>NW_020837973.1:10080765-10204655 GCF_003676395.1 Aethalodelphis obliquidens
TAGGGAGAAGACTCAAATCAATAGAATTAGAAATGAAAAAGGAGAAGTAACAACTGACACTGCAGAAATACAAAAGATCATGAGAGATTACTACAAGCAACTCTATGCCAATAAAATGGACAACCTGGAAGAAATGGACAAATTCTTAGAAATGCACAACCTGCCAAGACTGAATCAGGAAGAAATAGAAAATATGAACAGACCAATCACAAGCACTGAAATTGAAACTGTGATTAAATATCTTCCAACAAACAAAAGCCCAGGACCAGATGGCTTCACAGGCAAATTCTATCAAACATTTAGAGAAGAGCTAACACCTATCCTTCTCAAACTCTTCCAAAATATAGCAGAGGGAGGAACACTCCCAAACTCATTCTACGAGGCCACCATCACCCTGATACCAAAACCAGACAAGGATGTCACAAAGAAAGAAAAGTACAGGCCAATATCACTAATGAACATAGATGCAAAAATCCTCAACAAAACACTAGCAAACAGAATCCAAAAGCACATTAAAAAGATCATACAGCATGATCAATTGGGGTTTATTCCAGGAATGCAAGGATTCTTCAATATACACAAATCAATCAACGTGATAAACCATATTAACAAATTGAAGGAGAAAAACCATCTGATCATCTCAAGAGATGCAGAGAAAGCTTTTGACAAAATTCAACACCCATTTATGATAAAAACCCTGCAGAAAGTAGGCAAGAGGGAACTCTCCTCAACATAATAAAGGCCATATATGACAAACCCACAGCCAACATCATCCTCAATGGTGAAAAACTGAAAGCATTTCCACTAAGATCAGGAATAAGACAAGGTTGCCCACTCTCACCACTCTTATTCAACATAGTTTTAGAAGTTTTAGCCACAGCAATCAGAGAAGAAAAGGAAATAAGAGGAATCCAAATCAGAAAAGATGAAGTAAAAGTGTCACTGTTTGCAGATGACGTAATACTATACATAGAGAATCCTAAAGATGCTACCAGAAAACTACTAGAGCTAATCAATGAATTTTGTAAAGTTGCAGAATACAAAATTAATGCACAAAAATCTCTGGCATTCCTATACACTAATGATGAAAAATCTGAAAGTGAAATGAAGAAAACACTCCCATTTACCACTGCAACAAAAAGAATAAAATACCTAGGAATAAACCTACCTAAGGAGACAAAAGACCTGTATGCAGAAAATTATGACACTGATGAAAGAAATTAAAGATGATACAAATAGATGGAGAGATATACAATGTTCTTGGATTGGAAGAATCAACATTGTGAAAATGACTATACTACCCAAAGCAATCTACTGGCATTTTTCACAGAGCTAGAACAAAAAATTTCACAATTTGTGTGGAAACACAAAAGACCCCGAATAGCCAAAGCAATCTGGAGAATGAAAAATGGAGCTGGAGGAATCAGACTCCCTGACTTCAGACTATACTACAAAGCTACAGTAATCAAGACAGTATGGTACTGGCACAAAAACAGAAAGATAGATCAATGGAACAGGATAGAAAGTCCAGAGATAAACCCACGCACATATGATCACCTTATCTTTGATAAAGGAGGCAGGAATGTACAGTGGAGAAAGGATGTCTCTTCAATAAGTGGTGCTGGGAAAACTGGACAGGCACATGTAAAAGTATGAGATTAGATCACTCCCTAACACCATACACAAAAATAAGCTCAAAATGGATTAAAGACCTAAATGTAAGGCCAGAAACTATCAAGCTCTTAGAGGAAAACATAGGCAGAACACTCTATGACATAAATCACAGCAAGATCCTTTTTGACCCACCTCCTAGAGAAATGGAAATAAAAACAAAAATAAACAAATGGGACCTAATGAAACTTCAATGCTTTTGCACAGCAAGGAAACCATAAACAAGACCAAAAACATCCCTCCGAATGGGAGAAAATATTTGCAGATGAAGCAGCTGACAAAGGATTAACCTCCAAAATTTACAAGCAGCTCATGCAGCTCAGTAACAAAAAAACAAACAACCCAATCCAAAAATGGTCATAAGACCTAAATAGACATATCTCCAAAGAAGATATACAGACTGCCAACAAACACATGAAAGAATGCTCAACATCATTACTCATTAGAGAAATGCAAATCAAAACTACAATGAGATATCATCTCACACGAGTCAGAATGGCCACCATCAAAAAATCTAGAAACAGTAAATGCTGGAGAGGGTGTGGAGAAAAGGGAACACTCTTGCACTGCTGGTGGGAATGTGAATTGGTACAGCCACTATGGAGAACAGTATGGAGGTTCCTTAAAAAACCACAAATAGAACTACCATATGACCCAGCAATCCTACTACTGGGCATATACCCTGAGAGAATCATAATTCAAAAAGAGTCATGTACCAAAATGTTCATTGCAGCTCTGTTTACAATAGCCCAGAGATGGAAACAACCTAAGTGTTGTTTCATCTTTGGATGAATGGATGAAGAAGATGTGGCACATATATACAATGGAATATTACTCAGCCGTAAAAAGAAACGAAATCGAGCTATTTGTAATGAGGTGGATAGACCTAGAGTCTTTCATACACAGTGAAGTAAATCAGAAAGAGAAGGACAAATACCATATGCTAACACATGTATATGGAATTTAAGAAAAAAAAATGTCATGAAGAACCTAGGGGTTAGACAGCAATAAAGACACAGACCTACAAGAGTACGGACTTGAGGATATGGGGAAGGGGAAGGGTGAGCTGTGACAAAGCGAGAGGGAGGCATGGACATATATACACTACGAAACGTAAGGTAGATAGCTAGTGGGAAGCAGCCGCATAGCACAGGGAGATCAGCTCGGTGCGTTGTGACCGCCTGGAGGGGTGGGCTAGGGAGGGTGGGAGGGAGGGAGACGCAAGAGGGATGAGATATGGGAACATATGTATATGTATAACTGATTCACTTTGTTATAAAGCAGAAACTAACACACCATTGTAAAGCAACTATACCCCAATAAAGATGTTTAAAAAAAAATTAAAAAAAAGAATAAACACTTGTTTACTGTGGAAAGTTTCATAAGAGCGAGCATTTTTTTTTGTGTGTGTGTGCGGTACGCAGGCCTCGTCACTGTTGTGGCCTCTCCTGTTGCGGAGCGCAGGCTCCGGACGCGCAGGCTCAGCGTCCATGGCTCATGGGCTTAGTTGCTCTGCGGCATGTGGGATCTTTGCGGACCGGGTACGAAATCGTGTCCCGTGCATCGGCAGGCGGACTCTCAACCACTGCGCCACCAGGGAAGCCCAGGTAGAGCTTTTAAGATATCACTTTAGAGGCTTTCTGATGAGATCTGTGTTTTACTTTGGCATAAACAAAACACATATGCACGATTGGTTCTTTTTTCTCCTTTAATATATAATAAGAGGGAAATGCTTTAAAGAGTTCCTTAACTCTTTAACTAAACCTCAATTAACGAGACTACTTCTTTGTAAAACAAATGGGTAAGCTTGATAGTACCATGAAGATAAGAGAATTTTTAGCCTTCCTAACAAACTTGCTTTCTCTCTTATGCTGGGAACCGTCGTTTACCGTGCCCTATAATGATTTTGAACACTGCTAGCTGGAGGGAGAGATGAGAGTCAGTTGGATTAATATCTGGATAAGAAGCTCTTGGGTGAAAACAAACTTCATAGCTATGATATCTCGGATTGTTTTTCCATGGTGGGAATTTTTAAACAGTGGAATCATATTCCAGGAAATGTGGAAATGGCTATGACTCACGTGAACCCAGACAGCATTTACCCAGGTGACTCCATTTATTTTATGAGCATGTAGTCACTTTTCTTAGAGGTCAGAAGTTCTAAGTCATGGAACTTCAAATCATTCTCACCTTGAATAGACATGTGGTTGCCAAGGGGGAGGAGGGATGGGGGAACGATGGATTGGGCGTTTGGGATTAGCAGATGCAAACTAGTATATACAGAATGGATAAATAACAAGGTCCTATTGTATAACATGGGGAGCTATATCCAGTATCCTGTGATAAACCGTAATGGAAAAGAATATTAAAATAATGCATATATACATATAACTGAATCACTTTGCTGTACAGCAGAAGTTAACACAACGTTGTAAATCAACTACCTTCAATAAAAAAAATCATTCTCACCTTTGTCTCAAGGAGGGTCAACTGGTACAACATACAGGAGGACAGAACAATCTTTAGGCCCTAGTCAACCAAAGGATACCATGTTATGTACCACCATACACTTATTGGCTTGAGAACTGTAGCTATGCATCCTTCCTAGAATGAATGCCTCCTTTTTCATAATAGCCTGGAACAGAGAGGTATACTGGTCTTAGGGATGCCTTTCCACCCTGCCCTGTATCAGAAAATGCATTGGCATAAATAAACTTGTCCAGCTATATTTGAGATTCCCCCAGAAAGGATAAAAGTCAGATGAAATATTCCTTTTTTTAAATTAAATGTTCCCTGGCTATTCCAGCCAGGAGTGATTTAAGTGGCTATAACTGTCCAGCATGGTTTGCCCACTTAGAGGTCGTTAATCACATTTCACCTTGAAGTCATTACCTGTGGGACCTCCTGACTAAATTTTTTGGCGGGTAGAATTCTGCTTATAACTCTGAGGCTACCACATCACAGCCCCCAGTAGTGCTTTGCATATGAGAGGCACTTGCATGGTGGTTTTTTTTTAAGGTGTATTTTTATTGTTACAAAAGTAGTTTGAAATCCTTCAAGGGAAAAGGTAAACTGCTGTCATTAATCGCTTCCTTCTATGTCTTATCTCCCTGAATACTAGATTGATAAATTTATTTTACTTATTGCTATTTTGATCTGGGATGATATCCCTGAAACCATATATAATGAGGCACTTGCTTGGTTTTTATGTGTGGATTACCAAATCTTAATTCTTCTGAGTTCTCCCTCCGCTCTAGAGAATACCATTTATATGACTTAATCAGTGTATGTTTGATTATGTCTTATGGTGTGCAATTTCAGAATGCCCTTGTTAATTTCACATATTTACTTGAATATTCTGAGGCCACCTGTCCTGAGTGCTCTATCTTTATTTCATGATGGGCCATTACTAAGCTGTCTTTACATGGTGATGGCTATTACCTTAAGGCTAAAGTGATGGGAGCTCATGTGTTTGAGGAGGTCCAAGATCATGAACAATCCTCAGAGGGAAAATAGGATAATGGACCAATAATGGCCGCTGATAGCGAAAATAGATTTTCACCATTTCATGAGATAAAAGGGAGTGTTGTTTAATTGCTGTAAATGTGTCCTATCCCTTCAGGAATTGGATTCAGAAGATATTACAGCTTTACACCTGGGAATCTAAATATGGTTTTGTACTGATTGCTCATTATTATTTTTAGATCTCTGTAACCTCCAGTCTTAATGTGCTACACTACGAATACTCTGTTAATACCGTGAAACAATCCCATTACTTCCATTAATGTTATGCCAGTATTTAAGAAAGGGGTCAGTATGTTTGGTGCACTTAAAGGTTTACTTTAAAGAAAGGTCACATAGTTTGGTATGTGTAAAAGGAGTTATCAAATAAATTGAGAGATGCAATGTTTATTCTAATGGTCTTTCCTTCTATTATTATATGCAACCTTAATAAAACAATGATACAATGCACTGAAAGCAAATCTGGCAAATGAGATTCTTCAACAATGGAGATGTTAAACAAAAAACTAATTTTACAGACAGTGACAGTGTCTTATAGGTCACTTAGAACTGAATTTCTTTTCAAGAGAGATCTAAGTTGTAATTCTTGCTTGAATCTTTAGTTATGGCTGACCTTTTCCTTCAATTTCTCCCTGTCTTATTTTTTCCATCTCTGACATTAGACAATCTATATCTTCTTTTCAAAGATGATTGTGAAGTACTTTGAAGTAAAACAAATACAGAAGGCAGATAGCATGAGACAAATGATTATGACTATTCTCAATAATACTTATCAACCAAAACTAAAATAACAAGCATTTCACTGGTAGCATACATTTTATCATTGAACAAGAAAGCAAACATTACACTAGAAATTTATTACATTTCAGTTTCCGTTAGTAGCTATCTGGGTACAAGTTCAAGTCATTTAATGTCTCTATGCTTCAGTTTTAATAAAATAACACTTTTAGATTATTTTGAAGGCAAAACTTATAGCCATGAATCTATAAGTATTTGTGCAAGTATGTGTGAGTAGGTTTTAATAAAAAAATCATAGCTGATAGCAAATAATGTAACTTGGTTACATCATTATCTGAAAGGACATTTCTTTTAAATTGTCATCCTGCTATTGAAATAAACAAGTAAAAAACTCTCTAAACAAATATCGGAGAAATTTTTGCCTTTCAAGGTAAAGAACATATTCTGTCTAAGGACCATA
Organism: Aethalodelphis obliquidens; assembly: GCF_003676395.1. NCBI lineage: Eukaryota > Metazoa > Chordata > Mammalia > Artiodactyla > Delphinidae > Aethalodelphis > Aethalodelphis obliquidens. The sequence goes on from NW_020837973.1 coordinate 10,087,157, forward strand.
TTTAAAACGTTAGAAACATTTCAGCAGGAGTTGGAGTCATTTCTGAAAAGTTATTCATGCATTTTACATATGGCTCTGGAACTTTTTCCATTGTGTTATTTCCTCTTAACAGAGATCATGGAATTAAATTCTTTTCCTGCAAATAATATTACAGGTGAAATTCCAATACTGCTAATGTTCACCCATCTTTATAAATGAAACTATCAGGACTTAGATAATTCACAGAAAACCAAACAATCCTAATCCATAATTTGTGTGACTACTGTTAATTTTATGAAGAACTGAGTCCACATAATACAAAATTTACGCGTGAAATATTTTTTTCCACATTGGAGTCCGAGTTTGCTTTATTTTGTTGATTTCACCTCTGACATCTCATTAGGCGGGAAAACGACTTTTATTTACCCCTCCTCCTTTAGTAATAAGGCAGTGCGTGGAGCTGTATGCCAAATTTCATTGACAGGAAAGGGGAAAATTGTTTAAAAACAGCCCTGGGGCAGAAGTGTCAGACACTTGCAAGAGCCTGATGCTATTTGGTACTCAGATTAAATTCTCTCACATGAAACCCTGTACAAGGAGGTTTTTTTTTTTTTTTTTTAAAACATCTTTATTGGAGTATAACTACTTTACAATGGTGTGTTAGTTTCTGCTTTATAACAAAGTGAATCAGTTATACATATACATATGTCTCTATATCTCTTCCCTCTAGCGTCTCCCTCCCTCCCACCCTCCCTATCCCACCCCTCTAGGTGGTCACAAAGCACCGAGCTGATCTCCCTATGCTATGCGGCTGCTTCCCACTAGCTATCTATTTTACATTAGGTAGTGTATATATGTCCATGCCACTCTCTCACTTTGTCCCAGCTTACCCTTCCCCCTCCCTGTATCCTCAAGTCCATTCTCTAGTAGGTCTGCATCTTTATTCCCGTCTTGTCCCTAGGTTCTTCTGACCATTTTCTTTAGTTTAGATTCCATATATATGTGTTAGCATATGGTATTGGTTTTTCTCTTTCTGACTTACTTCACTCTGTATGACAGTCTCTAGGTCCATCCACCTCACTACAAATAACTCTGTTTCATTCCTTTTTATGGCTGAGTAATATTCCATTGTATATATGTGCCACATCTTCTTTATCCATTCATCTATCGATGGACACTTAGGTTGCTTCCATGTCCTGGCTATTGTAAATAGAGCTGCAATGAACATTGTGGTACATGACTCTTTTTGAATTATGGTTTTCTCAGGGTATATGCCCAGTAGTGGGATTGCTGGGTGTTATGGTAGTTCTAGTTTTAGTTTCTTAAGGAACCTCCATACTGTTTTCCATAGTGGCTGTATCAATTTACATTCCCACCAACAGTACAAGAGGGTTCCCCTTTCTCCACATCCTCTCCAGCACTTATTGTTTGTAGATTTTTTGATGATGGCCATTCTGACCAGTGTGAGATGGTACCTCATTGTAGTTTTGACTTGCTTTTTTCTAATGATTAATGATGTTGAGCATTCTTTCATGTGTTTGTTGGCAATCTGAGAGGTTTGGTTTTGATAGCTTTCCTTCTACTGCTACTACTCAAAGGAAGGAAACAAATATATAAATCTCACACCCAAATTCTCAATAAAAAAACTCTCTACCTCCATTTCATTTCTTTTCACAAAAGAAGCATGAGGGAAAACACTAAAAAGCTGAGCTTTATACTTTTGTGGGTTGTTCTTTTATTTCTCCCAGTTCTTTTCTTGAAGCTTCATTTTAAAAATACCTTGTGACCACCTAGAGGGGTGGGATAGGGAGGGTGGGAGGGAGGGAGATGCAAGAGGGAAGAGATATGGGGATATATGTATATGTATAACTGATTCACTTTGTTATAAAGCAGAAACTAACACCCCATTGTAAAGCAATTATACTCCAATAAAGATGTTAAAAAAATAAAGTAAAATAAAAATACCTTGTGAGAAAAATATTTCTAAGGTTGGATTTGAATAAAGTTATAGAGAACATTAACTGTATACTTGAAATGATGGAGACTTTTACACTTAAAATCTTTTTCAGATTGGCTTAAACTACGTACTTCCAAAGAGGCAAGAACAGTTCTCATTAGAGCATCCTTAGAGAAAACCATGGATTTAGACTGGCTTTTCACAGAGGAGAAAATATCAATTAACTTGTAATCACTGAAGCAGCATAAGTTTTGGAAGGTTAAAGAGGCACTCCTTTCTGTGTGTCAAAAAATTGATTCCTGTTTCTGAGTTGTAACAAAGGAACTCTTGATTTTCATAGATGCCTGCGGGTCACGTAGAAATTGCCCATCCAAAGCAATCAGGCAGTGAAGAGGTGAATTCGAAGAGTGGTCTCAGGAATCTGAACACCAGTATCATGTATTAGGACACAGGGGACCATGCCACTCTGTTGCAGATAGCTAGTAAAATTTTAGTTATCATTTTACCATGTTTTATAGGTATTTTCCTTGATAACTTTTTACTATAATATTCTAGAGATGCTAATTTATTAAAAGTATCCTTTTCTCTATTGAAAATCAACATTGAAAATCAACTATACTTCAATAAAAAATAATAAATTTTAAGTATCCTTCTCTGTAATGTCATCAAAGCATAATTTACTCCATGCTGTAAAAAACGTGAATAACCCTCTCTCCACAGAGCTTGTATTTCTCTTTACTTTATAATCTCTCAGCTCATTCATCAGAATCTTAGATGTGTTTACTTCTATACTGTTGTTATGCAAAAAATGCTATCATTAAAATAATAATACCTGTCTTTAGCTTTATTATACTATTTAATTTGATCAATAAATAGAATATTGTGTTCTCTAATTAGAATTTTTAATGTTTTTGTAAATAATGTTATAGATTTAGTGTTTTATTTTTTAAAAATTTCAGGGTTAGTTGAACATAATTCTGCACAGACATGAGAAGATTAATGAATGGTCCATAAAATATATTAGATCATTGAGACAAACCGTCATTTTTTAAGACAATGTGAATGAAATTTTTCTTCAACTTCTTCATGTGAAGATTCATGAAAGATTCTTCACAAGATTCTTCAGGATTGAAGACTGAAAAAACTTCACAAGATTCAGTTTCTTCAGAATCACCTATAAGTATAAAATTCCATCACCTTTTAATATACCTTCCATCCGATTGTAATTGTTTTCAATTAATATTCTAGAAACCTGTAAGCTGCCTTTTGAATGAGTTCCATATCATTTTGATGTTTGCACCCTGTGGCCAACTCTATTGGATTGCACTACACAAGGGTCGGGGGGTTACTATTTTTAGATTCCTGGGATATGGATATTCTAATTTTAAGATTTATGATTCATAAAAATGTCTTAGAATGTTTTTTTTTCACTGTCATCAAAAGGTGACAAGTATCAAATAGAATAGAATATGTCAGAGGTATCATCTTATCTCAAGAGAATGGTTTTTATTTATTTCCTTTTTTTAGAAATCCAAAATTATCTCTAAATTAAAAATCAAATCAAAGGACTGTAAAACCAATAAAGTTAATATAAACTGACTAGAATTGTTCACAAAGTATGAATCTTCGATGTGTACTTTGTTCTCACTATTATTTTGGATTATTTGCGGAGGAAAAAAATAAATTGTTTAAGAAGAAGTTTTATTTTTCATGGCTTCAAAAATAATATTCACAAGATTAGGAAAACTGAACATAAAAATAATTAGTAATGCCATTATGTCACTTGTCTATTTTTGAGTAAGAGCATTAGACACTAATAAAATATTGTTCAAATTATCAAATTATTATCAATATATTATTTAGGGTAGAAGCACAGTAAGGCATCAAGGAGTCTTAAAAAAGTAATTTATGTAAATATAAAAGTCAATCAACCAAACTCTTTCTTGAACATTCACCATTATAAACATTTTTTGGAAGGGCTTTTTTGAGACCTCATTTTTTGAGAAACTACTTTGTTCAAAAAACTCAAATGTGATAATGGTGAAGAGTGAATTTGTTCTCTTCTAGAAACAAGAAAATCACTCTAACTATAAATGACTATTCTTTTCAAAGACATTCAAAATTGGTTTGAAACAGTTTCAGAATATCCTGTTTTGCATCATTAAATTTTTATGATCCCTTAGTGTAAAGAGCTGCATTAGTATTCATGTGTGTGAATAACTGTATGTACATACAAACTTTACTTTCTAGTTTACTCGACATTTTAGTTTAAATACATTAATTTTGTTTTTAATAGAGTTATAAGTGTGTACACCTGTAAAAAACCCATTTCTAATAAAAGAGTTCCTGAATTTTTATTAAGACATATAAATGGGAGGCATCGCTGGTCTAGAAGCACATAAATATTATTGTTGTTTTTGTCTTTATAGTTCACTTGCTTCTGTTTCTATTGTTCTTTATTGTTTATGATTAGCCATTCAATTAGGGTATCCATTTCTCTTTAGTTAATTTGGGTGAGAAATTTTGCAAGAGAAAGCAGCAACAGAGGCTGAGGAACGATTTTCTTGGAGAGATCCCCTAGATAAATAGTTCGCAGACCTCAGCAAGTCCTGGTGGTGAAGGTGCCTCAAGGGATTTTATCTGCCCTTCATCTCCTCCAAAACCTCCTGTAGCTGAACTTGGTGCTCTAAATATTTCAATCATCCAGAAGGGGGAGAAAATGAATATGGATGACAATTTTGGGATGGACTTTATTTTAGATATTTTAATTCTATAATAAACTATTTTAATTTCAAGTTGACTTTTGACCTAAGAATGTCACAGTTCTGTATGCAGGTACATGAGTTCTTCCTGCAACAAAATATTGCTCTACAAATAAACACACCTTGGTTTCAAGGAAATGTAAAAAAAATATACATATTTAAATAAATTATTAAATTTAAAAATCAACGGTGACTCTAAAATGATGTATTTAAAAAGTTATGCTCAGCAGAGGTGGAGAATTTCTTGCTTGCTTTCAACAGAAAGTACTCCAAAAATATTTGGTGTGAAGTGACATTACCCATCCAAAATATTGTCTCCTTTAAAGTGGCCACTTTTGAACCCTGTGTTTTTAATCCAGTGGTTAAAATCTCTCTTTGTATGTTTTCCCTGCAAATTGTCTCTAAAGCCTAAATACTTAGGCCTGAGGAAATTTTGCTCATTAAATAGAAAATTCAATTTGGAAATAGCAGTTCTTCAGAGAGAAGGTTGTGAAACTCTATGGGGCAGTAGCCAAGGTACCAACTGGGAAATCCTGTTTGAGCTTTGTTTAAAAAAAGGAAAAGAGAAAAGAAAAACAAAGAAAAAGATTTAAAAAGAAGGAGGACAGAATTGTGGACACTCCAGTTGTGTGCTGGAGTTAAAGCTAACATCACAAGGGATGTCAGTATAATCAGTCTGATCGGGAAAATTCAGGAATATGGGCATGAAGGTCAATTGAAATTAATGCCAGCGGGGTTGCCTGTCAGTTAAAAACAATCTACAGAGTCTTTGGGCTGCTTTAAAAGCCCTTGAGCCATGCCACATGTAGATTAAATAACACACTGCATATTTAGATCTGTGTATTAAGTACATTTTAGACAATATATTATCTAATTTGTTACCCTTGGAATACTACTCTTTTTTTTTTTTTTTTATTTATTTATTTATTTTTGGCTGTGTTGGATCGATCTTTGTTGCTGTGCACAGACTTTCTCTAGTTGCGGTGAGCGGGGGCTACTCTTCGTTGCGGTGTGTGGGCTTCTCGTTGCAGTGGCTTCTCTTGTTGCAGAGCACGGGCTCTAGGTGTGTGGGCTTCAGTAGTTGTGGCACGTGGGCTCAGTAGTTGTGGCTCGCAGGCTCTAGAGCGCAGGCTCAGTACTTGTGGTGCACGGGCTTAGTTGCTCTGCGGCATGTGGGATCTTCCTGGACCAGGGTTTGAACCCGTGTCCCCTGCATTGGCAGGAGGATTCTTAACCACTGCGCCACCAGGGAAGCCCCAATACTACTCTTTTTGATCTTGGAACATCCTTGATTTTTGAAGAACAATCAATATGCTTAAAAATTTGGCTATTAGCACCATAGTACTTAAAAACCAGCTCCAGATGGGCAGTGTGATTTTTAAATAGACATTTTCTAATTCTACATAATAGTATAAATTTTGATGTTATAGTCATCTTTATTTATACCTGGAATTTATCATTTCTTCCATGGAGGTTTATACATCATTTAAGATTCACACCTAGGTAACTTCTATTTTCTGTTGCTGTCAGAATGGGATTTTTATTTTATTGAATAAATTTGCTAATTGTTATAGTTGTTTCATCTAAAGCTACCTATTTTATATTGATCTTGTAACCAGCAACATTGTTGAAATTTATGATTAATTCCGTTTGTCTGTGATACTCTCCTAAACAGTATTTTCTCTTAACAGTGATAGTTTCAGTTTTTGTTTCCAATCTCAAATATTTTATCATTTTTTGTCTTATTGTATAAGATAGTCTTCACTGTGTTTTTATGCTGATACTCTCAGCCAGAGTGGTTACCTTTGTTTTGTTCCTAACTTTAAAACTAATGCTTCAACGTTTTTCTCGTTAAGTATGGTGTTGGATGTAGATTTTTAATGAATACACTTATCATTGTAAGAAAGTTTCTTAGCTTCTTTGTTTGCAACTTATCTTAAAGATGTGTTGAATATTTCCAAGCGATTTCCCTACCTCTCATGGGGGTTTTATTATTACCATTTTCATGAGTTATTTTCTATTTAATGTGTTAATATGATGAATTGCATTAATAGATTGCCTTAAATACTTTTCTATGACTTCTTTCTAATCCTCTCCACATAAAGCAATCTATTTTTATGTTTTTATCACAACACTAATGTGGCATAGTGAGTGTTGTCTTAAAATAACAAGTTCATTAGTGCTTTATATTTTGCACAATTGACCTCATACATCTATAAATAGTCTAGTATTCGGATTAGTTCTTAATTTTTTCTTTGTCCCTGTGGAGCAAAGTCCAACTGCCTCCTTGTGGACATACAGCATGAATGGGACTTAAACCTTTCACGTGTGAATTCACTGCTATTTTGGGTTTCTTTGTTCCAAGAGGATTAGCCTAGCCTCCCTAATTAATACTGCTACTACATTTTTTTCTCCTCTCTCCTATCACAACTTGTTTTCCCTAGGCTTGATACGCAGAAATAGAGCTGCTGGATCAAAGGTATGTATGTTTTAGGTTCTATATTTTACTAGAATACTTTGAAACAAAAGGTGAAGGAATTCACAGTCACGAAATCAACAAATACCCCAGTATAAAATGTGGTTCCTTCACTCAGTGAGCTAATAAAGCACCTCCAAAAAGAAAAGGTTTAGAATAAGACTTCTTAAATGTTTTGTCACAGGATTGCTTTATATATTTAAAAACAATTGGGAACCCAAAAAACTTTTATTTAAATGGGTGTTACCTAACAATATTTACCATAGAAGCAATTAATACTGAGGATACATCAAAATCATTATGTATTCATTCATTTAAAAATAATGATTGTAAATTCATTACATATTAAGATAAATTATATTTTCAAAGAAAACAACTATGTTTACTAAAATGAAAAATAACATCAAGAAGAGTGGCATTGTTTTCATTTGGAAAATCTCTTCAATGCCTGCCTTAATAGAAGATTCCTGGGTTATCATAGTTGCTTCTACATTCATTCTGTTGTGATATCACACTTCATGTAGCTTCTGGAAGACTCCATTTTGTACTTGTGAGAGAATGAAAGTAAAGAAAGCAACTAAAGCCTTAATATTATTATGAAAATATTTTTGACCTTGCTGTCAACCACCCACAAAAGTTAGAGAACTACTGATCTAGATTACTAGTCATGAACTTGGGGGAATGGCCAAGTTGTAATAAATGAGGAGGCAATCTTCAGAGGTATATTTAAAAATAATTAAATATATATATACTTATTGATATAATATATTGAATATGTCATCATATATGTGTATATGTATGTGTTCATGTGCATATGTCTATATATAGGCATATAGATATGCATGCATGTAACAGTAATACATGCTGTTAAATATCCTGTTTAAAAAATTCAAAAAGTCAAATCAACTACACAAATGCTTATATTTGTATAAGCTTGTCTGAACACCAAAAAGTCTCTAGGGAGAATGTGCCTCAGGAGGCTAAAGTTGGTTAGCTGGGTATATTCGTTTTTGCTGCTGCATAACGAATTACCACAAACCAAGTGACTTACCAGCACCCCTTTATTATCTCACACTTTGTAAGTCAGAAGTCTGGCACAATGCAATTTGATGCTCTGCTGTGGGTATCTCAAGGTAGATAGCAAAATGTTGGCTGAGTTAAGTTCTCATCCAGAGGCTCTGGGGAAGTGTCTGTTTCAAAGCTCATCCTGACAGTTGAAGAGTTTATTTCCTCATGGCTATAAGACTGTGATCACCGCTCTCTTGCTGGCTGTGGCCCTGGGGCTCCTCACAGCTCCTAGAGGCTGCTCTCTGTCCCTTTCCATGTGGCCCCCTCCATCATCAAAGTCAACAATGAATAATCTCTTTTACTTTGAATCCGTCTCAAACTTCTACTCCCTCTGACTTTCTCTTCTGCCACAGCATGGAGCTTTCAAAGGGCTCAAGTGATTCAGACAAGTCCATGCAGACAATCTCCCTTTCTGTAGTCAACTCTCTCACATACTTCATCACTGGATTGGTATCTCATCACATTCATAGGCTCTACTCAAGGGAGGCGAGGTGCAGTTACACAGGCCAGATTCGTTGGGGTCATTTCAGTGTTTGTCTACCACATGGACTCAGGGAATCAGTGGTTAAACGTGAGGTGGCAGGCAACCCCTACGAAGGTGCCCAAATTCTGCAGCTCTTGGTGTTCACACCCTTGTGTAATCTATTTCCCTCTGTGAGCTGGCCCTAGTGACTCACTTCAAACACTTGGAATATGGAAAAAAGGATAGACTGTTACTTCTGAGATTAGGGTGTAAAGAGACATCTTATGCACCCTCTCTTGCTAGTTTTACTTACTCTGATGGAGGGCAGCTGCCGTCTTGTGAGCTTCTCTCTGTGGTGCTCCACAGACAGGGAGGGAGACCTCGGTGAACAGACAGTGACAAACTAAGACAACTTAGTCCAAAACCCAGAAGGAAACTCAAAGCGTGATTTCCCACAATCATGTGACTGATCTTAGAAGTGGATCCTCCCCCAGTTGAGCCTCCAGATGAGACTGCAGCCCTGAATGACACCCTGACTGCAGCCTGTGAGAGACCTGCAGCCACTGACATCCAGAGAGCCTGTGCCAGATTCCCACCCACAGAAATGGTGACATAAGAAATACTGGTTGCTCTAGGTGGCTAAGTTTTGTGATAATTTGTTATGCAGCAAAAGCTAAGTAACATAGGTGATAACATAAAATTACTCTGAAATGAATAATAATCATGGTGTATAAGTCAAGTATGAATGTAGATTATGAATTTTGATTTACAATATTGTGGAACACTGAATACAAATTTGTTCAATGACTCAAAGTTCACATGCGCAATGAACATTTAAAAAACTTAAATTTGTTAGGTATAAAATAAGCCACCAGTAGATATTGTACAACACAGGGAATATAGCCAATATTTTAAATAACTGTAAATGGAGTATAGCCTTTAAAAATTGTGAATCAATATATTGTACAACTGTAAGTTATGTAATATTGTATATCTACTATATATTACAAGTAATAAAAACCAAAATAAAAACACCCTCCCCCCAAAAATCACGTAATTTTGTAAAGGAAATTCTGGTTATAGTAATACAGATGGTATAGGAATACTGGTCTTTGTTCCACTATCTAAACTGTACTAAATTTTTATCACATACTCACCTACACAATGGCTGACCATTTTTGTTAATGCAGAGCATCAGAAAAGGATTGGATGCTCCAATCCTAAAATAGGAAATGCAACTGGAGTGGAAATGTAGTTGTCAGCATGGAAGAAAAGTTAAGAAAATATACTCAGGGTGGAGGTTGGGTTGAGGAAAGTGGTAGGAAAGTAGGAATTGTAAAAACAGAGGTAGGTATACTTACTGTGTTGTAGTTGCTGACAATTGGCAATCTGAACATTAAGGGTGGTTATTCTCTACTAAGAGTGTATACAAATTTTATTTCCTGACAAGCCTGGACCCACGTAATTGGATAATACAATCATAAATTTCTCTTCAGATTCATCATCATTAAATTAATAAGCATAGCCACACGGTACCTTATATATGTTTTCTTTTTTTTTTTTTGCGGTACGCGGGCCTCTCACTGTTGTGGCCTCTCCCGTTGCCGAGCACAGGCTCCCGACGCGCAGGCTCAGCGGCCATGGCTCACGGGCCCAGCCGCTCCGTGGCATGTGGGATCCTCCCGGACCGGGGCACGAACCCCTGTCCCCTGCATTGGCAGGCGCCACCAGGGAATGCCTTATATGTTTTCTAAGTCTTCTAGAAAATGCTGAGGGGAGTTTCTTTATTTGGCTTTAAAAATTTGTATTGTGTAGTGAAATCTAGAATTAAATATCTAATTTGAGATTGAATTTAATAAGAAACAAGAGTAGAAGAGTTTCAGATATACTCGAGTGTATGTTAAAAATTTTTATTTTATTTTCTTCTGTATATCTCCTTCTTATGAAAGGACTTTTAAAAAATTAAACTCAGATTTTGAACTATGAAACTATACACAGCATATTTTCTTTCTCCACTTCTTTGCTTCTATTACTCCCCAGGGCGATCTTTGTCTCTTCACCAGTAAGCCAACTTCCACTGCTGGCCAAAATATGATATATCAAAATTTACCATCTTTCTGTGTTATTGCTTAGCTTCATTGCTCTATTCATTTTTTACAAGCTCCCACTAAACCCTTCCTTTTTAATATTTTTTTATACTTTTTTCTCTAGAGGCTACTTTTTCTCTCTCCTATGTCTTGCACTGAACTTTTATTTTGGAAAAAAAAAAAAAGCCTGTTCTGTCTTTTTAACAATCAGGAATTGGACTTTAATATGTATTCGAAAGTGTTGCCAATTGTCTTTACTAATCTCTGAAAACCATCCATTGGTTGTCATCTGGACAGTGAGATCATTGACTGATGCTCCTTTTGAGAACAGTTGGTATTTGATGGTTTAATTAGATTGTGGCATTCTTCTGAGAGCCCCTCCTTAGCCTCAGGAGTTTAGAGTTAGAGGCTTCCTAGGATTTTTAAACCATTAGAGTTGAACATGATTTTGTAATTCCTTATCTAATGTCCGTCTGATGACTGCTTTCCCTCTATTCTTATTTTCTCGTGATGCTGGTACTCCCGGCATTCATGTAGGATCTATGCAACCTTAATACTCATTGGGTCTGAAAAGTTTATGTATAGGGATGATCCAAAACACTTGGTGCCACACCTTAGGAAAGACCTTGATGCTTGTAGCAAAGGTCATGAAATGCTAGGAAATCACGAGGAGAAGTTTGGAAAGAAATTTCCAGGACAACAGGCAGGTATTACAGAGGCTTATTCCACCTTTATGGAATCTTTCTTTATTCCATCTTTCTTATAATGCTTTATTCCATCTTTCTTATAATGCTCTTCCACATGATGCACCATCTCGCACTCAAGTGTGGGAATATCTAGCTGTTTATGGCTTGGAACAGAGGATAATTTGATGATGATTGTAGATGTATTTAATTACATGCACCAATTAGATAGGTTTTGGGGACTCCACTGAGCAAAATAACATCTTTAACTACTGTCAGACCATTGGTCTAAGTCTTCCATTTTGCAGATAATTCAGAACTTTCCTGGACTGTGACTGTGGAAAGGGGGAGCTTGGAAAGAGTAACAGATAATTATATTTTGTCAAGTGTGTTTTGGAATGCAAGCATGCTAATTCTTATGATTGGTTCAAGCTATGGCTTAATACAGAATGATTGATTTCCGTGTTTATTTCCCTCTTTCCTTCTTTTGATCCAGACCAAGCACCAGTACCCACACCTGACACTGCTGTTTTAAACTGGAGGTAGATGTGAGAGTTTTACCTTGGAGGAACCTGCTTGTATCGCATAATGTCTTAACAGTTAAGTGTTAAGACAGAAAATGGTGCCATTTTGTGAAAGGCAACTGAAAAAATGCCATATGACAAGCTTCACAGCGCAACTATAGTGCGGGAGCTCCTGATAAACTTTGGAAGGTAGCACAGAGGTGACAGGCAGAAAGAGCAAATATACATAAATACATACAGTGTAGTTCAGACCTTCTGTTATTTCTATGGGAAAGTAAAATCAAAGTGATGTGTGTGCAAGTTTCTAAGAATATGGTGTCCTACTGGGAAAAATAATATGAAAAGTAAAACCGAAATGGTTTTGTTTTCAGACGAACTGAAGATGGATGGGATTCCTAGTTGAATCAAATGAAGAGCTGAATGATACTGTATGATTAAAATTCCACGATGGATCATAAGTTAGAAATAAAGCATGGTTTCCACTAGTTTTTCTTTATATAAATCTAATCACCATTGTGTGATACCTTGAATCATAATGTACCTCAAAGAATGGAAATATAGAAAATATTTTTAAGGGGAGAAACTTTCCCATTACTAATATGAAGAGGGTAATGACCAATGAATAGTTGGAAGAAAAATTATCATTATCGAAATATTTCTTTGGCTGCCTTAAGTAGCAGGACTTCCTTAGGAAAGGAGGGTAAGGCCACTGGCAACTTAGAATACAGGAAAGACAAAATAAGGTGAGCAAGTAAAAAAAAATTTCTGGGATCAAAGAAACAAAAAATTTCTTGTATTTATCAAAGGACTATGTATTCTTGGTTCTGTAGGAAAATGCTTTTTTTAGTTGATGGGCAGATTTGGGAAATCAGAAGTAGGGTGGCTGCTAAAAACAAATACGATATTCCATGGGACCAATTTTGCATATCCCTGTGCCAGTGAGCAAACAATGCAGTCCAGAGAAAAACTCAGACATGGAAATTTACTGTTATAGAATGGAAGAAGTGGTGAAGTGAGTATCTATATAGAATTTTTAGCAAGTATCCAATTTCTAAATCCAAAAAGTATAAAAATCAGACAAAAGAGTTTCATCCAAGCTCCAGATGATGAGAATCAGTTGATACTTTTTCCAAAGAAAAGTAATGTATCATTAATGTGTTTCCTAATAATCGTGAATACAGGGGGTTCTTGACATGATAATGGCGGCCTGGTATCATGTCACAAGAAATTTTTTATTTGTTATTAGTAATATATGAAGCAATAATATTTCCAAGTAATATTTTAATAAAACAGTGGAATCAAGAGAATTCCAAAATTTTAGTGATATTTATTAAGGGAGCAAAACAAATGTGGAGTAGTAGTTTTTGGATAATTTCACAAGAAATATACATGGAAGTGTGTAGTACAGGTTAACATTATATATCACAGGATCCTGCAGAAGATACGTGAATGGGTTTACAAAATCCTATATCTAGGGATTGTGATTTAGAAGCATGTTAACATTTAAGGAGAGGGCAACCTGAGCAAGGATAGAGTAGAGAGGAAACATATCAAAGGGAAAAGAGGTGTTGGGACTTCTGGAAGGCCCTCTCCTTTCTTTCCTTGCCCCTCCTGTGTGCTGAAGTGTAGAGAGGGTGTTGAGCAACCTTGAGTCATGGGGAGGACCCTAAAGACTGCAGAACATTCCAGGTCAGAAGGAACCAGGGTCCCTTGATGACCTGATACAGCAGAACTGCTGTGTCAACCCTGGACCTCAACATTAATGTAGGAGACAGATAAATTTCTATCTAGTTTAAGCCATCGTCATTTGGGTTTCTGTTATAGTAGTATCTGAACTTATGTCCTAATGGATGAGGCTTTTGTCTATTAAACAGTTTCAGGATTTTGTCCCTTTCTAATTTTATGGCTTTCCCGAGGACCCATATTACAGAGGGAAGGCTTTCATCCAGTTCTAGGCAGCTTTATTGTTCTCGTATTGCTAGCGAACATCCTGCAAGAATGGAAAGAAAGCCAGGGGGAAGACAAAAAAAAATCCTTCAAAAATTCAACTCCCTCTTCAAACTACTCTTTGGCAGTCCTTTTTTGTATCACCATGAAAATTCTAGTGAAAATAAATGGAGTATTATTGAAGACAGTGGAGGACGGATATGGCAAATATAACATTTGAAGCAATTTAACCTGAAAGGAGGGCTCAAATAGGAAATAGAAGGAGGTCCACGTTGTAGGTCAATTGTGAATCAGTGAAATGAGTTAAGGTTTCTAAGACAGATACTAAAGAGGAGAGCAGAAGGATGAACCTTTCATGATGTAGTGGAGTTTTAGACGGACAAAATAAGAAAAGTAAATCCAAAAGTAAGAGGTTGTCAAAAATCCAGTAAAAATGAAAACTAGATTAGTAAAATAGTATTTAGTAAGAGTTTATTGTGCATGAAAGAACAGTTCAAGAATTGGGAGTCTTCAAATCCAAAACTGAGCTGAAGCTCAGGATGGCTTCTAAAATGAAAATGAGGAAGTTATTGACCTCTACAATGACTGGACATTACAACGGGAGTTTCCAGATGGCAGGGGATTGGTTAAAAGTGTTTATCTTATGCTGTTTTAGGAAGATGACTTAAGTTCTTTTATGATTATTGGAGCATTTATAAGAAATAGCATATGTTAAGTTTTGCTTGTGTTCACAAAATAAGTTAGATATAGATTTGCTTGTGTGACTTAAATGGTTTTGTCTGCTTGGGTGATTTTCAAGCCTGGTCTCTGTTTTATTTTATTTTAACAAGATGTCTTAGTGTGCTCTGGTATCATACTATCAGGAGAAAATATTGAAGAATGGGTAGCACAGAGACAAGGAGAAAGAAATGGAAAAAAAAAGACATGGACAGGCAATAAAGTTAATGAAATGTCATGATTTTGTGAAAATGATCAGTGAACATAAAATTAAGCATGTTGAGCAATGAATATACCTAATGTCCAGATCTTGGTTTCTAAAGCCCCTTCTCTAACACAAGAGAGAAGAATTTCTTGGAGAGATGGGGTTGAGACAGGGAAAATATAATTGAGTCTAGAGTGTCTTGTACCAGAAAGTAAGAACGTGCCTTAAGCAAAGGGATACAAAGAAGTAAGAAAGGAGAAAATAAAGATGGACATGTCCAAAGAACATAAGAAAAAAACCTTAAAAAGCTCTCAATGACTAAATCTGGAACAATTTGAGTAGCAAAATAAATAATGATAGTATTTGGATTTTAATTCTCAAAATAAATCCTGTGAATAGAAATCAAATGCTCTGAGTATACTGATATAAACTAATGATTAAACGAATAAATAAGGAAATAAATAGAAGGAACAACTCTTCCTCACGAGAGAATTCCGTTCCATAAATATAGAAGGAATTAGGGAAATAGAAATCATCATTAGAACATCACAATAATAATTGTGGCAGGCAAGATCTACAAATTAGTGCTAAAATTATTAGGCTAAATTTTAGCAAGAAACAATATTTGTACAGTCTCAGAGTGTCCTCCACAAAATATGTATTAATTACTATGATGGTTTTAAAATATATGCCACTTTTTCTACATCAAATATTCTATTAATAGTGAAAATTGCTTTAAGAAGCAAGTGAAATTAATATAATTCTATCTCTAAATTCACTAAGAATAGTATTTTAAAGGTATTTAACATTTTCCTGTGTTACTGCAAATGTCCAACTGATTACTTTTTTAGCATATCATTCCCAAACAAAGTAACTATGGAAAAATCTATCTTGTTTCAGTGACAGAACAAGTGGAATTTTCAAGTAAAATTTCAAGTAAAAATCATATTATGTTGGAATCATTCAATAAATTACTTCATTTCTTTTGCTATGCCAAAGAGAAGATTTCACTTTTTTTTACATGGAAAAATGCTTATAGTATGCTTTCTTTAAAAACATCTGTTGGATATATTTTTGAAAGTTAAGTGGCTTCAGTCAGTTATATATATATATTCCACTTATTTTATTCTTTTCAAGGATATTAGATGACTCAGAAAAAAATCTATTGAGTCACGTATTCGCCATAGTATAAAAAGCTCAGTGCTTTAACAAATATTGAATGAAAAGTTAAGTGGTTAAATGTAATGAGTGGTTATGAATTTCTATTGCTTGATCACATGTTCTTTTCAATATAAAAATAAAAGAAGCAAACTATTTTTTTACAATAAGAAAATATAGTTATTTCCATGTAACTGAGTGCTTTTTGCTGAAGAGCTATATGTATGCATGAATTTAAGGAGAATTTAGACATATTGGACATATTTACAAAGCTCCTAAACAAATCCAAAATCATTTCCATAAATAATTTTTATAAGATTTACATAAAGTATATAAAGGGCATTTGGTACAGGCCAGACTATGGCAGCATGTAACTTGTCACCTTGGCCTGGGTTTGTGATCATTACCAAGGATGATTCTGGGAAGGCTGTTGATGAGAATGATAGACATCAGCAAGCCTTCTAACATGTGTGATCCATTAGAATTTCCAAACAATAGAGTATCCTTATAAGTGTGTTTTAGGAAGAGGTAAAGGTGAGGTCTCCAAGCCTTTTAGGTGTAGTTCCCCCAGATGCTTAGGGAATAATTCAAGTGGATCCTTGAATGTAGAGATTCATTTGGTGTATTGCTATGTGCTCCATTATGTTGCTCTTAGTTGGTTCTCTATGAGTTCCTTTTGAGGTCAGAGACCTTTTGAGCATTGCTTTTCCTGTCATTGCTATGCTCCTTAATGGTGTAAGAGTTGATGCTAAGAAGTTGCCTGCATCAAAATACTAACTTCTACTTCTTTTCCCATCATTTTTGCTTCATTCCTTTGGGTTGTCAAGGCAATATCACCTTCAAAAATCTCCTCATTAAAATGCACTCTTGGGAGGTGCTTAACCATCAACTAAATTGGCAGTTAGCTAACTGGAATACTTTCAAAAATAGACTACTAGACAGAGAAAGTCTATTAGGTGGAAGGAAAAAAAAAAGGAAAAAAAGAAAAAGAACAAAGACAATCCTTGCCTGCTTAGGTTTTCTAAAGTAGCAGCGTCTCAGGTAGTGTTCCTCGGAAAGTAGGTTCTGAGATAAAGTACGAGTCCGCAAGAGAGCAAGGTGCT
Organism: Aethalodelphis obliquidens; assembly: GCF_003676395.1. NCBI lineage: Eukaryota > Metazoa > Chordata > Mammalia > Artiodactyla > Delphinidae > Aethalodelphis > Aethalodelphis obliquidens. Next base: position 10,104,286 of record NW_020837973.1, read on the forward strand.
TATTAGGGAGTGCCTTTAGGTTCAGCATCACCCAGGGAGCAGGTTGGGAAGAGGGAGGAGTTAAAGGTACAATGGAGACTGGCAAAAGCTTGGTCCCTTTCCCAGGCAGCTCCGGGGCTACAATGGCCTGAAGAGTTGTCCCTTGTTGGATGAAATGATTGAGTGAGCCTTTATAGCCTGGCCTCATACGTCTTTGGATGCAGATCTGCCCACAAAGGCCACAGTCTTGGGATGGGTGACTCTGCAGCTGAGGCAGTCCTTGAAGTGGAGCTCAGCTTTGCCATATCAGCATCAGTGGAAAATGTCGGTCCTTGTTGGGAAGTCTGGATGGCACCTCTGCATGTCCTATCATGAGCACAAAAGTTAGTTTTCTTGTGTCCTGATAAGTTTCAAAACCTTGAAAACACGGTACATATTCACAAATTATTGCAAAATGATTATTAAGCAAATTTCAGTGTCCACAAAAATTGTTTTATTGGAACACAGCCACGATCATTCGTTGATATATTTCCTATGGCTGCTTTTATGTTAAAATGATGGAGTGAAGTAACTGAGACAGAGACCCTCGGTCCTGTCAAGTCTAAAGTATGTGATCCTTTTGGGATTAACATATACGTGCCACTACGTATGAAATAGATAAACAACAAGGACCTACTGTATAGCACAGGGAACTATATACTCAATATCTTGTAATAACCTACAAGGAAAATGAATCTGAACAAGTATATATATATATATATATATATATATAAAGGAATCGCTGTGCTGTACACCTGAAACTTACACCAGATCAGGGCAGGGATGCAGAGAGAAATCCAAGATGGCAGACTACATTGGAAACTTTTCACACCTGAAGGCATAAGGGTAAAACCTCACTGTGAGATTGGAAGGGGGCCCTATTGTAGTTGCTCTTTACAACTGGGCTATTTCTTCTCAAAGATGAGTGATTTTTGCATCATCGTCTAGTTTCCAAAGTGGCTCATGTTCAATGAGAGTCCTTTTTTTTTTTTTTACTCTGAATCTTGAATCCTGTTCCCTAGAAAGAAGTGTAATTAAATTTGCTCACTGTTTATGTCCATTTATTCATGAGTTCTGATAGTAATTATACTTGATAATACAGATTCCATTCTATTTCCAAATGTGTATGTTTCATCATTTTCACTTATATTTTTCAGTTTTTTCTTATGATGAAAAAGTCTTAGTTTCTGATCTGATAAATCATTGCTTCCTCAGGAAAAATGTTCTTTTAAAAATATACTTTTTCCTAATGTGACTAGAAGAAAAAATCCTCACTTTAGATCTCCTGGTTAAATAGTAGGGGTGTGTGTGTGTGTGTGTGTGTGTGTGTGTGTGTGTGTGTGTGTGTGTGTCTTATTTATTTATTTTTTAAAAATAACTGGCTGTCTATAGCTTTTCAACTTTAATAAATGGAATTAAAAGAAAGTTGCAGCATCAGTGTTTGCTCCTCCACTCATTTCTTCATAAGCTGCTCAGAATTTTGACATCATAGTCAATAAATACTGCTGTCAAGGAATAAAAAATGCACATTTAATTTTATTTCAGAAAGTGTCATTACACAAGCATGTTGCCTTATCTCATATTTTGAAGGTATTCTGTGCTTCATCATTTTATTCATGTTCTTGGAAAGCAGTACTGCTAAAGACATTTTTGGCAGGAAATCACTGAGTCAAAATTTTTGTAGAAAGATATCGCATCATTTACTTTATGAACTTTGCTTTCCAAAAGTTCAGTATCATTTTGGATTTCTATGAAAATCATGCAGACACTTCTGTGACTTCCAAGTACCCTTTAAATTAATGAGTATATTAATATATCCGTTTAATTTTCAAAACTGGATGATAAACTGAAGTAATTAGCCAATGTCAGTTTCCCTTAGCCATCTCTTCCTCTCTTGATTCTCATTTCACAAGTCTTAATATAGATGCTTTTGCTAACTAAATGCTCTCATGTTCCCTCGTGACCTGTTTCTTCTTCCTTCTTCCCTGCCCCCAAGATAAACCCATATTTTCATGGACTTTTAAATTATAAAGTGGGACTAAAAAGAATCAAGGTGTGTTCATTTTTGGGGCAGTTCCAGTCATGTCTCTTGGAACCTAGAAAGATTATTTCCTCCATGGATTTAATATAATAAATAATTACTTTAGATAAGTAGTGTCTGTGTCTAATTAAAACCAGAAAATGCATTGTTTATTGGTAATAGATTATTGCTATTCTTTTGGTTTTCTTTCTTTCCCTTCCTTGCTTCCTTGCTTCCTTGCTTCCTTCCTTCCTTCCTCCTCCTGCCTTCCACTCTCTCAGTTTTATTTTGATCTTGGTTGATTGACTATAGTTTAGGTAATGCAATGAGAAGTATATAGGTAATAAGAGGGTCTTGCTCTAGGAAATATGTTAAAATTATAGAATTATACACTGAAATATGTCCAGATCTCCAAAGAATATGTTGAAATGAAGATTCTGATTTTGTGGTTTTGAAGTAGGGCTGAAAGGTCTGCATTTCTGGTAAGTTCCTAGTTAATGCTGCTGGTCATCACTCTTAGTAGAAAGGCCACAGGGGATGCGGAGTAAGATTGGATATCCTGTAGGGCAGAGGTTCTTAATAATTTTTAAAAATTTGTGTCACGGGTTCTTTTGAGAGGTTTATGAAGCCTATGGACCTTTCTCAAAATAATGTAATAAAGTTCATAAAATAAATAAGAGCAATTATAATTGCTCTTATCCAATTATAAATAGGAGCAATTATAAATACCAGCATCAAACTATTATAAAATAGTTTGCTCGATGGTAATATATGTGCTTCATTATTAACACATTAAATATCAAGGCCTAACCTTGGGTCTGATAACTTCTACAATTTCAAAATAGTGATATTTTGAGATGTTTGAAGTCCATAGTAGGATATGACAATATCTGTGATTTCTTTTTGTGACAGACACAAGTACTACTGATACCACTGTGGTTTGTTGCACAAGTACATACTTGAAGGAAAAGGCATATTTTAGTTAATGGTTAATGAAAATAAATGTGTTAATTTCTTTTAAGCAAGTGCTCCAAGTTCCTTTGCCACAGTGAAATTTCATGACTTGTAACCAACACAAACATCTGATTCTCTTTGTATAATAATTTATAAATTACTCAATTCAGAAGGCAAAGTTCAACCTAGTTACATCACTTCATCAATGGTCCTTTACTCCTGCTGTTCTATATTTTCATAATTCATTTCTGTACATTTTTATTGAATATATGACTGTAACTTCTTAAATGTAAGTGTCACACTTGGGATATCACAGTATGAAGGCATTAGGACACACATGACATTTTTAAAAGTCTGGGGGCAATTCATGTTTAAAAGAATTATTTATAAAACACTAACCCTATGTTTATATAAGTTGTAATTGCTGAAGGGTATATAATTAATAACAATAAAATCAATACTAATAAATGACTGGCAATCTATAGCTTACCTTCTCACATGATCTCATTTGATTCTCTAAACCATGCTGGAGTGTAGGAAGGTCAGGATCATTGACCTCATCTTATAAATGAGAAAATTCAAATTTGCACATTTGGTAATTCATTCACACATGTAGTTGTGAAGTCAGGGCTTACATCCAGGACATTTTTATACACCTATTTATTTAGCACCTATTCTTTGCTAGTCACAGTAATGAAAGACACATATAAAAGGGTTCTTGCCCTCTGTGGACCCTGTCCTGGTGGAGTAGAGACAGAAATTGGAATCATTATTGCATGTGTTGATACATTTATTAGGTGTTGGGCCCTAACTCAGCTTGCTGGAGCAAGTGGAGGTGTCAGGCAATGGCTCTTTAAATCATCTAGAATAGGGTAGCGTTTGGGGAATTAACTTTATAGTTAATTTAAGAAAATCATTCTATCTAGGCTTGACTGAGTCTGTGCCATCTTTCAAACTCCTTGTGTGAATCTTCTTCATCCTGGAATAAAAAACTCTTTAGCAACAGCTGAGCAAAATGTCCTAGAATAAGAATCAGGCTGAGCTTTGGGGACTCCAAATCACTCCTTCTTTTATGCAAAGAATGGGGCAATCTGAGACATTAGCTTTCTATTTATTTGGGCTTTCTTTAATGTCATTCAATAACATTTTGTAATCTCCAAAATGTTCTTTGGCATCTTTAACTAAATTTATCCCTAGTCTCCCTTTCTTTGTTATTGTTAAATATAATATATACTGTTGCTTTTTTTAATCAGTAGGGGAACTTCTTTGATTCTATTTTCTACAAGTGTTTTTAAAATGTTCATTGTGTTTTGTTTTTCATTATAAAAGGACTATAAAAGGATTTCTGCTCAGCAATTTCCCGTGTGAAAAAATAATGGAGTAATGTTTAAAATTCTGAGGGGAAGAAAGTGAGACCCTGTATTTTAGCCAGCCAAGACAAAATAAAGATGGAAATTTTTATTTTTATCCAAGTCAAGGTGTTAATCAAATATAATCAAATATAATGTATGCACTAAACAGAGGCTTTGAAACATGAAACTCAGACTAACAATGGACCCTCCATGGCACAATGAACAAATAGGAGCCGAAAAAAGAAAAGAAAGCAACATTAACTGCAATAACAAAAATTCTATTGATCGTAACATCCACCAATTAAAAATTATTTAAAAAAAAATTTAGAGTCAATAAAACATGGCGGGGGCATCACTAAATTTATTTAAATATACAAATTAAACAAGTATGAAAGTGATGGTTTCAGAAGAGAATTTTAATGTAGTAAACCTTGACAGTGATTTCATTGTACACAGCTGTATGTCCCATGATTTTTATACAGTACACTCCTGTTTAAACCAGCCCAGTTATTTATAGGCATATTGATAAATCATTCCAAAGACAAGTCCAATGTATTTAATCTTTTATTTGTTTAGTTCCAACAATACTGCTAATCTGGGTTAAGTTTTATTTACAACTTAAAGACAAAGTAGAAATCTATTTTAAACTTATATCTTATGCTAGCTAAAATAATATGCAGTGAGCAAATATCCTTGTGTAAAACATTCTAATAAATCAATGCAAACAAAATCTACCCAAAATAATAAACAAAAACTAGAAGTTTGCATGATTATAAAGGATGACTGGGTTACAATCAGCATTTTATAATCACCATACAAGATCCTCTCCTTTTTCCTTCTGTTGAAATGTATACTGTTAGTATTTTTCATTGATCTGTTGTTAGGCTTATCAGCAGTATGAATGTAAAATAACATGAAAGGAAAATGAAATGATATTTCTTTAAAATGGGTAATATCATCTTTTCATAATTTAAAGTTTGGACATCATTTAAAAGTTCTAAATTCTTTCACTTGACTTTGGTTCATTCATCTGCAAAAAGACAATTTATCTCGGTTCAATGAATGATAATTCTAAAATGGGCAATTTAATAAATGAAAAGATAAGGAAGACCCACTCTGGGTCTAAAAATTCAGCAGTGATAATATACTTTTTATTCTAGTTTCTAAGAAATTGGCATATCTTCAAATTGCCCTTGAAAAATTTATACAGCATTAAGCACTTTTTATTTATTCCTAAAAGAGATTTTAAATTGAAAGTAACTCTGATGTCACAAGTAGATTTTACTATTTTTTAAAAATGTTATCTCAATTGGCATATACTACACATACTATATATTCAGCCTTTTAAATGTACAATTTAGTGTTTTTTTAGTATATTCACAGACTTGTGTAATGATCACTACTCTCTGATTTCACAACATTCTCAACACCCAAAAAGAATTCATATTCATTAGCAGTCACTCTCCATTTTCCACTATCCCCCATTCCTCAGGACCTTTGATCTATATTCTCTTGGAAGATTTGCCTTCTCTGGACATTTCGTACAAAAGTAGGCATACGATGTGGTCTTGTGTGACTGGCTTCATTCACATAGCAGTGTCGTTCAGGGTCATTCATGTTGTAGCATGTATTAGTACCTTATTCTTTTCATTGCTAAATAATAATCCAATGTGTGGATATACTACATTTTGTTTAACAATTTATCAGTTGAGAGACATTTGGATTATTCCATTTTTGGCTATTATGAATAATGCTGCTATGAAAAATTGATAGATTTCAAAATTAGCCACAAATTCTTCTCATCCCATTAGCCCTGCTCTGTCTGCAATGGACTTTTCCAATCCTCCCATTAAGATATAGGAAGGATATATTCACTTCCCACCCTCTTGACTCTGGGCTGGTATTGTGACTTGCTGTGATTGACATAATTCAGTGGACATGAATTTGGGTGTTTGAAATGGAGTACCTAAGAGAGAACTTCTTGCCCTCGTGCTGCCCTGTGACCACTAGTTGAAGAAGTTTACACTAGCCTCTTACATGTGAAAGATGATGTGTAGAGATAGAGGTCCAGCTAATAGTGCCAATGGACAGATGTGTGAGTGATGCTCTCTTAAACCAGCATATCTGACTGAATCCAGATGTGATTCAGGAGAAACAAACAGAAGGTCTGTTAGGCTGAGTCCTTACATTCACAGAATTTCCTCTCCAAAGAACTGTAAGCTAACACATGACTGTTCTTTTAAACCACTATTTTTTGGGAAGATTTATTATAGAATAATGGATAACTCATACATGCTTTTAACCAGGTTACTAACTGGTGATATCCTAATTCTATCAGTACTTTACTTATCATCTGGAATACTTCTACAGTAAGGAACTTTCCCACATCAACTGTTCAGTTACCTTAAGGTACAGTTCATATAGGAAAGGAAAAACACATGGAAAAACAAATTCCTTTCCGTTACCTACCAGTTCTGAAATTAACTGGTTGGTTTCTCAGTACACTTTAAAGATACCCAACGCATTTTTCCCCATCATTATGAACCCATGGATTTAAATATATTAAATGCATCTGTACTTCAAGAGATATTCTAACTTTTTATTAGTTAAAGTTGTAGATGGGATCTCGTAGCTCTTGATTTCCACTTTCCCAACCAATTTTTTAGCAACAGAAATTGACTTCAAAGATCCACTAACGCCAAACTTTCTCTGATCTGATAACAAGGAACTTAACAAACAAGTTGGCAGATTTAAAATAATTTGTTTGTGGGCCTAGACATGCCTGAATATTAATTTCAGAAAAGCTTAGCTACTTTCTACTTGTGTGATCTACAGCAAGTCTTGGTTTTTCTGAGCCTCACTTCACTCACCTTTAAACAGGAATAATTATACCCAGTAAAATATTTATAAAAATTGTTAGACCTCATGTAGAAAAGTTCCTCTTGAGGTTTCTGGTCCATAGTAGGCACTCAGAAAATCTTAAGTCCTTTATTTTTTATCTTCTTTTCTACCCCCTTCCATGTGGTAGAAATTGCCACAGTTTCTTTATGGTATGACTAGTCGATTTGACCAACATTCAAATATCCTTCCATGGGAAAAGAGGTGTGGTGTGCATTAATTTCTCTTTAATTTCTGATATGTCATAATCGTATCAAACTCTTTGATAATATGTTCCTAATAAACAGTTTAGTGTGGGGTACATGAAGTTAAAAAAAATATGTATGCTAAAAGCATATTTGAATGATATATTTAGCTGCCCAATTTACTCTATTAATTAAACATTCTTGAGTACAGTCATTACATTTTTGATCTAATTATCAAGCTTAAAGAAGTTAAAAGAACTGTTGCTCCCTTTCACCTTCTTCCCTTGCCCACAAATGATGCCCTTTCAGTAATCTTGAGTGTCATACCACACAGAGACAAATGTAGGAGAGAACACAGAGGTCAAAGCACTCATTTCCCTGCTCAGTTTTAGAGCTGGCCTCAATTTCAAAATGAAAGAAGTTGAAAATACTGGTTTAAATGAGACCTCATGAGTATCTTTGGGTTTTTATTATCTCTGATTTGATATTAATGCTCTAAATTTTCAGTAGGAAAAAAGAAAACACTCTGGTTCTTTCCTGGTTCCCCAAAGTTCCCTTAGATCTTTTAGATCCAGTTAACATATTAGACATTTAGAAATCAGCCTGGGAAAATTCTCTTTGGATTAGCAGCTGAGAATACCATCAAATCCCTTTGTGATCAAACAGAGAGATTCTGAAAAAGGCTGGAGAAAGAGCAAGGATATTGGCCAAATATGTGAGCCAGTGCAAGACTGAATTTGACACAGACAGGGTTTGCAAGATGCATCTAATGTGGGATCAATACCAGCCAGTCTCCTCCACCAGCTCTTGGGTTTTTAGCTTCGCATTTTTGTAGAGTGTCCTTCCATCCTTCTAGTTTCCTCTCTTAACATTTCTCTTTTTACGGGGTAATGTCAGTACCTTTCTATCCCATAAATGCTTTATGCTTTTCCCATTTTGCTATCTGCATGAGAATAAACCACTGAGTTGAAAAATTTGGATTTCAAAAATATATGCCCTGTTGAGACTTTGAAAACTGGTTTATAAATTCCCTCATCCTCATAGAGTCACAAATTCTCCTCTTTCTCTGTTTTTATGTTTGTTTGTTTCTTGGTTGTTTTTGTTACAACCCATGCAAACAAGTAGAATGGGTTCATAGAAGCTATTATATTACATTGCACAAAAGACAGATAGACAATAAACAAATATTTTTGTATGATTAAAACTAACATGTTTACTATATGTTAACATGCCTAAGTGAATTTATTTATTGCTATAATTTGTTTTATGCATTTTCAAGTATTTTAACATACGTACATGTTACAATCAAAGACTTAACCAGCTAATATGCTATAGTTGGGAAAAAGATAAAGATTTGTGCTTTGAATTATATCTATAAGCAAGTCATAATATGAAATATGCTTCAATTTCACTCCCTATCTTTAAATTTCATAACATAAAGCCAAACTCAGTCAATTCTTTTATTTATAACATTTTATTAAGATTTAATTTAAACTAGTTTCATTTATACTGGGGATTAAACTGTAAATAGTTTTCTACTTTATTCCTTTAGCTATTTTACCTTAAACTATATGCCATCTCTTTGATCTCCTCTAGAGGGCCTGTTGACTTGAGGACACCGGGAGGGGGAAGGGTAAGCTGGAACCAAGTGAGAGAGTGGCATGGACTTATATATACTACCAAATGTAAAATACATAATTAGTGGGAAGCAGCCGCATAGCACAGGGAGATCAGCTCAGTGCTTTGTGACCACCTAGAGGGATGGGGTAGGGAGAGTGGGAGGGAGATGCAAGAGGGAAGAGATATGGGGATATATGTATATGTATAGCTGATTCACTTTGTTATAAAGCAGAAACTAACGCACCATTGTAAAGCAATTATACTCCAATAAAGATGTTAAAAAAAAAAGAGGGCTTGTTGTTAGGTGAATTTTTATTATAGTAATAATAGCAACTAATGTCTCAATTTCCTCATTGCAAAAAAGATACTTTGTGAAGCTTAACTGAGACATAACATTTGATATAAAAAACAAAGGATAAGTAACAGCTAGGATTATTTATGTATTTTCCACAAGGAAATGTAATACATAGTTATGCATTTATTATTTATCTTTAGTAAAATAAAGAGATGCTAATTAATGTTGACTTTCTTTTTCTACAGTAAAAGAGATGCTCTTGAGCTAGATCAAGAAAAATGAGGTGGCTCATTGCAAGGATTCCAGAGTCATCTGAGTTATAGAGGTCAAGAAAGTAAGGAGAGTATTGCTGGGGCTGAGACCTGGGATCTCTGGGCTTAAGGTAACTTTCTCTTATCATAAGACACTGATGATTTCTTTCAATTGTGCTTTTGTATGATGGTCTTTGCAGGTCCGTGCCATTTTTGTTGCTGTTGTTATGCCCAGATTTATCTGATGCTCAAACAGTGTAGAGGCATCTCTCTGACTCTGGGAAAAGTTGAACGCAACGCAGAAGAGCTTGCAAAGGCAGGACTCCAGGCAGCTCATAGATAAGTAGTTTTTACCCCCATATCTTTTACTCATGACTTTTCCCTTTCTCTGTGCATCTGCAACTTTTTGTCTGTTTCTTCTTACCAGTTGTGTCTGGATATTTACATGCTACCCACTTTCCTGTGCCCTTTGCTCCATGAAGGCTGTCCCAATCTCAGAGCTCCATGACATATTTTCTCAAGTCCTCGTCCTCAAATTGTCTTGTTGGGTGGGTCCAGAGTCTCAAGGTAGAGAATATAATGATCTCAGGTTAACTTTGTGAAACAGGTCGCATATCATTGAACGACAATACTTCTGGCCCAATAGATTCACAGAGTCTTGGTGCGTCACAGAGTACTAACCACAGGCCACTGTGTGGAGGTATTCCCAAAACACGCATAGGGATACATTCAAAAAAGGACATGAGAAGGGTAAGGAATGATTGGTAACCCTGGTAGAAAAAGTATGGACCCCACTTTCCAAGAGAAGTAATCATGCTCTCTTGGATAAATTCTTAAAAAATACTAAGACATAAAAATCATTTGAAATTACATAAAATAAATAAAATAGAGTTAAATATCAGTGGGCAGATTTGCTTAACTTACAATCCAAGTCTTCACCAAAGAACACAACCTGGAAATATCTCTGTTTAGCATTATCAGACGGTGATTTGAGAGACTTTGTAATTATGGATGACTCTGGAAGACCAAGCGGACTCTTTTCTCTCTCAGATTTCATCATTAATTAAGTCAGATCACCTGAGCACTGTATCCAGGGGCCATTTGGTTCTGAAAGCTTGCAGAGTTGCAGCTGCATTGGGGCAGTTTCCCACTGACTCATGAAGAGCTGCTGCAGGAAATGGCACTATGTAAGGAAGTGCATCATCCCCCTCCACATGGCCTATGTGGGACCCGCTGTGATGATGTTTATTACAGATAATATCTGGGGGAAGTTTTGCTGCTGGAAACTGACATTTTCTCTTCAATGAAAATGAGAATTAAAAATGTTAATGAAAGAAGGAAACGAAGTCAGGAAACTCCCAACCAAAATGTGGACTTTTCTCTGGTTTTCATTCCTCCACCCTTCCCACCTCCCCTCCCTCCGTTTCACAAATACCAGACATCAGGTGCTTACCCTTAGGAAAAAAAAAAAAAAAAAAAAAAAGAAAAACAAAAAAAAAGGAAAGGGGAAAAAGGAAAATAAAAGTATACCTCCAGGTAGAGATAGCCATAATTTCAGTGATCCTGCAACTTTGCAACTGTCTCCCTGTCAGTCTGGGATTTGACAAAGCCCATCCAGTTGCCACAAGTTTCTAAGCAGCATTTGACCCTTTCATTCATGTATGTGACTTCATAATCCAGACAAATAATGAGACATCTGAGCAAAATTTACCATATGTGAGATCTACATAAAAACAACCTCATTTAAAAAAACTTGACACTTCCCATTTGTATTAAAGTCTCTCCCCTTCAGTAGAGCAGAGGCCACAGGCTGAACCCAGCCCTACATGGAGGTGACTGATCTGCTCCAATGAGCAGCGCTTTCCTCAGGCATTCATCTCGTCAACATCTGTAAGTCTGGAAATGGAGAGAACATTTGTTTCTCTCTTCCATATGGCAGGGAAAAAAAAAGATGCAGGCCTGATGAGGAAGGAGATTCAGTAAACAGAACTGAGATGAGCTGAGTTGAGAGGAAGAAAATCAGAAGGGATTCCAGAGCTGTTTCCAGTCCCTTCCAGAGGCAGAGTTGCCTCCCTCCTGCTGAGTCCTGGAGCCCCTCTGTCTTCTCTTAGGGTGCTCCCCTGTGTCCCCTTCAGGGGTGCTGGTGAGGCCAGCTCCAGCGGGAGGGCTGAGATCAATATATACCTCCTCGCTTCGATTCTCAATTGGATTATAATTAGATTCAACCGCAGGCATACACACACAGAAGGTAGGTTTATTATTTTAAAATGATCCGAATCTAGCACGTTATTATGTACCTAGCAGCCTCTCTCTCTCTCTTAATATAAAATACATAATTCCGTAAGTTAAGAATTAGCATTTTCATTCTTATGGCCTCTGTTTCTGTCCACACTCTGAGGGTCTCATAAATCATTAACTCTATCCCTAAAGCCTGGAGCCCGGGCAACACGAAATAGTTCTTTTGCATCCTCACATGATTTGCAGCCTTGATCCCACATAGCCGCTCCACTTGAGTCCCACAGGGACCTATTCTACACCTGACACCCCGACCTGCCGCCAGTTTCTGCAGCTGGGCTCCTTCTGCCCTTACGGCCTCTAGTTGTCTATTGCACCTGCCGCAGGGCATCAGTCCCCTCCTCCTGCATCCACTCTCTCTGTCAATCAGGTTTCCCTCTGGTCAGAGCCCCATTGCCAGCTCTGGATCGATACTCCACACCACAGGGTTTAGCTCTGAATCTTCTCGATCGCAGCCACAGCCCCTGGCCCTCGTCCTCCCCCAGCCGGCTGCCAGCTTCCTCTCAGCCCCACCATCAGAGCCCAGGGAACCTTCTCTTACTTAGAACTGACTTAGCAAAGCCAACAGGGCTCTGCATGCAAGACATTTGCGAAGATCAAACTGAATAAGTTACTCGATCTGAATGTATTTATTTTAGAAAGCGTGACGTGTGACATTGCCATATATTGTGATACCAGTTTTAAAAATGCATGCTTGGGCTTCCCTGGTGGCGCAGTGGTTGAGAGTCCGCCTGCCGATGCAGGGGACACGGGTTCGTGCCCCGGTCCGGGAAGATCCCACATGCCGCGGAGCGGCTGGGCCCGTGAGCCATGGCCGCTGAGCGTGTGCGTCCGGAGCCTGTGCTCCGCAGCGGGAGAGGCCACAACAGTGAGAGGCCCAGATACCGCAAAAAAAAAAAAAATTGCATGCTAGAATGTACAAATCAATCTTTCAGTAAAATTTAGCCTGGAAGAGGGATGGTTAAGCATAAGTAATGGACCAGTTTAGAAGAGAACATATTAAACATTTTGCCAAAGGAAGAAAAAAATATGAATATTCTTTTTTTAAAAAATGAATTAATTTATTTGTATTTATTTTTGGCTATGGTGGGCCTTTGCTGCTGCGTGTGGGCTTTCTCTAGTTGTGGTGAGCGGGGGCTACTCTTCGTTGTGGTGTGCGGGCTTCTCATTGCAGTGGCTTCTCTTGTTGCGGAGCATGGGCTTCAGTAGTTGTGGCACATGGGCTCAGTAGTTGTGGTTCATGGGCTTAGCTGCTCCAAGGCATGTGGAATCTTTCTGGACCAGGGCTCAAACTCGTGCCCCCTGCATTGGCAGGCAGATTCTTAACCACTGCGCCAGCAGGGAAGTCTGAAATATGAATATTCTTAACAAGAAGGATAATATTTGAAGAGATAAAAGGTGTTCCCAGCACAAGATGTTAATTTTGGCTCTTGTGCACAGTGAGAAATAGAAGGAATCTGACATATCTTTTTCTTTCTTTGGCAGTGTTGTTTGTTCCCTAGGACTCTGCTCTCACCCAGGTGTTTTAAAACTGACATTTCTAATTCAGACTTCTTGTGCAGAAGTGAATAAATAAGTTGCAACTTCTAGTGCATACAGGATCATCTCCTCTCTCCTGCTTTCAACTAGAATTACTGCATTGACTCTTGTAATTTCTAGGCATCTTGCCCACCTTTCAAATTCTCTAAATTATAGCTAGAAGTCTTGCAGTGACTTTTGTCAATACCTTAAGTACCTTATTAATTGGGTTTGAAAAATTGTATCTAGACTGGACATTCAATTCATTCAATTAAAATTAATGAGTATCCATTGCGCTGCTAGTTCAGAGTCAAGTTCTTGCCAATCCATCTCTAACCAAAAGTAAAATATTCTTCCTTTTGGACAAAGCCTCTGTCACAACCAGCAAGTGATTATAGAGCTTTTCCTCATTGCCGGTGATTACTCAACCCCATTTCCCACTTTTCCCCACTATTACTCCATGGAATTGGTACAAATAAGTACAGTAACCATTTCTTGGTCATAGCTTTGACACATAGGATGGTATGTATATTTCAGGATGCCATGATGTCTATTCCTTTGCTGATGATGAATTAGTTCTGGGCTGGCTGGAAATATTTGTTTGTAATTATGGGAAATACACGTTTGAAAAAAATGTTTAAAAGGATGGATCAGAGAGTGGAATTTGGGAACTTCTTTTTTTTTTTTCTCTTTTTGATATTCTTTAGAATCGAATCCTCGCCATTTAGAAATGAGTTCTGTGGTTCTGACTGAAGGAATGATTGTACCAGAAAGGAATATATTGAGAGAAACTAATTTAATTCTGATCATTGATAATGTGATTGTAATGTCATTAAATTCTTAGCTCTCTAAGTAGTAATGGTTTTCTCTTCTTACTTGGCATAACCGCAATGTCCATGTGAGTTTCAAGGGGGCATAAATGAATTTTTAAAAAGAGGAAAAAATATATACCTTGGCATTCTCCTTACCAGACTTGGGCATTGGGACACAAATATATATATATATATATATATATATATTATATATATATATATATATTATATATATTATATATATATATGTATTTCCCCCCACGACGGCTCCTATTTTGATAATTTTCACCTAAATGTTCTGAATGTTGGCCATTCAAATGATGCTCAAGTAAAATAAAATAAGATAAAATAAAATAAGAGTTAGAATTCACTATTATACCTATGGATTAAAGCACACAGAAGCAAATGCATTCCCATCTCTGAAATTCTGAATGTCGTCAACTTAAAGTACATTAAGGTAGGCATTTTAGACTCTGTATAGTCTTGGAACTGACTCTATAACCAAAATGGAATCGTGATGGGTGCAGCTGGGGGAATGCCACTTATCACATTAGTCTCGAATTCCTTCTATTCTGAAACAAATACCCAGACATTATTTTTAGCTTTTATGATACATAACTTGCAAAGAGCTGTACTTGGATAGCTACCAAATGAAAAATGTAAGCAGAACTATAGAAACACTCTTTCGGTTTCTGAAGAATAAAGGCATATCATCAAAATTAAATCAAATTACATGGTTTTAACTAATTATGATTTAATTAGCAGAAGCAGTTTTTGTAGAACAAAAGCTTCTACTTTGCATCCCTTTAAAGTGTACTGAAAAAATATACGTAACAAATTCTAATAAGCGTTTGTCGTATTTGGTGTAAAATTTGGTGAAATAGAAGTTAATCAGTTCCACCCGTATCCTTAAAGTGCTTGGTTACTTGAAACAAAACACTGAGCTCTCTGCCTCTGAGTTTTCATACTGGAGGATTTGAACTTGCTGACTTTCCACCTTTCCATGGATTACCTTCTATGATTCTTTTTTATTTATTTATTTATTTGGTTGCTTCGTGTCTTAGTTGCAGCACGCGGGTTCCATAGTTGAGTCACACGGGCTCTCTAGTTGTGGTGCATGGGCTTAGCTGCCCTGTGGCATGTGGGATCTTAGTTCCCCAACCAGGGATTGTACCTGCAGCCCCTGCATTGGAAGGCATATTCTTAACCACTGGACCACCAGGGAAGTCCCTTCTATGATTCTTTTGTTCTATCTTATTTAGGTATTATCATGATATTACTTTCAGTTGGTTAAATAAACATTAAAGTAACTCCACAAGCACCTAATTAGCTGTAGGAGAAAATGTACATGATTTCACGGCAGCAAGAATCGTATAACAAGTATTGTTTCATCATCTTTCATAGTCATTCTCTGCTACCATCTCCTCTCATGTTTACAGACGGTTTGATACTCCTAGGTCACCTCTCACTTTCCATTGAGCAACTTTCAATGTACGTAGTCTTTCCAACACTGTTTACAAAATTCTCCACAGAACGTACTTTTATTTTTTCCACATCATTTTCCCCCTCTGTTGCCATACCTTTCTGCCTCTCCGTGGATTTGATGCTAACTCTTTTCTCCTTAACTAACCATAAAACAACCCCATAATATCTTTTGCTTTTTAAAATGAGACACTATATTCTGAAACTCTTGCAAAAGGGAATTCCTTCTTCTTTGATTAAAATGCTCATTCCTCCCAACTTTATTTATTCAGCAACATTTACCGGGTACCTACTATGAGCTTACACTGTGCAAGGATCTCTAGGTACAGTAATGAGAAAATAGACACCAACCCTGCTTTTTCTGTGGCTTGCAGTCTAGTGGGAAAGACACATTGATAGACATCGTCATACAGTGCCTGTTTACAGAGGGGTACTCCCAAGGGAGGGGCCTCATTTCTAGGACAACCTGTCTGAAAGGAGCCTGACTTTGATGCAGGGAGATTTCATTCCAGGTTGAGCAAGCAGGCCTGTGGTTGGAAGTAGCATGATGTGTTTTAAGAACTGAAAAAAAAAGAATCTGTAGGTGTAAAAAAGGAAAAAGTACAAGATATGTGTGTCTTAAAGTATGATGCTCTGAGTGCTTTATTAGGCAGCTGGATTTACTGTGGGATCTGAGTCCATTCAGATGTCTATGGAGGGAACAATTCAAACGGTCTCTGATGTTACCCTCGGCTGGGGCATTTCCTCATCAAGGTGAACAACGTATTCCTCCCATTCACTTTTTGTTCTTATGAATATGGTCCATTAGAGGGATAAGTCATTACCACTTATAAGTTAAAGATAGAGCCTTTGGCTTGGCAATTCCACAAGCTTAAAATCTATCTATCATCTATCTATCTATCTATCTATCTATCTATCTATATCTATCTATCTATCTATCAACTGTCATCTACTTAAATTTTATAGTGATTATTAGTGTATGTGTGTGTTTAGGAGGTTAAGGCATCCTAATTAAGTAAGTAGACACACGAGACAGAAAATTTGGTCTTACCAATATCCTCACAACTACCAAAAGTGTTTGTTTAAATGTAGAAGTAGTCTTGTCTTTTCCTATCCTCCAAGGAAGCTGGATATGAATAGGCATTCAGAGGACACAGCGAAGCTGTGGTTGTTGGTGGGGAAAAGATACTGAAAGAAGTTAAAGGCTATTCAACACGTTTTCTTCTACAGTAGTCCTCTGGAAGGACTTAGCTCTTGATGATGATAGTCCTGTAAAAGAGAGATGTTAAGATTGCCTTTCTATACAGTCACTATGGAGAACAGTATGGAGGTTCCTTAAAAAAAATAAAAATAGAACTATCATATGACCCAGCAATCCCACTACTGGGCATATACCCTGA
This sequence comes from Aethalodelphis obliquidens, assembly GCF_003676395.1. Classification (NCBI taxonomy): domain Eukaryota; kingdom Metazoa; phylum Chordata; class Mammalia; order Artiodactyla; family Delphinidae; genus Aethalodelphis; species Aethalodelphis obliquidens. Next base: position 10,121,386 of record NW_020837973.1, read on the forward strand.
GAAAACCATAATTCAAAAAGAGTCATGTACCACAATGTTCATTACAGCACTATTTACAATAGCCAGGACATGGAAGCAACCTAAGTGTCCATTGACAGATGAATGGATAAAGAAGATGTGACACATATATACAATGGAATATTACTCAGCCATAAAAAGAAACAAAATTGAGTTATTTGTAGTGAGGTGGATGGACCTAGAGTCTGCCATACAGAGTGAAATAAGTCAGAAAGAGAAAAACAAATACAGTATGCTAACATATATATGGAATCTAAAAAAAAAAATTAGTTCTGATGAACCTAGGGGCAGGACAGAAATAGAGACGCAGATGTAGAGAATAGACTTGAGGACAAGGGGAGGGGGAAGGGTAAGCTGGGACGAAGTGAGATAGTAGCATTGACATATATACACTACCAAATGTAAAATGGATAGCTAGTGGGAGGCAGCTGTATAGCACAGGGAGATCAGCTCAGTGCTTTGTGACCACCTAGAGGGGTGGGGTAGGGAGGGTGGGTGGAAGATGCAAGAAGGAGAGGATATGGGGACATATGTATGCATATAGCTGATTCACTTTGTTATGCAGCAGAAACTAACACAACATTGTAAAGCAATTATACTCCAATAAAGATGTTAAAGAAATAACAATAACAAAAAATACAAACAAAAAAAAGAAGAGCTGACTGTGTGAGTTAAACCTACCTTAAATAGCATAATTGCAAGTTATTAAGCTCAGATAATTATGTGTGAATAAAATGTAATTGGTTTTCTGTGGTTGTTATTGTTCAAATTAAAAGACAAAGAAAAGGAGAAAAAAAAAAAAGATTGCCTTTCCACATTTGCACGGCTTTTTCAGAGACTATAGGTTTAAAGCATCCATGTCCTTTGCCTCTTAAGGAACTCCCAAGTAACAGATATATACAGTAATTTTGAATACAAATCCTTGTAATATTGGCCAGGATTTTCTTATCAGTAAATTTGCAGTAACAGAATTTTCCTTGAGTGAAAATGTGAAATTCTCCTGTTTATGGAATAAAATTTATCTTAGAAGGGTAAATGTAAATGTATTTTGGGAGTCTCGTACTTCATACTTATAGTCAACACTTAGTTCTGACCCACTAAATCAATCCATCAGTATTCAGGCAAAACTCTGAAACGTAAACATGATTTCCACAAAACAAACAAAACTTATAATGATGCTATAAATAATGAACTGCTCTCTACAGTCAATGGAAACTTTCATTCAGAGTGATCTTTCTAACAATTTCCCAGAAGATGGTGTATGCAAAAGAGCTTCTCTTATGCCAGTTTTAATTCCTGTGTATATTCTCAGTTAATTATATACCCTAATATTTATACAGCACTTTATCACTTGCAAAGTTTTCACACTTGCACAATTATTATCTCATTTCAAATCAACGAAACTCCTTGGTAAGAAGGGTGAGCATGATAATTCCAATCTGAGGGATTAAGAAAAGATTCAGAGAAGTCCATCATTTGCCCAACATCAAATAAAATGTGATTTGCAGAACTAATGAGAGTCATCAGCATTTGCTAAGCAACAAACAGCCTGGTCATAAAGATAAGTGCCCTATATATATCTGCCTGTGATGCTAGCATCAACTTTCCAAGGTATTTAATGTTACTACCAATTAACTGATAGGAGAACAGACGTTAACCCAGCTAAGTAAGTGTCAGAGACTAGAACTAAATGAAGAGCATTTCACTGTGAGTCATAAAATAGTTTTCCTATTATCTTCTTTTCTCCTCATTTAACAGTTTATATCAATGAATTTTTAATGATAGCAGAATAATCTGGGTCCATATTTTTCAGGTCAAATGATTAAATATAGAATAATTTATAGTAGTTTCCTGGAGATTTCTGCAGACAGTATCTTTTTTTTTAAAGCCACTATTTTGAATAGTAATTTTCTGTCAAATTACCAATTTCTTCTCCTCCCTGCAGAGTGCTTTAATAGGAGAGTCAGCATATAGCACTGTTGATTCAGGTGCTGCCACATAGACTAGCTGGAAATGTTTGTCATGCTTATTTAGATCTTTTTTCAGACATTGCTCTTAGTCAAGATTTCAATAATGGACTAGAGGAGAAATCCCACGGACGCTTCATCATCATCATCATCATCATTATCATCACCCAACATTTATTTCTAAGCACTTTACAAAATACAGAAGACACAATTCCTACTTCCTAAAACTAACATCTGAAAAGAGGGCAGTCTAAGGACTAAAATCCAGAATGAAATCATTTTCAACAGTTAATTAATTTACATTTACAAATAAAAAAACAAATAAATTTTAAAGGAATGATTCAAATGAAAAATATTGCGGAAATGTTTGAAGGTAAACATTTTACCCATTGTCATATGTAACAAAGTTGTAAAGTGATAAACTAGCATAGCAATTTTTAGGAGCTGGTTTCATATGTATATAGTGTAAAAACAAATGAAACTATATATAGTAGAAAAGAGTAGATGCTGTCTTCCTCTAAGGACCAAACACACATAACAGCTCCTGGCTTTTTAAAGTAAGGTGCTCAAAGAATAGATTTATGTATATGTATAACTGAATCACTTTGCTGTGCACCTGAAAGTAACACAATATTGTAAATGAGCTATACTCCAATATAAAATAAAAATTAAAAAAAATATATAATAAGGTGCTCAAATGCTGAAAAAAGTCATTTTGTTATTATTTCAGTATCTTTGTAAAGAAGGTTTATTAGGAAATAATACTTCAATTTTTTTGGTGCTAGGATATTGATGTCATCATAAGATATATAGCAAAATAAAACTGGATCATGAAGTTGCGATTTTTGATTCAAAAGAATGAATCACTCACTGTGGAGATCCAAATGGAGTGAAAACTTCAATAGCTATAATTTACATCCTACCAAATTATGATGTCATCCAGGACATTGGTCTTGGATGACTTTTGCAATCTTAATTCTAGTAAGCAGAGGAAAATACAAGATAATTTATATATTTTCTAATACTCTTGACTATTAATTCTGAAAACGTGTCTTATTTCTGACTCTCATGTACCTATCTATTTGATCCGTTATTTGAAAACACTTCTCTAACTCATATTAAACAATAAGACTAATGTTATCATTGCTGGCCAGCTCTGTAGTTATTGCTTAGCTGTGTGTACATTTTACTGCTCTATATCTCTATCACCACTTATTTCCTTTGGATTTGATTCTCTGTTTCAAGAAGCCAAATTAAATAATTCCAAGCATGGGAGTTAATGGGGTCATTCATTCACTAACCCTGGAGGACCTAGTAATATATTGGTTTCCATATGTAGCACTGCCCTCTACTGGGTAAAGAAAAATCTGATGTTATTAATGGATTTCTAATTGCTTAAGAGTAGAGAATATATGAAAAGATAATTCAAATTATCTACCCTGATATTTTTTAACCTGAAGGGGCTGAGGAATGTGATCATAGAATATGAGAATCTTTGACTTCTCCGTATAGACACTTTTATATAACAATACTTTGCTATGTTCTTGTTTTGAATAAATGTATTCTTTGATTTGCATGTGAGAAGATCTTGATTTGACCTTAGATCCTTTGATGGTTTAAATATATGAGATAACTGGTATATTGTATTATAAACCAGTTAAGTGATAAGGAAATTAAAGTCAGTATGGCATTAATTTCAAGGATTTTTTTATCTGAGCTGGTACCTGAGGCAGGTAGAGAGTAATATTACCTTTTATTTTATTTATAGCTTTATTTTGTTGATAACTTTAGCTATATTTATGATGAGTTTATATTTAGATGGTGATATAATGTTGTTTGCTTTCAGGAATACTTTCTGTGAGATATCAGTGAGGAACTGTGAAGTGTATTTTTTCTTTCTCTCCTTATATTCTGTTACAGTGTAGGGCAGGGGTTTTAGAAATTAATACCATACTAGATTATGTTAATTACTCCTTAACACAAAGGACAAATGTTCAATACAAATATCATAAACTCAATATCACAGTGCTTATAAACATAAACTCTAAGTAATACTGAATAACTATTGAAAATATGAAATATATATGTATATGATATATACATATATATGTATTATACATATGTATATGTATATGAAATATATATGTATATATATATATATTTTAGAACATTTAAGGGTGGCAGAAAGCACAAAAAATATTTTTCTATATACATGATCTAAAATTGAATAAAGTTCATGTCTTTATTAATCTTGTATATCATATTAATATGTTTTTATCAACCAGAGTTTTAGAAGATCCAGAATGGCAGCCATTTCTATATCATATTCCCTTACAGTTACCTATAATAATATTTCATGGTACTTGCTAAGTACTGAACACATTTTTAAAAATTAGTTGAACTAAGGTGGAATTGACACCCTCCTGTGAAAACTGAGGATACAGCAAAATTATTTGCCAACTAGGAGCAAAGGAGTATCTGATGTCAGGGCCAAGTTCTCTGAAAATAGTTTTTGTTGATTGTCTTTTTGACTAAATAAATTTTCTAACCTGAAGATGGAAAGCCTCTCAATGGCTTTCAGGGAGAATTTTTTTCCTTCAAGAATATTTTACTGAAATTTTTTTCAAATAATGTCAATCCAATAAAATTGTATCATAAGTAGAGCTATATTCATAAAAATTCCAAAGAGATTAGACTCTTAATTGTATGAGTTTCTTTTAAAAGCCATGTGACTGGTAAGGATGTGGTGGCAGTGCTTTAAATTTTTACCTGGAGAAAATTCCATCTACTGAGGTTTCCTGGGGCTATTGAACACTTATCCTACCTTCAGAGACCTTTCTAAAAAGAAAGAATCCATCATGACATTACACACACACACAGTCAGTCACATTCAATGACTGAACCAAAACTGTCTTCTATTTCTCTAGAACAGGAATTCTTTATGGTTCATAGGGGGCCATGAAGAGAACTTAGGGGAATCTACATTAAATGTGAATAGAAAATACATACATACTATTTTTCTGAAATTTAGCATTTTCTTCATTTATAAATCTAAGTAGAAAACCATAAGAATAATGAGTTTATCAGCAATAGGAATCATCTTTCTTTCATATCATACTTGTTGCAGATACTCAAATTATCACTAATACTCCTCATTACTTTAAAATTATTTGTTATAGAGTCAATACTAGATATTGTTATTTAATGCATTAGTAATAAAGCACATATCACTTCACCATATCATATTTTTAAATGATTTGACAGTTGTGTTTATAACTGTTTTCTTTGTTTTCAAATTTTTTATGTCATGCATTTAAAAATGTTAATATTTAATTAATTTAGTTAATATTTTTCTTAATAGAGTTGACCTTTGTTCTAGTTCAGAATAAGAGTAGAGACAGGGGCCTTCCCTGGTGGCGCAGTGGTTGAGAGTCCGCCTGCCGATGCAGGGGACACGGGTTCGTGCCCCGGTCCAGGAGGATTCCACATGCCGCGGAGCAGCTGGGCCTGCGAGCCATGGCCTCTGAGCCTGCGCGTCCAGAGCCTGTGCTCCGCAACGGGAGAGGCCACAGCAGTGAGAGGCCCGTGTACCGCAAAAAAAAAAAAAAAGAGTAGAGACAGAAAGAAGATTTATGGTCGCCTGGGGTTGGCAGTGGGAATGAAGATGGACGCGAATGGCATGATATTTCTTTTTGGAATGATGGAAATGTTTCACATTAGATTGTGGTGTTGGTTGCATAATTCTGTAATTTAATAAATTTATTGAGTTGTACATGTAAAATGAGGGAATGTTACGGTATGTAAATTACCCCTCGATAAAGCTGTTTACAAAAGAGATGGGCTTAGGAGTATAAAAACAAACAAATGAACAAAAAAAATAACCTATATATTGATATCAACAAAGATATGAAAAAAACCGCTAACTCTAACTGCATATCACATTGACAATAACATCTCCAAAAAGCAATACAGAACTAATCCAAGTTATTTTTGAACAGTAGTATATATCTGGGAAGAATGTATTCTAAAGACAGGAAGAAAAAAATTTGAAACTTCGGAATTTATTAAGTTTTTTTTATTAATGTCATAGAATAGAAATTCTTCTGAAAGAGAATGAATATATGTATATACATGTATAACTGAATCACTTTGCAGTACACCTGAAACTAACATTAACATGACATTGTAAATCAACTATACTCCAATCCAATAAAATTAAAAAAAAAAAAGAAATTCTTAAACAACATTATCTGTAGAGTAGATATAAGTACCTGAGTAACTATATAAATGTTTGGGAGCCAGAGTTCTCTCTGTGGAAGAAGAAGTTTACATATATGAACTATGTTGTTGCCCAGCATTGGAATTAAATACATTCATATATATGGTTGAGTTTAATTGTGTAACCAGATTTTTCTGATTGTTAGGGTGCAGTGACACTCATCCCAGATTTGTGCATCCTGGGTGGAAGAAGTTACCCAAAGAGATTATTTTTAAAATGTTGTCAAGTTTGAAAGTCCTTATGTGCAGAAATGAAGAGAGATGCAGAACATTAAGTGGGAAATAACACCATGGCCACCATATTTGTTTGGTACCTAAATAATGTCCAGGTGTTGGTGACTTTATTATTCAAGTAAGAGACAAGAGAAAATGCTTAAGCCCCCACAGGGAGGGTGCTTAAAATAATACCCTGCCCAAAGTTAGATTTCTGTAAATGCTGCCCAGTTCACAATGAAAAGACTAGGGAAACTCTGTATACTGGCACAAGGAAGTTGCTAGGATGGCTGCTACCAAACAAATCCTTAATTAGAATGGAGGAAAAAGCCAACTGCAAGAAATGGAAAACTCTAGGTGTGAGTTTCTGTGTGTCAAGTTAATATGAAAATAGCTGAAAAGACCAAGGAAACCGTGTGGCTTTAAAAGGGGGGAAAGCAGCTCTACAGGAACACGTATATGCCAATCAATCAATAATCAATCAAATCATTCTCCATTGGAAATGAACTCAAAACCAAAACAACTACAGAAAAGAACAGCTTAACATGGAGAGACATCAGTCCCACAAGAATTGAAAATCATAGACACCTTCAAAGGACGTTCTAAAATAATATTAAAGTGGGTGAAATGATAAAAAGAGACACAGCTGTTTCATTGATATCTATGGCCAAGTAAAAATAGACCCCTGCTCTAAGTTACTGCTGCAAAGCAAGCATTTTATTTTGTTCACATTTTGAGGGTTGGAAATTTGGGATGAGTTTAAGATGGACAATATTTATCTCTGATCCACATTGAGGGGCTGGAGGACCCACTGTCCACAGAGCCTCTCCCTCCACAGTGCGCTGTGTCTCATCTTCCCGCCCCCTCCAGAGTCGTCATTCATGTGACATGGCGGCTAGCTTCCTACAGGGCTGTCTTTGGACTTTGGATCACACAACCTGACACAGCATGTAGGACAGAAGATTCCACCCAGGAAAATAGAGAACTAGACAAGCATGTGTGGTGGTAGCATACAAAGAGTTGGAAAATATGAAACCTAAAATGTTAAAGGAAAACAGAGAGGAGATGATCTGTGTTCCCTTATATCCATTGGGAATTTCAGGAGAAGATGTAAAATCTTTACCAGAAACAGTACTCAAGAGACAAAATTCTGCTTTTCTTCGGATGGGAAAAGGGCTTGATTGTCTTGGTCAAAGGTGTGCTTTGAATGTTGAGCAAAATAAGTGAAAAATTCATACCGAGATGCATAGTGGTAAAACTGCAACATATTAAAGACAAAGTGAGACATTAAAAATTTGTTAGGGAGAAAAGCCAGATTACCTACAAAGAAATCACAATGTATTACATGTTGGAGTTCTCAGAGAAAGAGAGATGACAAGGGAGAGCTGGAGCATCCACTGATAGGATTCCTAGGAGAACTGGGTATAGATTAGTCTTTAAAGTATCAGATTTGAATAGTGGTTAAAAAAAAATTACTCTGCCTGGGGACACACTTTCTCCAAGTATATGATTTGAACCTGGTAGATTTATATTATTGTTTTAGTAAAGGTAATAATTATATAATAATACTACTAATAATACTTAATATCTATTCATTGTTTTATATGCAAGATTTTTTTTGAATTTTATTTATTTTTATACAGCAGGTTCTTATTAGTTATCCGTTTTATACACATCAGTGTATACGTGTCAATCCCAATCTCCCAGTTCATCCCACCACCACCCCACCTCTGTCTTTCCCCCCTTGGTGTCCATAGGTTTGTTCTCTACATCTGTGTCTCTATTTCTGCCTTGCAAACAGGTTCATCTGTACCATTTTTCTAGATTCCACATATATGCGATTATATACAATATTTGTTTTTTACTTTCTGACTTATTTCACTCTGTATGACAGTCTCTAGGTCCATCCAGGTCTCTACAAATGGCCCAATACCATTCCTTTTTATGGTTGAGTAATATTCCACTGTATATATGTACCACATCTTCTTTATCCATTTGTCTGTCGATGAGCATTTAGGTTGTTTCCGTGAACTGGCTCTTGTAAATAGTGCTGCAATGAACATTGGGGTTCACATGTCTTTTTGAATTATGGTTTTCTCTGGGTATATGCCCAGTAGTGGGATTGCTGGGTCACATGGTAATTCTATGTTTAGTTTTTTAAGGAACCTCCATACTGTTCGCCATAGTGGCTGTATCAATTTACATTCCCACCAACAGTGCAAGAGGGTTCCCTTTTCTCTAGCATTTGTTGTTTGTAGATTTTCTGATGATGCTCATTCTAACTGGTGTGAGGCGACACCTCATGTAGTTTTGATTTGCATTTCTCTAATAATTAGTGATGTTGAGCAGCTTTTCATGTGCTTCTTGGCCATCTGTATGTCTTCTTTGGAGAAATGTCTATTTAGGTCTTCTGACCAGTTTTTGACTGGGTTGTTTGTTTTTTTAATATTGAGCTGCATGAGCTGTTTATATATTTTGGAGATTAATCCTTTATCTGCTGATTCATTTGCAAATATTTTCTCCCGTTCTGACAATTGTCTTTTCGTCTTGTTTATGGTTTCCTTTGATGTGCAAAAGCTTTTAAGTTTTGTTAGGTCCCATTGTTTATTTGTTTTTATTTCCATTAGTTTAGGAGGTGGATCAGAAAAGATCTTGCTGTGATTTACGTCAAAGAGTATTCTTCCCATGTTTTCCTCTGAGAGTTTTATAGTATCTGATCTTACATTTAGGTCTCTAATCCATTTTGAGTTTATTTTTGTATATGGTATTAGGGAGTGTTCTAATTTCATTCTTTTACATGTAGCTGTCCAGTTTTTCCAGCACCATTTATTGAACAAACTGTCTTTTCTCCACTGTATATCCTTGCTTCCTTTGTCATAGATTAGTTGACCATATGTGCGTGGGTTTATCTCTGGACTTTCTATCCTGTTCCATTGATCTATATTTCTGTTTTTGTGCCAGTACCATATTGTCTTGATTACTGTAGTTTTGTGGCATAATCTGAAGTTGGGGAGTCTGATTCCTCCAGCTCTGTGTTTTTTCCCTCAAGATTGCTTTGGCTATTTGGGGTCTTTTGTATCTCCATACAAATTTTAAGATTTTTTTGTTCTAGTTCTGTAAAAAATGCCATTGGTAATTTGATAGGGATTGCATTGAATCTATAGATTGCTTTGGGTAGAATAGTATTTTCACAATATTGATTCTTCTAATCCAAGAACATGGTATATCTCTCCATCTGTTTCTGTCATCTTTGATTTCTTTCATCAGTGTCTTATAGTTCTCTGAGTACAGTTCTTTTACCTCCTGAGGTAGGTTTATTCCCAGGTATTTTATTCTTTATGTTGCAATGGTGAATGGGATAGGTGCAAGATGTTTGTAAGGGGCTTTCCAGACATTATATTATTTAATCCTGGAAACAAAGTTGTGAGGTGGCTATTATTTTTCTCATCTTATGAACAAAAAAACCCAATTTAATTGTCAAAAGTAGCAGAGAGTAGGAGTCAGTATTAAATCCCAAGTATGTTTCTCACTAAATTCTGAGGTCTGTGGCCACACCATACTCCTCTAAAGAGATCAAGAATTGCACCTTTCACAACATCTCTACCATGACTGCTCTCCATGAGGTTAGCCAGAGTTTACTGTCTGTGAATATGCACATGGGGCATGTGACTTCTCCTGAAATACAATTGTGTTCATAGAATAGCAAGACCTTTTGTAATGGGGTGGTAATGGAGTTTTGCTTTTTTTTTTAAAGAAGATGTTGGGGGTAGGAGTTTATTAATTAATTAATTTATTTTTGCTGTGTTGGGTCTTCATTTTGGTGCGAGGGCTTTCTCTAGTTGTGGCAAGTGGTGGCCACTCTTCATCGTGGTGCACGGGCCTCTCACTATCGTGGCCTCTCTTGTTGTGGAGCACAGGCTCCAGACGCGCAGGCTCAGTAGTTGTGGCTCACGGGCCCAGTTGCTCTGCGGCATGTGGGATCCTCCCAGACCAGGGCTCAAACCTGTGTCCCCTGCATTAGCAGGCTGATTCTTAACCACTGTGCCACCAGGGAAGCCCTGGAGTTTTGCTTTTTATCTTACTTTCCTAATAACAGAAATCCTCTTAAAAATAATCTCAAATGAAATTTTCTTTATGGAACAGAAAGTGTCTTGCTTTACTACATTAAAGCTGGTAGAAGAAGATTAATGTTTTTGCCTCTTAGTTTTAACCACTCTTCTTTCTATGCCCTTTAAATAATAGTGGATATAAAAAAATTGTTTTAACACTTCAGACTAACCCGAATTGTAGTCTTTGCAGCCAACCCTCCCTTCTCACCAATCATGCACTTTGCAATCAAGCCATTGAGATTCTGATATATATCCCTCAGTTTAACAATTTATACATACTCTTAAATCCACCCTCACAGACTGGATTTTAAACTTTCATGTACAGAAAATGATTATTTTTTGAAGTATGTTAACCTTATTGAAAATATATGCCCCTACTTATGATGCAATAATGTAATAGATTTGTAGCCATTATTATGCCCTGCAAACTCTGGGCAAGCATTCATGTACAGTGCATTGCCAAAATTTCTTTTAACTTACCATAGATGGTTATAATGGTTCAAAATATTTATGTGCTTTTTTCTCCAGACTGATATACAATCTATTCAAAGTTGGCTAAGACAGGAACCTCAAAGATTTTCTCCAATTCCTACATTTTTTTTAACAGTTTTTTTCTTGAGGTCTCCGATCCATTGTCTCCACCCTCACTGGCCTGATTTGGAAACTCACTTGCTCTGTGTCTGGGGTTGGGATACTCACCCCTTGCTCCATTCTGGAAGGTTTGTGGTACATGTTTGTACTCTTCAGAAAGGAGCACGTATAAGAAGGACTGTTCTCTAGCATCAGTTCTTCCATTAGATTATAAAGCATCACTAGTATAGTTTATCATTTATTTTATACTATCATTTCTATTTTCCTCCTGGCACATAGGTGAAGATCAATAAACAACTCATAAATGAATGAAAATATTGTAGTATAAGGTATGCATTTTACTTTAATGTATATGTTGGGTGGAGGGAGAAATGTAAATCAGACTTCTGGAAAGAATTTGAAATCAGAAAGAAAAGAAATAGATTCTGGTCCATATTCTATGCCCGCGAGGCTGGCTACATTAAGAAGGGCAATTGGCAGTGATTTGGAATTTCATGTATCTCTTCTATGGAAGTAAAATTTAATCACAAAGTAGACATTTTTATTGACCATTTACTATGTTCCAGACACCATTCAGACTGTTACATGCATAAACACTGTAATCACAGTTATATGAAGTAGTAAAAATATTGCCACTACAATTGGAGAAACCTGAGACAGAGAGAGTTAAGTAACTTCCTAAATCATATAACTTTTAGGGAAGAATTGAACCCAGACGATCTAGGTTAGAGTCTAAACTCTAAACCTCTATGTCATAGCTGCTTCCCTTGAAGTGTAGGTAATATAACTACACAAGCTTTAAATTCCTTTCTGTTCTAACATGGCAAAATTCTTAATTCCCTTGAATGTCAATGGGTAGAATAATAGGATGGAAAGTGAAATCTTTAGAAGATAAAATTCTAAAAAAGCAGGAATTCTAGCTGGGACAAGTCTGAAATTATTTTGTAGAGCTAATACATTTTTCAAAATAAAAACCAATTTATCAATTCAGAAATAGTACTAGCATCTACAGTGCCAACAGTTTATCCTTCAACCTCATGCATTCAAGTAATATCCATCTGCTAACATTCTCTCCTTTTCAACACAAGTATGTCAAGTGCAGAGACAATTAGAAAATCCAAGTGAATCATAGATAACAACCATGTTTTGTTTTGGTACATTAGATCTTAGTCTAATATTGGCTGAGTCACACATTTGCTAGTTCCTGAGTAAGTAGCAGATCATCTTTACCCTTCTTTGGTATTTTTCTGTCTCTAAACATGGCACCATTGTTCTTCTATTTCTTCAAGGAAGAATATTGAAGTCATCTATCAAATGTTTCTTTCCATCACCAAGCATATCCAACCAACTATTGCATCTGTCTTACCTCGTAAATACTCATAGTGTTCATTCATCTCTCAGATCACCACGTCCTTAGTGCCAGTTACCTTGGCTTTTCCTAGGCGGCCATAGTGATATTTTAAATCTACGATTCTTCTACACCCCCTCAAGGGAAGAAGAACAGGTTGAAGGGAGTTGTCCTCTAGATATAAAGACATAAAGTGTTGCAATTAAAGCAGTTTTTTGTTGGCCCAGCAATGGGCAAATTGATCAAAGAAATATAATAAGCTGAAAGTGACACAGGTATATACAAATCTGATACATGACAGATTTGTCCATATAGATCAGATGTGAAAGAATGAATTATTTAATAAAGAGTTCTGGGACAATTAGTAATCCATATGTAAAGAATAGAATTGGATGCCTTCCTTATATATTGAAAAAATACACTTCAGGTAATTCACATATAAAATGCAAAGCTTAAACAATTTTAGATAAAATAAGAGAATCCATTCATGACTTTATGGGAGAATTTCTTGAGCCAGTAACACAAAGCAAAAGAACAAAGGAAATGATTAATATTGTCAACCACATAAAAATGAAGAAAAACTCCAAAACTGAAAAGTGAAAAAAACTTGCTCTTAATCAAAATTAAAAAGAAAAAGTGTAAAAAGTGAAATAATAGGCCAGAGTTGGGAAAATGTATTTGCAAAACATTAATGCAATGTATAATATTCCTAAGATAGAAAAAATATAAATCTAAATGAAAATACATAAGTAACTCAGTAGAAAAATAGGAGACATAAATGAACAGGTAATTTTAAGGAGAGAATATAAGAATGACTGATGAACATATGAGAGATTATCAAATGCACAGGTAGTCAGGGAGATGGAAAAACCATCATAAAATACCACTTCATGTTTATCAGATTGGCAACAAATTTAAAATTAGATAATGTTAAGTATCAATGAGGATGTCAAATCATGGGAATGATTGTGGAAATGTAAAGATAAATTGGAATACACCATTTGGAAAATAATTTGGCAAAATCTAGCAAACGTGAAAATATGCATAGCCTTAAACCCTGAAATTACACCCCTAGGTACATTACCTGCAGCAACGTTATGACATATACAGGGAAAGGTGTACAACACGTTCATAGAATCACTGTTGGAGATAGGGTAAAAAACAAGGAACCTCACTTTTCAACTGTCTCATCTAATATCTCTTTCAGAGGGGAGTCCTGTCTGAACACCCCAAAATAGGGATGCCCCACTTCTATGAACATTTATGACCCCAGACGTTTTTCCTTCTGGGAGTTACAATATGCAATTTTTAAAATTTATTTGGGTGATTGTTTTTCTGTTTTTTCTGATTCCTTATAAAATAAGCTCATGAGTATGAAAAGTCTCATCGAGAGATTTGTCTTGTATATTAACACCATCAAATCACTGATATGTTTTGTAGTTTAAAAAGAAATTATTTATCTATTTATTGGCTGCGTTGGGTCTTCGTTGCTGTGCACGGGCTTTCTCTAGTTGCAGAGAGCCGGGGCTACACTTCGTTGCAGTGCACAGGCTGCTCATTGCGGTGGATTCTCTTTGCGGAGCACGGGCTATAGACGAGCAGGTTTCAGCAGTTGTGGCACAGAGACTCAGTAGCTGTGGCTCACGGGCTCTAGTGCGCAGGCTCAGGCTCAGTAGTTGTGGTGCACGGGCTTAGCTGCTCTGTGTCATGTGGGATCTTCCCGGACCGGGGCTGGAACCCGTTTCCCCTGCATTGGCAGGTGGATTCTTAACCACTGCGCCACCAGGGAAGTTCCTCTTCTGTAGTTTACACAGAATTTCCCCAGTGATTTTTTTGTTCTGTTTTTGTTTTCATAAATATTTGTAGTAGCTCTAGGAACTGGTGTACTCCAGAGAAAAGAGGAGGAAATATTGATTTTGCTATGCTTAATTTAGAAGAAAAGTAAATTATTCAAGTGAAAGTGACTTGGAAGTATAACCAGGACAAAAGTTACTTAGTTCCAATTTAAGAGAAGTTCCTGTTCTCCATGCTGCCTTTTGTTTTGCAGTTGGGACACACGATGAAATACCACAGACACAGATCCTTTTTTTAAAAAAAAATCATATTTATTTATTTTTAAAACAACAGAGTTCACTGTAGAATATGCCTTAGTTGTACATTGTAACTTTCTATTTCTTTTTTGTCCATTATTTAGTTCAAACTCTTGATGATGGTCCATAGTAGTAGTAGTAAGAAAAACAACCAAGTAACAAAGAAATAAACAGGAAAAGAAGGAAAATGTCGTGAGGGAAGTCATACAAATATGGTTATTTTGTATAAGAGATTTATATACTTTGCAGTTTATATTTGATGAAAATATTCGCCTTTCATATTTTGAAAGAATTCATGAATTTTACAATGTACACATTATAAATAATTAGACTGAGGAGCATCTTTGTTTTCCCAGTTTTATTGAAAAATAATTGACAGGTACTTCCCTGGTGGTGCAGTGGTTAAGACTCCACGCTCCCAATGCAGGGGGCCCTGTGTTCGATCCCTGCTCAGGGAACTAGATCCCACATGCATGCCACAACTAAGAGTTGGCATGCCACAACTAAGGAACCCACCTCCCGCAACTGAGGAGCCTGCCTGTTGCAACTAAGAGACCTGGCACAACAAAATAAATAAATAAATAAGTAAATAAAAGAGAGACACCTAGTTCTCTTTAAAAAAAAAAGACTAATTGACGTACATCACTGTGTAAGTTTAAGGTGTACACATGATTGTTTGATTTACATATATTGCAAAACAATTACCATACCACAGTAGATTCGGCTAACATTCATCTTCTCATATAGATACAATAAAAAGAAAAGAAAGATGGAAAATTTCTCCTTGCAATGAGAATCTTAGGATTTACTCTCAACAACTTTCCTGTATATCGTATGTCAGTGTTAGCCACATTATATCTCTAGTATTTTTCTTATAAGTGGAATGTTGTATCTTTTGAACAACTTCCTCCATTTCTCCCTCACCCCGATCCTCTGCCTATGGCAACCACAAGTCTGATCTCTTTTTCTATGAGTTTGGTGTTTGGACTTCTTCTTTTTGAGCCCACATAAAAGTGAGTCATACAGTATTTGTCTTTCTCTGACTTATTTCACTTCACATAATGCCTTCAAGGTCCATCTGTGTTGTCCAAATGATAGGATTTCCTTATTTTTTATGGCTGAATAATATTCCATTGTATGCATATCTATCTATCTATCTATCTATCTATCTATCTATCTATCTATTTATCTGTCTATCATCTATCTATCTACCTATTATCTAACTATTTATCTATCTATCTACCTCACAACTTCATTATCCATTCATCCTTCAGTGGACACTTAGGCTGTTTCTGAGCTTTGCCTATATAAATAATGCTGCTATGACTATGAGGGTGCAGATATCTTTTTGCGTTAGTGTTTTCTTTTGGATATATTCCCAGAAGCAGAAGTGCTGGATCATTTGGTAGTTCTGTTTTAATTTTCTTGAGGATCTCCATATTGTTTTCCATAGAGGCTGTACCAATTTACAATCCAACCAAGAGTATGCAAGTGTTCTTTTCTTTACATCCTCATCAGCATTCGTTTTCTCTTTTCCTTTTGATGATGGCCATTTTAACATGTGTGAGGTGATATCTCACTGTGGTTTTAATTTGCATTTCCCTAATGACTAGTGATGTTGAGCAAGTTTTCATATACCAGTTGGCCTTTTAAATATCTTCTTTGGAGAAATGTCTATTTAGGTCCTTTGCCCATTTGTTTTTAAACTGGATTATTTGCTTTTTTGCTATTGAGTTGTATAAGTTCTTTATACATTTTGAATATTAATCCTTTATCAGATAAATGGTTTGCAAATATTTTTTCCCATTCTCTAGGTTGTCTTTTCACTTTTTTCATGGTTTCTTTTGCTGTACAGAAGCTTTTTAGTTGATGTAGTCCCATTTGTATAATTTTTATTTTGTTACTCATGATTTAGGTATCATAACCAAAAAATCATTATCAAGATCCATGTCAAGGAGATTTATTCTTATATTTTTTCCTAGGAGTTTCATGGTTTCAGGTCTTACATTTACACCTTTAATGCATTTCAAGTTAATTTTTGTAAGTGGTGTAAGATATGGGTCCAGTTGCATTCTTTTACCTGTGAATGTTCAATTATCCCAGCACCATTTATTGAAGAGATTGTCTTTTCTCCACTGAGTATTCTTGGCTCCCTTGTCAAATATTAGTTGACTGTATATGCATTGGTTTATTTCTGGGCTCTCAGTTCTCTTCCATTGGTGTCTTTGTCTGTTTTCATGCCAGTTCCAAAAGTTTTGATGACTATATCTTTACTTGCATAGCTTGAAACCAGGAAATGTGATGACTCCAGCTTGTTCTTCTTTCTCAAGATTTCTTTCGCTATCCAGGGTCCTTTGTGGTTTCATATAAAATTTTAGGAGTGTTTTTCTACTTCTGTAAAAAATGCCATTAGAAACTTATAGGGATTACATTAAATCTATAGGAGACTTTGTGTGGTATTGACAGTTTAAAAAATTAATTGTTCCAATCCATGAATACGGGAAACCTTTCTATTCCATTTTTAACTTTTCAACTAGTGTTGTAAGTGACTTATACACTGCTACTACCATTGCTATATAGTCACCATTACCAGTGAGATTTATGATACCTTTTTATGTTTTTATGATGTTAATTAGTGTTCTTCTACTTCCACTCAAAGGACTCCCTTTAGCATTTCTCGTAAGGCAGTCCTGTAGGTAATGAACTCCCTCAGCTTTTGTTTGTTTGGGAAAATCTTTACCCCTCCTTCATTTTTGAAGGACAGCTTTGTTGGCTATAGATTTCTCAGTCGACAGTTACTTTCTTTCAATATTTGGCATATGTCACTCTATTCCCTTCTGGCTTGAAAAGTTTCTGGATAGACATTCACTGCTAGTCTTATGTCTGCAGGTTTCCCCTGCATATAACTTCTCTCTTTTGTTGCTCCTAAATTTTTTTCTTTGTGTGTAAATTTTGACAATTTAATTATAATGTGTCCCAGTGTGACCCTTTCAGGTTCAACCTCTTTTGGGGTCCTTTGGGCCTCATGGTTCTGGATGTCCATTTCTCTCACCAGGTTTGGGAAGTTTTCAGCTATTATTGCTTTAACTATACTTTCTGTCCCTTTTCCTTTGTCTTCTGGAATTCTCATAATGCAAATATTGTTTACTTTCATTGCTCCCTATGTTTACCATAGGCTCTTTTCACTCTTTTTCATTCTTTTTTTTCTTTTTGCAACTCCGGGTAATTTCCATTGTCCTATCCTTTGTATCGCAGATTCTTTCTTCTGTATGGTGGAGTCTATTTTTGAAACTATTGACTTCTTCAGTTCAGTTACTGTATGTTTTAACTCTAGGATTTCTGCATTTTTTTTCATGGTTGCTATTTCTTTGTAAAACTTCTCATTTGTTCGTGCTTTATTTTCCTACTTTTGTTTAGTTACCTGCTTGTGTTTTCTTGTAGTTTACAAAACTTCCTTAAGAGAGTTATTCTGAATTCTTTCTTCTGACAGTTCACAGATTTCCATTTCTTTAGGATCTGTTATTGGATCTTTATTAGTTTCCTTTGGTGATGGTTGCCTGATTTTTGTGGTCCTTGATCCCTTATGTTTGTATTTGCACATTTGAATGATGGTGGTCTCCTCCCAGACTTCGCAGGTTTTTCTTTGGCAGAAGCAGTTCTTCACCAGTCAGCTCAGTTTGGGTCTCTGGGTGTATCTGCTGGTAATTTTTTTGGGCAGGTGGCTCTTGGTATTATGACCTATTGTTTTTTGGTAAGACAACTATTTGGGCTCTGAGGACAAGGTGGGGGGTTGCCACTGGCTGAGAATAGTTAGGTAGGACTGCTGGCCTGGTTCCCTACCCAAGTGAGGCTGTAGGATGGGCTCTGTGTTTGCCTGTATACTCTGGTGGGGAAGCAATAGGCTGTGCTCTCTGTTCAAGTGTCCCAGTGGTACTTCTGCAACCCTCGTGGTGCAGGGTCAGAGTAGGGGCTCCTCAAATTGACCCACAAGATGGGGGATATTGTTAGTCCCCCCAGATTCTCTTTTCCCAGAAGAAGGACCAGGAGGTTCCGGGGAGGCCTCTCCCTGTGATGTTGTGCTGGCCTGGGGGAGGGGCAATTCAGTTAGTGTGTAGACACTTCTTTTACCTTCTAATGGAATCTGTCTTGGTCTCTTGGTCTCTGAGGTGCAGGATGTGCTTCAGTCTCACCCCCGTGTTCTAGAATTCTCTCAGTAGTGTCCTATTCTTGAACAGTTGTTAGTTCTTCTTGTGAGGGGGAGGGAAATCAGGAATGACCTATGTCACCCTCTTGGTGATGTCACTCCCTCAGGAGCCTCTTGAAGCAATTATAGTTATATTGTCTTGTAATAAGACACGAAAGAATTATCATTCAGTGGAGAACAATGAGAGGCTGCTTAAAACTGCATTTTGAATTCTCATCCCATGGCTTTTTGTTGTCACTGAGAAATAAAAGTGAGTCCAAGCTGAAATATCTTTTTGTAATTTTTATGGCAAGCAGTATAAGAATTGCAATGTATTGATGTACTTTCTTTTCCTCTGAATTTTTAGTAAGTTCTTTACTCTCCATTTATACCTTTAAACATCCATTGTTTTATCCAGGCCGGATATTCCTAGAAATTATCTTAGTACGTAAGAAATATTCAGTAATACTCTTGAATAAATGAATATCTACAACTGCTATTATAATGTGCTGATTTAGATGAGAAAATGATTCAGTATTAACAAGAAATCTCATAAATAAACTTGTAATCCATGAGATTTAGTTCTCTAAATTTGAATTATATTTATGTGAATAATTATTATCCAAAACTCTTAAAATTAATCATATTAATTTCTTCTCAGAAGGAAAATATCATTATTATTGACAATTACCATCAAAACAATCTTTTCCAAAATTTTAATTTGTATTTTAATTTGTTACAGAATAAAGGGTAGCAGAACTCATTCTGGTGGGTTTTTTTTGTGGAATAGAAATAGTGTCAGCACAATAAGACACGACATGTTAGGGTGCTAGCAATTAGAGTGTGGTCAGAGGCTCAGACTCAGAAACCAGACAGTCTAGAATCCAATCCTGGCAAACATAATAACAATGTGACTTCAGGCAAGCAGAGTAAACTTCCCAAACTTCAATATCTCATCTGAAAAATGGGGATACTAATATTGCCTACTTCATAGTATCATTGTGAATTAATATGTCACGTACTTAGACTAGCAACTATCAAATAACATATGCTATATGTGTAATCTATAACAATATCATTATCACTACTGGTACAGCACACTGTCTTACTGACAGTAAGAATTTAGCATTAATTTCCTTAACAGGCACTTATTTGTGGCAGATATGTTTATGTTGTGTACATAACAGTTTATTGCATTATCCACTAAATATAAACTATGCAGAATGCATCGAAAAATTTTCTTTACAACATCATTTAAGGTTCTAATTAAAGACAGTTGTTTTGTAGCTTTGGACAGTCATGTAAAGCATCTGGATTTTTTTTTGTTTTTTTCAGTGCGCGGGCCTCTCACCATTGTGTCCTCTCCCATTGCAGAGCACAGGCTCCGGACGCACAGGCTCAGCGGCCATGACTCATGGGCCTAGCTGCTCCGTGGCATGTGGGATCCTCCCGGACCGGGGCACGAACCCGTGTCCCCTGCATCGGCAGGCAGACTCTCAACCACTGTGCCACCAGGGAAGCCCAAGCATCTGGATTTTTATTGATATTTTCCTCCTTTATCAAGGTTCTGTTCTGTGCATCTGAACAGATGAACCCTGAACTCTCATTAGTAATGTGTCCTTGACTCCTATGATGACTGAAATTGAAATGCCAAATAGAGAATCTAGAAGTACTAACCACTTGTTCACTATTAATACTTTAGAAAAAAGAAAATTTCCTGTAAACTTATAAAGTACAGTTAAACTGAAGTAACGTTAAACATGACCTTGGACAGAAATTAGAGAACATAAATTTTAAGATTGACATATGTATGAAGACTTCATATGGAATCATACATTGTTATATTTATTCAAGTAGTAATAAGAGTATCAATTTGAGTTTTTTTAAAAAAAATTATTAGCCTTATTTCAAATGCAGGCCTCACAATGCTAAAAACAAGTAACAGATTTCTAAGACTGAGGAACTTAACATTTCATTGTATGTACTTAGAGATAGGAGAAGACTTCTTTGTAGCACACTAGCAGACAGGTATCTTTCTCCTGATATAATGCAGACTTTGGCTGCATGGGTGAATGAGAATGTTTCACCCCTGAGATCCACATCACAGGCCTGGATTAACAAGAGCTTGGAAACCCCAGCTTTCAGTACCAAGAGCCTACACCAAACACATACAGCAGTCATTTTCTTCCCTTGTCTTCTCCTCACATTTTCTATATTCCCTTTTCTTTTCCATTCTTTCTTTGCTTCTTATTTTGTTTCGTGGTAAATTTCACAGTTATCTTCCTAGTCACAGTAGGTGGAAACCTTGGACCTATCCCTGGTTGATTACGTGAGTCTACAAGGTGCTCTCTCATCAGCAGGTGACTGGCCTGGGGACTGGACTTATGACTGAAAGGCTTGTGTGATGATGTTTACTCACAGGAAATAATGAGTCACTTGTGGGCATTTTTAGCCTGATTAAAACTTGAAGCCAGAAAGGGGGGGGTCCTGGAAAGAAGGTTCCTTTGCTATTTTTTAAAGCAGAATGAAGGAATAAAGAAAGGTGTTTAAGTTCCTTTTAAACTTCACATGGTTTACTTTTACACATTGTTCTGAAGAATAGACATTACAGGTGGGTTTGGGTTGTAGACCCACACATGGGACTTTGGAGGAAAGTAGGTTGAACATGTAGGACCTGATAAAAAGAGACCAAGAACTTGTGAGAAGCTGGAGGAGATCTAAAGATGGGTGCTGGGAATTCCCTGGTGGTCCAGTGGTTAGGACTCTGCGCTTCCACTGCCGGGGGTCTGGGTTTGATCCCTGGTCAGGAAACTAATGTCCCACAAGCCGTGTGGTGTGGCAAAAATAAAATAAAATAAAATAAAAAATAAAGGTGGGTGCTGGCCTGTGTAGTTTCCTAACACGGATCCTACAATAGTATCTGCATCTACTTGGAAAAGTCTGGCAGGTTCTAGCTCTGGACAGTGGTATCTATACTATTTCCTGTTCTCACTTACCAGTCACACTGCCTTAATTTACATCCTTTCTCCTAACACCTGCACTGTCTTTCCACATCTCTCTTGCTGCGTTTTGTCTATCAGTTCCAGCCACATCAGACCATTTGTTAACTCTGACTTTACCATGCCCAGCCACTTTGGCATATTATTCTGTTATTTTTCATCTCAGAAGGCTCTGCCACTCCATCTCCATCTTGACAGCAAGAGAAGCTCCGATCATGCTTCATCTCAAACGTACCTTCCCCATTAAGTCATTTCTGATCCCAACCATCAGAATTAAAATCTGTCCTTTATGCGGCCCCAGGAAGTTTCCTGGCACTCAGTTCTGCTTAGAAGCCTTTATGCAAGTTATGTCTGCCTACCTCACTAGAATTTATGCATCTTGATAGGAAATTACTCTTTCCTTTCATTTTCTTCTCTCTAGGGCCTCACATTGTAGATTTCATAAAATATCAGCTCAATAT
This sequence comes from Aethalodelphis obliquidens, assembly GCF_003676395.1. Classification (NCBI taxonomy): domain Eukaryota; kingdom Metazoa; phylum Chordata; class Mammalia; order Artiodactyla; family Delphinidae; genus Aethalodelphis; species Aethalodelphis obliquidens. The sequence goes on from NW_020837973.1 coordinate 10,143,643, forward strand.
TATCTTGAAACTGATTCACCAGCAAAATTTAAGGTAAAAATTTAACCCCCTCACCTGCAAAAAAAGGATACTTTATTTTGTGTAGAAAGTAAACATGTGGCTTTGTGAAGTTGGTACAAAAATCAATATTAATAAATTAAATCTACAATTGAAGCCATGCTCCCCAAGCAATTGAATGACAATTCTCCAACTCTCTCCTACACAGAAATGGAGAGCCTATAAAATTTAGGTCAATTTACCTTCTGATCAGCAGGAATACAACTGCAGAGTTCAGAAACTTGCTGAACAAAAACACTCTCACATTTTCTTTAGGAGTCGTTAGATTATAAACTTTTAAACTTTCCAGATTATGGTTGGAACCTCATTTTCTTTAGGTATTGTTTAAATAATTCTTCTGAGTTACCATCTCCTTTCTAAAATATTTTGTTTGTTTGTTTGTTTTGTTTTTTGCGGTGTGCGGGCCTCTCACTGCTGTGGCCTCTCCCGTTGCGGAGCACAGGCTCCGGATGCGCAGGCTCAGCGGCCATGGCTCACGGGCGCAGCCGCTCCGCGGCATGTGGGGTCTTCCCGGCCCGGGGCACGAACCCGTGTCCCCTGCATCGGCAGGCGGACGCTCAACCACTGCACCACCAGGGAAGCCCTAAAATATTTTTTTAGAAACAAAAGTTATATAAATTTTTATAAATAATACTACCAATTTTAAGGATGTCTAATCAAGTAGTTGCTACTTACAAAAGTAATATGAAAACACAAATGTAAAACAGGAAAAATACAACTTCGTTCTATTAAATACTTTTTATTCACTTAGACATCTCACATTTTCATTCAGTTACTTCTAGAAATCTGTTTTATCATTCAAACCATAAGTAAATGGAATCACTCTTCTAGTTTATCCCATTTTCACCCAAAAAAGAAGGAAATATATTTCAGTACTTTTGAAAGGCAGCTAATTTTGGATGTCCATTTATAAAATTAAAATGTCTATAGAAGTTAAAACTTTTACATGTTAAAATGGAATCTGATTTTTTTCCTGGTCATTAAATGCAGGTACTCAGTGATGTTTTTAATCAATATTAACTATTTTACGCTAAACAGGCTTCCTTATTTGAAAAATAAGAACTCAGATTTAAAGAAAATAATAAAACCCTTAGCAAAAGAGAGTAATTTCTTGGACATTTTAACTCTGAAACTTGTTTTGAAAATGTCGGTGTGAAAAAGGTACAACATGCCAAAGATGTGGCTTTTAATTTTGAGCAAGGATGTTACAAATTACATGCCTGGCTGTGCCTTAGTCTTTTGGAAGATCATCCATTATATAACATCAATACTTTTGATGCCTTTGAGCATCTACCTTTTCTCATGAAATTGGAAGTATGTTTAAAGTTTTCATGCAATGAAATTCATGCAATTAAATTTCATGCAATTAAATTTCATGCAATAAATTTCATGCAAGTTAGTATTTGGCTATTTCATAAAGAAACATTGATCAAAACAATAATATATGGAATGAAACACAGTTTCACTTTAAATTTTTTAGAACTGGGCAAGTATACATGTGTTCTAATTAGGTTATTCTGCATGTTTACATTGATCGAGAGGATGTAAACTTACAAAACCCAGAGATCAGTGGATTTTATTAAACCATAGTAATTCTGTTATTGAATTAGCACTGCTTTCTACTTAATGTATTAGTTAATAAATTGAATACTCTCAATGAGTACCTAAGTACTTATTTAGTCTTAAGGACTAACTTACACAATAACATACGTTCACCGAGCTTTGTAAAGAATTGGGGAATGTATTATGCATTTTATGATACAACTGTCCAGCACAAACTGAGAGCCACAAACATACTGAATTAAGCTCAGATGCAAAATAAAGCCATTACTCCTTACAGAATTCCATCATTTAAAAAAAGAGTATTTTTTAAACATTTAATTATATAAGAGTTATAATTCTCTATGTATAATTGTTTGCCTGAAAACCTACCAAGATTAGAAACCTGTCCACAGACAGTCTATGTATTTTTTTTTCCCCTAGGAAAGACACAAAAGTATGTATTGCCTATCAGGATGGAAAATGGAGTCAGGTAGAGGAACAAAACAAAACAGTGCTTAAATGCAACATGGGAACTACTTCTTGTTATCTATTGCTATTTAACAACACGCTCAAAACATAGGTGCTCAACACTCAGTTTTTATGATCTCTCATGGTCCTCCAGGTTGACTGATCATAGAGGAAACTCTTCCTTGGGGTCTCCTGGGGTGTAGTCTGAAGGAGGCTGGGGATGAGTCCTCTGAAGGTTTGACTGGGCTGGGTGTCTTGAACAGCTCTCTACGGTGGCTGGCTCGGAGCCCACGGGGCCAGGGGCTGGAGGGCCTCTCCACATGCCCTCTCCCACAGACATTCTTTGAACCTCTAGATATAGAGTCAATTAAAGTTGTTTCCAGTTCTAAGGCACCTCCACCACAGTGGACCTGCCCTCTTGAACACACTAACCTTCACACCACTTCACACCACTCAAGACCTCTAGATACACGTAATGGGCTAGACCTAGAATGCTTCTCTCAAGGCCACCTGAAGCTATGCTAATGCAGATCAAATGTTACATGGATACCTACTAATATGAAGCCTGAGTCCCTGGTGCCAAAAGAGGAGGGTGAATAAAAATCAGATAACAGTGCATGGAAGGTGGTTAATGAACATAAATCACCTTGTCAAGAATGTCAGTGGTGGAATCATTAGAGAAATGCAAATCAAAACTACAGTGAGGTATCACCTCACACCGGTCAAAGTGGCCATCATCAAAAAATCTACAAATGATAAATTCTGGACAGAGTGTGGAGAGGGGGGGACCCTCTTGCACTGTCGGTGGGAATGTAAATTGATACAGCCACTATGGAGAACAGATGGAGGTTCCTTAAAAAACTAAAAGTAGAACTACCATATGACCCAGCAATCCCACTACTGGGCATATACCCTGAGAAAACCGTAACTCAAAAGGAGTTATGTGCCACAATGTTCATTGTAGTAGTTTACAGTGGCCGGGACACGGAAGCAACCTAAGTGTCCATCGATAGATGAATGGATAAAGAAGATGTGGCACATATATACAATGGAATATTACTCAGCCATAAAAAGAAACGAAATTGAGTTATTTGTAGCGAGGTGGATGGACCTCGAGTCTGTCATACAGAGTGAAATAAGTTAGAAAAAAGAGAAAAACAAATACCATATGCTAACACATATATATGGAATCTAAAAAAAAAGTGGTTCTGATGAACCTAGGGGAAGGACAGGAATAAGGACACAGACATAGAGAATGGACTTGAGGACATGGGGAGGGGGAAGGGTAAGCTGGGATGAAGTGAGAGAGTGGCACTGACATATATACAATACCAAATGTAAAATGGATGGCTAGTGGGAAGCAGCTGCATAGCACAGGGAGATCAGCTCTGTGCTTTGCGACCACCTAGAGGGGTGGGATAAGGAGGGTGGGAGGGAGATGCAAGAGGGAGGCATTATGGGGATATACGTATGCATATAGTTGATTCACTTTGTTATACAGCAGAAACTAACACAACACTGTAAAGCAATTATACTCCAATAAAGATGTTAAAAAGAAAAAAAGAACGTCAGTGGTGGTAGAGAAAGTGGGGGTAGGGTAGTTTGAAGATCAAAGACAATTTATTTTTGTATATTTTACAGGCTAGAGGATGAGAGTAGTGAATCTCTGGAATGGAAAACACGCAGGAGACAGAGGATAAACTGACTTTATTAATCGTTTATTGAAGTTTTTTGTGTGTGGCAAAGTATTGGATGTTTTGGGAGATGCTACTGAGACCTTTCTTTCATGTTTAAGGCTTCAAAAGCTAATAGCACTGCTACTACTTGTTTAAAGGTCTTCTCTGTATTTTACATGGTGAGCAAAGTTATTTTCTATCATTTTTGAATAAATATTTATTTTAAAAGGAGTGAATCCAGATCGAAATTCTACAAAATTTATACAAAAGGCATATTTTCATTATTTGCCAAGATTTGAGTATGATTAAATATTTAATCATGATTTTTTTCTCCCTATGACACAATTTGTAGATAGTTTACAGAAACAGAAGCATTATATTGTAAAAAAAAAAAAAAAGAAGACTTTTCTACATTTCAGAAAATCAGGTTTAACTTAGGTATGATAATAATGGTGGTTAGATTTATTTAATAATAATGACGGTTAAATTTAACAAAAAGTGTTAACGGGTATTTAAAGAAAATATGGTTTTTGCTCCACTGTATTTGATGAACGTTGAATTCAACAAAAGTAAACCAGCTTCTTTACTTCATCTCTTAGTTTCATATCGCTGCTGTAACAGATTATCCCCAAAGTGGTTTTAAACAACACAAATTTATTATCTTGTGTTTTTGGAGGTCAGAAGTCAGAGTGGGTCTCACTGGTCTGAAATCAAGGTGTCAGCAGGTCTGTGTTCCTTCTGGAGGTTCTAGGGGGGAATCCACTCATTGCCTTTTCAAGCTTCTAGAGGCCACCTTCATTGCAGGGCTCCTGGCCTCTTTCTCCAGCTTCCAAGCCAGCAGACTAGCAGGCAGGGAGTCATTTTCTGACTTTGAACTCCTCTTCTGCCTTCCTTTCTGATGTTAAAGGACCCTTTGATTGTACGGAACCCACCTGGATAATCTATTATACTCTATTTTATGATAAAGTGATTAGCAACCTTAATTCCACCTGCAACTCTAATTCCTCTTGCCATCTAACATGGCAGAATCGCAGGTTCCAGGAGTAGTATGTGAATATTTTATAGGGGCTTAAATATTTTTAGATCCTTTAATATGTTGATATCAATCCCTAAGCCCTTTTGTGCTTATATTAGATTATATAATGTTTAGATTATATAATGTTTCTCAAGAATATTTGACTAGGAAATCTATTTCTTTTTTTCTTCTTTTTAAAAAAACATGTTGGTTTTTGAGACTTTCAGGAAAGTTCAGTTAAACCAATATAAAAAAAGCATTCCATGTTCACAACTTTCTTCTGGTTCCCAAGAATTAATCTTGGGGCTCAGAGTCTGCTGCCTTCATTAACCGGGCTTGCTGGGCAACAGTCATTCACTCATAAGAAATTTATCGAATGTTGTTTTTGTTCAGCTTCCCTAGAAGCAGCCCTTGAGATGCTGATTCTATTTTAAGTAATTTATTGAGGGCATGTTCTCAGAGGAGAAATAAGAGGAGCAGAGTCGCACGGCAGAGAAGAAGCTAGGCAAGAATGAGGTTTAGGGACTCAGCTCGGCACTGGTTTGACTCTAATCCCACCGAGAAACTCTGGAGCACAAACTGGACTGAATGTTTGTCATCTTGGTTGGTGCAAGGCAGGCAGACCTTTGTCCTCTGTGTCAGTCATCCTTAGCCAAGTCCCTCATGTGCTAAGGAACGCGTAGCCTCTCAGAGGAGAGTGATGGAACTCCTCTGAGAAGGCAGCTTATTATCAGCCAATACTCACTCCAGCTGAGGGATGGCTGCACTTGCCAGAAGAAAGGATGGGGCCGCTAATACTGACATCTACTCTGAGCCCCTTGGAGAAACCAAAGTTGTTCAAGGCATTGGGTATTTCATAAGGAGCAGGAGAGTTGAGTTGCTGCTATCTTGGAGCCTACTGTTTAGAGGTCAGACAGTAAATAAATGCAAAAATTGTGTAATTTCAGGCCATGATAATTGCCATAGGAAAATGAAGCAGGGTAACTTGATAGTGACCGCATGGAAGTTGGGAGAGTATTTTTTTTCCCAGAAGTTGTTGATGGACAACTTATCTGTAAAGGGAACAATTGAGCAAAAACTTGAGGGATGGGAAAGATTCCAGCTCTGGGGAGTTGTTGGGGAAAGGGTGAGTTACAGAGTTTGCAGCAAATATAAAGGCCTTGAGATGGAGAAGGGCATGCCCTATTGATTTCTCCTGAGAGAGGTCAAGAGTGATGAAGACAGAAGTGGGGAGTTAGCAGGGTAGATGATATGGGCCTGTGTTGGTAATGGGTACATGTTTGGGATTTATTTCAAATATAATGTTACAAATAATGGAAAGCCATCAAGAGTTACAAGCAGGAGGATTACATATACAATATAATTTAGTTTAGAACATTCTCTTTGGTAGTTTTATAGAGATCGGACTATAGTGAGTAAAGAGTGGAGACGATGGGAAAAAGAAGGAGGCTTCTAGAGGAAGCCGTGTGAGAGATGATGGACGTTGGCCCAGTGTGGCCCGGCTTGACAAAGTGTGACAAGTGATCAGAGGAGGATATATTCTTTTTTTGTTTAATTGGAGTATAATTGCTTTACAATGTTGTGTTACTTTGTGCTGTACAAAGAAGTGAATCAACTGTATGAATACATATATCCACTCCCTCTTGGACCTCCCTCCCACCCCCACCCCCATCCTGCCCATCTAGGTCATCACAGAGAACCAGGCTGATCTCCCTTTCTGAAGGCAGAACATTCTGATGTTTTGGGTGTTGGAGATGGGCACTTACGAAATCAAGTTTTCAGAAAACTAATCAATTCCGTTTGACAAGATGCTGAAGGCTGGTGCTGAGTGGGTTTGGTGAGCAGGGCTGGGAATACGGTATGTGTCACAGTGTCCATAAACCCATATATAAAATATACATATTTAATTTAATACTTTGATTAATTATAAATGCATACAAATATGTAGTTGGATTTCCTAGCTAATGAAAAATAAATTCAGGTATCTTAGACTCTGGATTATCTAAACCATTTTGGTTTAATCACAATCTCAGTGTTAACCCTTGACTCCAAGCTGTTGTCTCCTGCAGGCCCTCTATCTAAAAAGGTGGTGCTTATGTTAAAACTGAAAAACATCAGTTTTAAGTGATGGTAAGATTTTAGTGGTAAGATTTTACCACTCCTTCTTTTTCATACACAGAGTTAGGTGTGGCAGCGCAGATACCTCAATAATGAATTAATTCTACATTAAGGGTTAGCTGTCTGTGTTTCTAGGATTTATTAAACAAGAAGCAATTTGGAAAGGGGAAAGAACACTTCCTTTGAAGTTCAAAGAACCAAGTTTGAGCTCTGTTTCTGGAATGTATAACCTTGGCAGCCAAGGGAGGCTCGGTTTCTTCAACATTAATTAGTGGTAACAATATCTGCATTATTTCGCTCAACGTGAAATATTCATGATAGTAAATATGATAAAAATGATTCTTCATATATATATGTATATATATGACATTTTATGATGCACCCCCTAATTTATTAGAAGTAGGAGCGCTCAAGGACACCTGGCCCAGTCTGATTTCTTCCTTTGCAGAGTTTTCCTTGACCCATACAACTGACCTTCTTGTGCTTCCAATCAGACTCCAAGACTGATTGCTTCCCCACAGGCCATGCTCTTGGAGACATCTGCTGATTCTTGAATTGTCTCCTCCACCCCCTTGGATCACTTGGTAAATTAATCTTTTTCGGGATGCTTTCTCATGACCTATCCCCAATGTATCATTAATGAATGCGATTTGATATGTATTTGCCTTAAGCTCTAGCCCCAGAGGGTCAAATATCAAACAGCACTCACAGATTGATATATAAATATATCTACATCAAAATTCACAGTGAGTTTTCCTTAATGATATTCTATAGTCTTTAAGAGGGATGACTCAGATTCAGACTGCCTGGCTCCACTACTAATTATTACTAATTATCGATCTCGGTAAAACTTTCCGTGATTCACTGTACTCTTTTGTAAATATTAAGCTCAAGTGTAAAGCACAAATTATACGATTCTCTTAAAAGTAGAAGCAGAAAAAGCTTACACAGCCTGACATATATGTAGAAACTTTGCAAGGGTCGTAAATAGAGGTCAGATCATGAGTCACCTGTAGGAAATGTTGCATTTAATACATAGACTTTTCATGACGTGCCAAAGCATTTTATTTAAGTCCAATACTTCTTTAGTTACAAAATATTGAGAAATCACTCAGTTCCTTAGATGTCTCAGGAAAATAGCTTTAGACTGTGCTCATTTTGTTTTGTTTTAAATTAAAGTCGTTAGGTCTTTTATTATAGTTTCTTTTACTTAGTCTAGTTTAGATGACTATAACTTGTCAGTAATTACTTGACAATCACTCTTTTAAAAAGCTTATGAGAAAAATCTATTGAAAATGAACACGTATCTCCGTATTTATGTCATATCTATCTATCCATCAATCTCTCCATCCATAGACATAAATAAGATAATTTTTACTTACTTGTGATAACTTTACTGTGTTTATCCAATTTTCTTAACAGTTATAGTTTCTGGAATATAATTGGAGAACATACTTCAAAAAGCCACATAAAAGGTTTGCTTTACAATTTCATCTGTGCATGAATACTCTTTGTCTGTCATGATTTTTTTCCTTTTTTAAAAATCAAGGTTTAATTGAGATACAGTAAAATTCAGCTTTTTTAGTTTAATTTTTGTGTTTTGACAGAATTTTGACAGTCATGAAACCACACCATGATCAAGATATAGAACATTTCCATCACACCAAAAATTTCTCTGGTGCTCTTTTTAGCCATTCTATTAGATATATTTTGGTATTACATTGTGGTTTTAATTTGCATTTCTTTGGTAACTAGTGATGTTGAACCTGTTTTCATGTACTTTCACCCATTTTTTTATTGGATAACTTGTTTTCTGATTATCGAATTTTGAGAGATTTTTATATATTCTTGGTACAAGTCCACATATCACCATATATGTGATTTGCTAATATTTTCTCTAGTCTCTGGCTGTCTTCTCTGTACATTTTCTTTATAGTGTCACCATTTTAAAATAAATTTATCATTTTTACAACTATGGATTGTGGTTTTTATATAGTTAAGAAATCTTTGCCTACCCATAGTAGATGTTCTTTTGCATTTTATTTGAAAAGTTTTACAGTTTTAAGTTTTACATATAGGTCTACAAAACAGTTTGTGTGGATTTTTACATAACATATGAGGTAAGGATCAAGTTAATCTTTTTGTCATACGGTATTTAATTGTGTCAGCACCATTTGTTGAAAACACTATTCTTTCTCCATTGAATTGGTTTTGGCCTTGGCCAAAACTCCTTGTGTGGGTCTATTTTTGGACACACTACTTTGTTACATTGATCATTATGTGTATCTTTCCCGCATTAGCATACTCTATTTATTACTGTACCTTTTAAGAAAGTTTTGAAATCAGACTTTTCTTTTCAAACTTGTTTGGGCTCTTCTAGTTCATCTGCATTTCAAAATAAAATTTAGATCAAGCTTGTAAATATTAAAAATATATATATATATTTTTCTGGAATTTTGATAAAAATTGAAATAAATATATAGGTCAGTTTGGGAAAATATTCACTCAATATGTCATCTTCTAATCCATGATTCAGTTCAATTAGAGTAAGTATTACTATTAAGACCATAATTTTTAAAAATGGTAATAAATAACTTAAGAAGTCTACTTCTGTTTTGACTAGGGAGTACTTTTTATTCAGTCTCTTGCCTGCCCGGAAAGGCAGAGTGATGGTGGGTCTTGGATTGAACTCTGGCATTTAGCTTTCTGGCTAAATACTTGTCAGATAAGTTTCCTTATCAAGAAGTCAAAGAAGATGAACATGCAATGGGGAAAATATTTTTAATTCTAAAGTGGAAGATGTAATTGTTTCCAGTGGAATGCTTTTTGTCCACTTTATAAGATCTACTGAATGTTCGCCTGGCTGGCTGTAACTGCCATTCTCTAGGATGGTCTACAACAAATTATGTGAGAGAGAACCTTCCTCCTATTCATTTTTGTATTGTCCCAGGTGCCTAGCAGAGTGATGACATTGTTGAATAAATTAAAATTCTTTGGTTTGGAATTGAAAATTCATAGACATCTTAAAATGTTAACATCATATCATATCGTTGCATTGGAACGGTGGTCTCCCTCAATGTCCTCTCCCCTAGCGGCTGGATCCTGCTCTTTCTGAAAACTGCTCCTCCCCGATAACCTCTATTTAAGCTGTAAATGCCAGCTGAACTACCTTCTTTGCTCCAGGCCTTGGTCAGAAGTGAGGCATCACTCAACAAAGGCCAATCAGAATTCTTCGCTGGTGCTATAATCTGAATATTTGGGTCTCCCCAAAATTCCTATGTTGAAATCCTAACCCTCCAAGATGATGGTATGGGGCAAGGGGGCTTTGGGACATGATTAGGTCATGAGAGTAGAGCGCTCATGAATGGGATTAGTGTTCTTATAAGAGAGACCCCACAGAACTCTGTAGCACCTTTCACCATGTGAGGACACAAGAAGTTTGCAACACTGAAGAGGGCCTTCACCAGAATGTGACCATCCTGGTGCCTCAACCTTGGACTTCCAGCCTCCAGAACTGTAAGAGATCAATTTCTGTTCTTTATAAGCCACCTGGTCTATGATGTTTTGTTATAGCAGCTCAAATAGACTAAGAAACCTGAGGTTTTCAAATGGACACTTGACTGGAGACTTCATTTTCCTTTTGAGGGGCCAAGCTGTGTAAAGGTGAGCCAGGAGCTGCAGAGGGCCCTGGTTCCTGAGATATAAAATGTTGCAATTTAAAATGCAGACTAAATCAAACCCTAAGTATTTTAGAACTATGAATTATGCATGAAAATTAAATGGTTAAATAACATTTTGCTATTCTATGTGATTCCATTGACATGAATTTATAGAATGGGCAAAACTAATTTATTTTGCTGGAAAATAGATCTGTGATTTCTTGAAGGATTGATGGGCAATGGACACACATGCATAAAAGAGTTAGCATAGCAATCCTGAGACTTTAGCAAGGCCTGCTTGCAAGATTGGCCTTTGACTTGCATCTGGGAATTTGTATTTCGGAAGGGTTCCCACCACTCTCTGATAAGAATGGTTCCTTGGACTAAACTGTTTATGCAAAGAATTGGTTGATTCTGAACATCTGCTTTCTTTCTCAGAGTCTGAAATGTTCATACATTGTGTATGACCTATTGTGTCTACGTGATCAACCCCAATAAAAACAATGGGTGCTGAGTCTCCAGGGAGTCCCCTTGGTTGACAGCATTCCACATGTGTCATCATAGCTTGCCGCTGGGGGAATGAAGCTCATTCTGTGTGACTCTACTGATTGATGACTCTTGAAAGCTCTCACCTGGTTTCCTCTAGTCATCACTGTGTGTGCCTTTTCCCTTCTTTGGTTTTGCTTTGTATCCTTTTGCTGCTGTGAGCACAACTATATGCTGAGTCCTGGGATCCTCCTAGCAATCACTAAACCACGTGTGTGGGGTGGTCATGGGGGCCCCTGGCAAGGCCAAAAAGAACTTTTAACCTTTATAGGAGTGTCACTCATATGAGTGCATTGATCTTTATAGGAGTGTCATTCATATGAGTGTATTTATTTGTCAGAACTCCATGGTATGCTTCAAATCTGTACATTATACCCAATAGAAGAGAAAAGAATCAATAAAATAAAAAAAAATTAATTTGTATGTTAATCTTTAATCCCATGGTGCTCCATCAAAGGAAGTCCTGGGATGGCATGACAAAAAGGACAGTGCAAGAATTACTGAGACGGATTATTGTGTCATCTGTGGAATAAAGGAAGCAGCTCCAGAGGAGACTTCTGCAGTTTTTCAACCCAACAAATGCATGGAAATGATAGCATTCTAGTAGTCCTGATAGGCTTTTCCACTTGGCTGAACGGTTATTTAGAGAGGAACTTACTTAGCATTACATTTGAATAAAGGGCATTTTCCACTTTTTTTTAAAGTTGGAAGATAAGAGGGGTTAGGAGTTGAAAAACATGGCCTGTTTTGATTCAGACCTTTCATTCCAGTTTTCCAGCTGCCAGATGGTGGACATTTCATGATTTCTCAGCTGACCATCCTAGGCATGCCAGTCCTTTCAGTGGACAGGAACTTGGTATCACATAAGGGGCTATTTAGCTTTACTATATGAGATGCTTCTTTGCAAATACTAAATGAAATTAAGATCGGTGAATATTCTAGGATAGGTTGTACCAGAGTTTATCTTTTTTAACAGGAATTTTAGTGGGAAAAAAGGTTCTATTATCAATGAAAACAAGTCTTTACTGCAGCAATTCTAAGAGACTTTAATATGTTCCTATGAAACATGACCATTCAAGATAGATAAAGAATGTAGTGTTTACCAAATCTTGTTTGTCAATAAAACTCCTAAGGAATATTCTCAAGTATAGAGTTACGTGGAGCCCTTTTGGATTATTTTTCTTGAGGAAGAGATAACACATTCCTAAAGAGAGAAATTATTGGCCTTATTTCGGATTTTATTAAAACGCAAAGCCTAAAATAGTGTACGTTCAAATATAAAGTTACATACTGAATTTAACAGCTACATCGTCAAATTAGTATGTAAAATGTGGTGTATTTTAAAGGATTAGACATTAAAAGATTAGAAGTTAGCACTAACTTTTAAAAGTAAAACAAGGGAGTTGAGAGTCTACATTTAAACACAAAGTTGATTTCTCATTTCACTGACTTTTGTTAAGTTTGGCAGTGAAGGGTGGAGGTAGGCTTTGCTAATGTCTAAAACCTTCTTCTCATTGGTATGTATGGTTTAATGAGGAATTTGCAGGTGTCAGATGGGTTAGCAGTAAGGAGATCTTTTCCTGCCGTGTTTGTTTAATTAGGGTTGGTACATCCAGATGTTATCTATGGGTTTGTAAGAAGTTTTCACAACACTGAGAAAGAACATGAATTTTACAGCATTGCTTAGCTGATTTATTTAATTTAAACCAATTTCCATAATATCTCTCTTCCACCCTAAATTATTATATAGAACATTACGTTTCAGTATTTTACCAAAAGGAAATCTCTAGAACCCAATAATTTTGTATAAACCCACACAAAAAATTATTAGTCTAAACATCAGCTCACCATCCACTGTACCAATGTATGTTGAAAGAAGCCTCAAAAATTCAGTTAGGGTTGCATATTAGACAGGCAGAATAAATCAAGAGGAAAAATAATTTTTTCTTCCTCAGAGAGCATCAGAAGTCAGCAGGAAATGACAGTCTTGATTAGAAACCTAAGAACTTACTGATGTTCTGCAAAGTAATGGCTATAAACTGTCACGTTTCGAACATCGTATTTTTAAAGTTTAAGGAACTTCTGTGATCCCATGATAAAAGGAAATGGGCCACATTACGTGTATGATGCAGTGTATATTTATTTGAGCACAGTAATATCACAAGTCTTTTTTAATAATCATGTTCATATACTCCCTAAATTTTCAAAGGTGTATAGGTTTTATATTTTATTACTACCTTTAACTTCTGAAAGATGAGTTTACATAAATTTTCATCTAGGTGAGAACTATGGATTTCCAGGGATTTGTAGAATGATTAGTTCAGTGGATTTTAATGGTCATGAAAGGAGGAAGTGACTTGTAAAATAACCGAAATTTGGAGCTTACAAAAACCCATACAATCTATAATACGTAGATATCATGCTTTCCACTTAATTTGCTAATTCTTTCTAGAAACATGCTGCTGCCTAAGTGACACAGCCATTGGCTTCACTTTTAAGGCATTGAAATGCTTGGAACTGATGATCCAGACACTTTGCCTATGCAATGGTTAACTCCCTTTAATAATTATGCATTGAGAAGTGATTATGCAATTTGGTGATTATGGAAATTAAGCTATCTTAATGATGAGACAGGTGATGGATGGTTTGGGGTGATGGATGGTTTTGGTTTTTACTGCCTAGTTTATAACTGCCTGTAGACAGGCACAAATTCTCGACATGATATTCATCATTTTCTTTTTCAAGCAATGAAACTCACAATATGCTTCTGCAGTTCGTTAGACATAAATTGAAACCCCACATGAGAAGGCAGACACAACCTCTCTTGGAAATTAGGTTGCATTGTCTTTTATTAATTGTGAGAGAGATTCTTTCATCCATCATTTCATTTATTTGGTAAGATACAGTGATATCTCTAAGCCTAGGGTGGCCTTTCCTCTTCTTGGTGAAAATATCTACACTACCCATTGTACAGATTGTTCAAGTGTTAATTCCTCTGTAAGGAGCATTTTTCTCTGTGCTCTCATATTACACAATGTATAATTTAAAATAAAGAACTTTTGACACCAAATTTTGATGATCAGTTTGGCTGTTTTCCTCCACATCTATATCATAGATTATTTGAGAGAAAGACTGATTTTAACTTATTTTTAAAATTTCAGCAACCAACACAGTGCCCAGTACACAGAAGGTGGCAAATAAATGTAAATAACAAAATGGAAAATTGGACGGATAATGATAAAAGGGTAGATTGTCAAGAGCAATCATAAATGTGTAAGCACCTAGTAATATTTCTATGTGTGTCAATTTCAGAGTATCCTATTAGATGAAGAACAGATTTGTTGGTTTATAAGCAACACCAACAGTCTTAAGAAAGCATAATTCTTAAAATTTCATTTGATTCTGAATTTTTATTAATCTTTTAAGATTAAACAATTCTGCTACTTCTTTTTCTTATTACCTTCAGCTATTCTAAATGCTTTCATTATTCTAATGTACATAAATGAGGAAACAAACAAACAAACAAAAAATTCCCAAACCCTCTAGTTTTACAAAGCTGTGTAATAGAACACAAAGTACTGATTCTGGTTGTAAAAGAAAATAATTCCTCTATTGTCTAAAATAATTCTTATGAAGAGCTTTTATACTTGTTACTCCATCATTATTCAAGATTCATCTCATGCTAAGACATTTAAACTCAGTTGGTCACAGGGAAGGGCAGTACCCTTGATTCTCAAAGTCATTGCCAATCAGTATTAACCAAAATTTCAGTTGAGAGAGATCATAATTAAGATGGTTGGACTGAAATACATCTAATACTCCAGATTAGTTAAAACATAATCCTATATTAAACCAGATTTTTAAAAAAAGGAGTAATAGGACAATATTGAATTTCTTCTGTCCCATATAAAGAAACACACACACACACACACACACATCCACACATATAAGTGCACATACACAGAACTGTTTTTACCGAATTAATGTTGAGTGTAAAACCATAAGTTTATGCTGTATTTTAATGCACTTTATAATTGCCTCTAATCTGAGGATATTTTTAAGGACAGAACTTGCTAATTAAACCATTTGTTGTTGTTGTTGTTTTTGTTCCTGCTCTTTCTGTATGTAAGGCATGGTTCTAGGCATGCAGTAATCCTCAGTGATTAACACAAGTCCCAGTCCTATGGGGTATATGTTTTTTATTAATCCATGTGTCTGGAGAAAGACCTCTAGTTATAGTAAACATATTGTCCAAATCGGTGCAATTTTGAGGGTTAAGTGGGACACTATTAATAATGGGATAGCTGATGTTCCCTGGGATATAAAATTGCATTATTTCTAGGCAATATGTAATGGTGGGCGAGTGGTTCTTGGGTCAGACTACCTTGGTTAATATCTCTGTTCCACTTAGTAGCTGTTTTCCCATGAGCAAGTTGCAAACGTTAATTCATCCTCAATTTTCCCATATAAAATGAGAATAAGATAATAACCAATCTTAGAGTTTATAAAGACTGAAGGAGGTGGTACCTGTAACATGGAACGATACCTAGGACATATTAAGCATTCCAGGCTTGTTAGCTATGATTATCTAAGCAGAAAGCACAGTTTTACTTACAAGCAATATTTATTTGTTTTGGGTTTTGTTCTAAGAGACATTATAAATTTGTGCTATACCCATATTTGTTATAAGTTCATCTATCCTTCTTTAAAATTTTAAAGTTTTCTTTATCATGCCCATAAAAGTTGAATAAAACCTATATAATTTGATCACATCTACATTTTGTTCCCTAATTAACATTTTATAAAAGTACATATCTCATAAATAGGTATTTTCTGGCTTTGTGTAATATTTTTATATAGCTGTAAGAAGTATTTCATTGTGCAAAGAGCTAATTCTGTACATTATGTTTTATTAAATATTTGATTAGTTACTACCACCATATGTTTTTTAATATTCATTGATATTTTAGGTAATTATAATTTTTTTCACTACTCAAATTGTAGTTATGATTCAGATAACAATAACTCTGTCTTTTCCCTCATCTCATCCAGAATTTCTGCTCTTCATTCCAATGCTACCTTCTGGGAGAGGCTTCACTACATCTACATATGTTGTTTCCACCAGGACGTCAGTTTCATAACTGAAGAGCCTTTTTCTCTTGTCCACAGCTGTATCCATATGTTACAGAAGAGTGTGTGGTATCCAGGAAGAGCTGAATAAAATTTGTTATGTGAGTCTTAAATAAATGGTAGTTCACTTTGTCTTCATCTCAGTGAACAATTTGTTCTTCCCAACCCTTCATTTTGTGAAACATAATTTTCTACATAATATGGAGAGTTAAACACTATTGGTATATTTAAAAAATATATGTAAAGGACAACAAAATGTTTCCAGATATTAATAAATGCAGTATTATATAATGTTTCAAATTCTGTTAATATCTATTATGTTCTCTACACAAAACACAGCTAACTCTAATTATCCAAGATAATGAGGTATGAGAGTAGAATGAATTGAAATTCACAAGTAATTCCCTTGTGAATCTGCATCATAACTACAATTTGAGTAGTAATGTCACAAAAGGTCACATTTAGGTCAGTATATTATATGTCTTTACCTCCTAACCTTCAACTAGAGCTGCTGGCAAGTAAAGGTGTGTCCCCACCTCTCCAAGTACCTCTGTCCTCGAGGAGCTGAGAAAGTAAGAAATGTCTAAATGGAAAACAGGAGAGGTGTAACAAGGGCAGTGCCGATCCACAGAAAATCTCTAAGTAATTAAATATGCCATTTTGAGTGAAAAAATTTATGTCATAAAACTGTATTTTCAGCTACATTGTATTTCTAGCAGTTTGCTACAGAACTTAGCTTCTCTTTATCATTTAATGTTTCCATACTTATTGTTTATTATCTATTCAGATTGTAAGTACTTTGGAAAAATAATATAAAAAATATAAGACGACAGACTACATATATACATATATATATATCTCTTATCTTCTTTGCTATAATATACATTTGCTTTTAAATAATTTAATATATGACATATGACAAGGTGATAATAAATATTAAATAGATACTAAATAATATGTTAATAGATTAAGTGCTAAATAGATAACCTCTGTTTCATAAACATGTAACAGTATGATGAACAGGAATTGACATTTATGTTATTAAGTGATAAGATTCTCGTTGTTCACCCCTTCTGCCTTTTTCATATGAATGAGCTGGTATTACAGATGCCAAGAGGAATATCACATGGATGCTTCTGAAAGGCTCTCATAATCAGTAGCATGTGAGTTTCAGGGTGGAGAGTGGTGGGCTCTTCACTGCTCTGTCTGAAGCATCTGAGTCTGTGTCTGGTATAGAATAGAATGAATGAATTTAACATGGGAGAAATGTCTAAGTGTATTTTAAAATATGATAAGTAAAACAATAAAATTGTATGTGCCTTTAGAGTGGAAAAAGTGACTACTGCTATCTTTAAAGGGACTTAGGAAAAATGTCGTACAACAGATGATACGGCAGAAGATTACTAAGGAATGATGAAATATACATCAGCCAAAAAATTGTGGATTCAATATTCCAATAAATGGGATTTCATATATGTGTAAAATTACAGAAACATTAAATGGTAATGCCTGTTTTCTTTTTATTAATGACAAAAAGTATCTCGACGTTTCTAGAATACAGGTTCAAGGATTAGAATGATTTCTTTAGCTGAGTTGCATGAACTCAGCGTAGGTTCCTTTTCACTGGTTTGTTTGGTTTTATTTTTGTTTTCATGCTGGAAAGCCACAATCTTAGATGCTCACTCTCTCACACTCTTTTCCTTCTAAAACTCTTTTAGTTATGTTGTTACATTTACATTGTTGTGGTTTATAACATCTACTTTCTGTCTTATATTCATCATTCCCTTAGTGATGCCTAACTATTACAATGAAGTAGATCCAAATTTACTGTCAGTTCTTTGAAAACATATTTCTACATTTTCCTTGCTTGGGGAATATTAAAAAATTACTCCTGGTAACCATAGTTTCTGGGATAATGCATGCCTGGAAATATTTGTCTTTTGCCAAATATTTTAACATTTCTAGCCGCAATTTAGAAATATAGAAAATTCATGAGACATCCTTTTTCTTTTAAACTGTAGTCGTAAATACTCCACTGTTTTGTACTGTTGGGAATGGTGCAGAGAAGCCTGGAGTCAGTCTGATTTTTATCCTTTTGCAGATTTTTCAGCTTTTTTTGGGTTAAAAAAATTTTTTTTTATAAATTTATTTATTCTATTTATTTATTTTTGGCTGCATTGGATCTTCGTTGCTGTGCGCGGGCTTTCTCTAGTTGTGGCGAGCGGGGGCTACTCTTCATTGCGTCACACAGGCTTCTCATTGCAGTGGCTTCTCTTGTTGCGGAGCACGGGCTCTAGGCGCATGGGCTTCAGTAGTTGTGGCTCACAGGCTCAGTAGTTGTAGCACGTGGGCTCAGCAGTTGTGGCACACGGACTCAGTAGTTGTATTTTGCGGGCTCTAGAGTGCAGGCTCAGTAGTTGTGGCACATGTGCTTCAGTAGTTGTGGCTCGTGGGCTCTAGAGCACAGGCTCAGCAGTTGTGGCACACAGGCACAGTTGCTTAGTTGCATGTGGGATCCTCCTGGACCAGGGATCGAACCTGTGTCCTCCACACTGGCAGGTGGACTCCCAACCACTGCGCCATCAGGGAAGCCCTGCCACGTCTTTTTAAACTGATGTAGCCATTCTCCTTGTCACTACCTCCAAAGTGGCCAAAAGTTTTCTGATGTTTTTATATTTCAATTAGACTTCTTTCCTGAGCTCTGTCTGCTTATTTTAAAATCCCTTTATATTGTTTTATAATTATCTTCTTGAATATTTGCCTTGAGCTCTACTTACAGAGGTCATTTTTATCATATTTTTGACTCCATGAAGAATTTATTAATCACTCTTTTTGGCTCCATGACAAAGTGTGGGTTTTTTTCCCCTAAAAAGTGCCTTGATTTTTATTTATTTCTGTTCAATATCATTTTTCCCTTACAGCATATTCATAGAGCTCCTGTTCTACTTCCTGCTTCATGATTTGTATATGAATGAGCGTTCTTATTGGAACAGATATTTAAAGAATAATAATGCACAGGAATGCTTGCAGGAAGATTCCAAGCCTTTCATTAAAACCCAGTATGACTCTGTGTGTGTGTGTGTGTGTGTGTGTGTGTGTGTGTAGGGGAGAGAGATAGATCAGATAGGCAGAAATATTTGTCTGCAGTGTCTATTCATGTTGCCCAAAAGACTAAGGCTTGGCACACAATACACTTTCCAATAAGTATGTGTTGAGTGAACAAAGGAAGTGAGAGAAATCTCAGTCAACCAAGATAAGAAGTGCAATACTATGCACTACCGCATGGGGGCCTGCTTGCTCTGTGTCTTGCACAGTGGACTTGCTCCGAGGTTTCTGTCCTCTTACCAACCTCCCTAAACATGCCACACCATCCAACTGGGTTCTGGGTAGCTCCCACGGGCATTCCTGGTATACTCATCCTGTTTCAAACAAAAGGTCTTTGCTTTTGTCCTTCAGATGAGGCCATCTACTGGAGAACTCTTTTCTCTGAGATTCTACTGGATTCTACAAGCCAGGGATCCTCGCTTTAGTCCTCCATCCCTCACCCATAATTTCAGTGACCTTGGCAGTCTTGCTACACAGATATTGTAATTTTGGTTATAAATTTCCTTCTTATTCATGTCCTTGTATTATAAGGAAATAAATTATCATTGTTTGCAGACAGGAGGATAAATAGATATATTTCTTTATTATCTCAAGGTTATAATATTTCCTCTCTTCTACATTCTTCTTGGTATACATCTTTGTCATTTGAAATGGCTTAGGGTCATGTGGTTGTATATCCCAGTTTTATCTGGATTAGAAAGATGAATGCTATTGTATATACTGATAAAAGAGGAATGTCTTCAATAAATGACTTTAAATATTTTCAGCGGGAATACATTAAAATCAACCCCAAATGAACAGCACTGTAAAAATTACCTCCACATTTCTTACTTTATGTCTGGTCTAAGTACATTTTTATAGTTGTCAAGTAAACTACACAGGTGACTTCCTCTTGGAGCTGCAGTGAACAACAACAGAACTTAAATGAGATCATTAATGAGATTGTTCTAGTCCCAGGTCTCTTGATAGGTAACACTTACTGGAAAGTTTTCTGTACCCAATGCTCTAAGTAATGATGTCAGGTGTGAAACCTTAGAGATTTTAGTCATTTGTTCAGTTGGTATGAACCCAGAAATGTTATCCCTCTATCCCCCTACTTGAGGAGGGTATCATGGTTGAGTATTGGTAAAATAATTTCAACCTTATTAACTCTACTTCCTTGTGACATTTACTATACAAGGAATTGTCCTTAATCAACAACACAGATGACTTTGACTCCACACCCTTCAAAGAGAACATGATTTTTATCCTATACTCTAAATTCTGTCAAAGCATATTACAAAATGTTGAGAAAATTACTGCTTTTAGTAAGTGATTTTGAGAAAGTATTTAGCAAAAACAAGAAGTCAGATTTTGAAGAGTCATGCATAATAGTTAGAGGTTAAATATTTTCTGAGGGAAACAGAAAGTTCATGGAGAGTTTGAAGCAGATCTCTTAAATAACAGATTGGCATCTTAGAAATAGGTTGAAATGAAAACAGTCTGTAGGATGGATTGGAGTAGAGTGAAATGAGGATGAAAATGAAGGACAGAGTTACCGCAATCACGTTAAAAACACACACTGTGATCCTGAGCTAAGCAATGGCAATAGTGATGACGAAATAGAAAGAATAGATACGAGATAATCAGACATGAAGGAAAATCCAGAGGTTTTGGTGGTGAATGGGAAGGTTGGGAAGGTGAAGCCTTTAGAAAGACGTCCAAGTTTTGGGCTTTGATTACTGAAACCACAATGGTACCACCAACATTAGTAATTATATGGGTAAAGAATAGTGAACTTAGACTGAGGCATGTTAAGTTTGTGTTGCTCCTGGAATATTAGTGTGGAATTCTTCAACAACCAGGCAAACATGTGGATCTGGGGCTCTTGGGAAATGTCAGGGATGAATTGGAGAAGGACCACTGGGGAATCAGTTAAAATCCGGGGAGCGTGCAGAGTGAGAACAAAAGCACCAAATGATGGAACTGAAAGAAGCCTGAATATCTTGTGTGTATGGAGGAAGTTCCTACTTGATATTATAATTTTCTAAAATAAAATTTAAAAATATATCTCCTGTTCACTAAAACCTGACCTCAAGTAGGTTACAAGTAAGTAATTCTGGTAAAGTTGCTTTATAAATATTAATAAATGTAGTGGATTTTCAGAGGATGATATGACATCCATGGGCAGAGACTGTCTGGGAAACATTGGGAAAGAGAAAAGTATTTTTGGTGGAGGGAAGAGTTGCAGCAAATAAACACAGGTATGAAGTTACAGGGAATTGTCCTAAGATGATTAATATTTCGACTGATTGTAGGTTTGCTAGAGTACATAAAAGGGAAAAGAAGATAAAGATGAAAAAACACATTTGAACAAGCCAATGGAATTTGAACTTGTATTATTTAGACACTAATTAAATAATAAATATATTTTTGCTACGTATTATAATTTCAGATAATATTAAACTTGTCTCGGTAATTAATTTAACCATTGTCTCACATGCAGAAAATCCTTTTGAGCATGCTATTCATTTCCATGTTAACACCACTATTTAAAAATCTTAGAAGTGAATTATAATCTAAATTTATGTACATGGAAATCTTATTTTGACCAATATCATCACGTTTATACTTAAAGGAGAATTAGAGTTTTATTCCCTAGAGATTGATTGATTTAGCACAGTAGATAATACTCTCAAGATCATTGAAGCCTCTCAAAAGCAATTTAGCATATTTAAGACACTGATGTTTTATAACACAAAATAAAATACATTTTGGATATTCAGTGTTCAACATTGAAATGTGTGTCACTTTGATGAATTCCTTACACATTTTGTTTTAAAAATGCAATTCTATATGAGCATATTTTAATAAATTGCTTACATACTTATGGAAAGAGAAATCAGAATTCAAAAGGTGTCATATTTCCATTCTTGAAGCATAACATTGAGAGGCTTGATAACATAAGTTTTTAAGACTCAAAAGTCTCTTTTTATCTATTATCACTGCAATTCTATAACTAGGCCATCTGAAACAGTATGTTATTTTAGCACAAAATTTTATACAGGCAGTATATTTGTTTGTACATTAAATCTTACATGATCTGGAACAAAGCCTAAGGCACAACACTTTGGGGAATATGTACAATTGAACTAAATCAGTGCAATGTATTAAATGGCTATTGACATGCATTTTAAGTAGTATTAACATTTAATTTAACTTAATTTTTTCTAATGTTTTTATGGAAGTGTAATTGATATACAACATTATATTAGTTTTAAGTGTGCACCATAATGATTTGATGTTTGTATATATTGCAAATGATCAGCACAGTGAATCTAGTTATCACTTGTCACCATGCAAAGTTACATATTATTTTTCTTGTGATGAGAATTTTTAAGATTTACTTTCTTAGCAACTTTCATATTTGCAGCACAGGATTGTTGACTGTAGTCGCCATGCTATACATTACATCCCTATGACATTTTATAACTGGAAGTCTGTACCTCTGGAACCTTTTTATTCATTTTTCCTACCCACAGCCCCGCTTCCCTCTGGCAACCACCAATCTGTTATCTGTATCTATGAGTTTTGTTTTGTTTGTTCTTTTGTTTTTGTTTTGTTTTAGATCCACATATAAGTCAGATCATAGGGTATTTGTCTTCCTCTGTCCGACTTAGTTCATGAAACATGATGCCTGAAAGTCTGCTGTGTTGTTGCAAACGGCAAGATTTCATTTTTTATTATGGCTGAGCTGTATTCTAGTGTATAAATATACACACCACATCTTTATCCAACCATCCACGGATGAGCACTTAGTTTGTTTTCATATCTTGGCTTTTGTAAATAGGCTGCAATGAACATAGGGGTGCATAAATCTATTTGAATGAGTGTTTTTGTTTTCTTCAGATAAATACCCAGAAGTGGAAGTGCTGGATCATATGGTAGTTCTGTTTTTAATGTTTTGAGGCACCTCCATACTGTTTTCCACAGTGGCTTCACCAATTTACATTCCCACCAACAGGGCATGAGGGTTCCTTTTCTCCACATCCTCACCAACACTTGTTATTTCTTTCCCTTTTGATAATAACCATTCTGACAGGTGTGAGGTGATATCTCATTGTGGTTTTGATTTGCACTTCTCTGATACGCATCTTTTCATGTGTCTCTTGGCCATCTGTATGTCTTCTTTGGAAAAATGTCTCTTCAGTTCCTCTTCCTATTTCTAAATCAGATTGTTTGCTTTGTTTTTTGTTTGTTTGTTTGTTATTGAGCTGTTTGAGTTCTTTGTATATTTTGGATATTACCCCCTTTTGGGATATATAATTTGCAAATAACTTCTTCCATTCTGTGGGTTGCCTTTTTATTTTGTTGATGGTTTCTTTTCTGTGCAGAAACTTTTTAGTTTGATGTAGTCCCATTTGTTTATCTTTGCTTTTGTTGCCATTGTCTTTGGAGTTAGATCCTTACATCAGTGTCTTATGGTTTTCAGTGCACAAATCTTTAACCTCCTTGATTAAATTTATTCCTAGGTATTTTGTTTTTATTGATGCAATAGTAAATGGAAAGTTGTGGTGGTGGTGGTGGTGGGATGAATTGGGAGATTGGGATTGACATGTATACACTAATATGTATAAAATGGATAACTAATAAGAAGCTGCTGTATAAAAAAATAATCAAAATAAAATTCAAAAAAAAACAAGAATGAGGGTGTTGGAAAAAATAACAGTAAGTGGGATTGTTTTCTTAATTTCTCTCTTCGATAGTTTGTTATTAGTGTGTAAAAACACAACAGACTTCTTTTTATATTGATTTTGTGCCTTGCAACTTTGCTGAATGTTTTATTAGCTCTAACAGTTTTTTTTTGGTGGAGTCTTTAGAGTTTTCTATATATAGTATCATGTCCAAAAATAGTGATAGTTTTATTTCTTTCTTTCCATTTTGGATGCCTTTTATTTCTTTTTCTTGCCTAATTGCTCTGGCTAGGACTTCTAATGCTGTGTTGAATAAAAGTGGCAAGAGTCAGCATCCTTGTTTTGTCCTTGGACTTAAAGGAAAAGCTTTTAGCTTTTTGCTGTTAAGTATGATATTAGCTATTGGATTGTCATATGTGGCCTTTATTATGCTGAGGTATCTCCTGTCTATTTCCACTTTGTTGACACTTTTTATCATAAAAGGATGTTGAATTTTGTCAAATACTTTTTCTGCATCTAATGAGATTATCATGTGATTTTTATCCTTCATTTTCTTAACGTGGTGTCTCACATTCATTGATTTGTGCATGCTGAACCATCCTTGCATAACTGGAATAAACCCCACTTGATCATGGTGTATGATTCTTTTAATGTATTGTTGAATTTGATTTACTAATATTTTGTTAAGGATTTTCACATTTATGTTCATCAGAGATATTAGTCTGCAATTT
This sequence comes from Aethalodelphis obliquidens, assembly GCF_003676395.1. Classification (NCBI taxonomy): domain Eukaryota; kingdom Metazoa; phylum Chordata; class Mammalia; order Artiodactyla; family Delphinidae; genus Aethalodelphis; species Aethalodelphis obliquidens. The sequence continues at coordinate 10,168,363 of NW_020837973.1, forward strand.
TCTTTTTTTGTGGTGTCCTTGTCTGGTTTTTGTATCTGGGTAATGATACAATAATATATATAACAGTCTATTTTAAGTTGATAGCAAGTTAAGTTTGAATGCATTCTAACACTCTGCATTTTTACACCCCTTCAGCAAGTTTTATGTTTTTGATGTCACATTTTACATTTTTTTTTATTTTGTGTATCCCTTAACTAATCATTGTAATAATAGTTACTTTTACTACTTTTGTCTTTTAACCTTCATACTAGCTTTATAAGTGTTTTATCTACTTCTTTTACCATATATTCAGCTTAACTAGTGAGATTTTTACTTTCATATGTTTTCTTGTTACTAATTAGTGCCTTTCTTTTCAGCTTAAGAAGTTCCTTTGACATATCTTGTAGGGCTGGTTTAGTAGTGATGAGAATTAGCTTTTGCTTGTCTGGAAAACTTCATCTCTCCTTCAATTTTGGATGATAATCTTACTGGTAGAGTATTCTTGGTTAGTATTTTTTTCTTTCAGCATATGCCACTCCCTTGTGGCCTGCAAATGTTCTGCTGTAATATCTGTTAATAGTCTTATGGGGGTTCCCTTATAAATAACAAATTGTTTTACTCTTGATAGTTTTAAGGTTCCTTTTTTATCTTTAACTTTTGACATATTAATTATAATGTGTGGTTTTCTTTGGATTCATCTTCTTTGGTACTCTCTGGGCTTCCTGAATCTGGATGTCTGTTTGCTTTCCTAGGTTAGGGAAGTTTTCTGCCATTATATCTTCATATTAGTTTTCTGCCCCTTTCTCTTTCTCTTCTCCTTCTGGGGCCCATAGAATGCAAATGTTATTCTAATTGATGTTGTCCCATAGGTCACTTAAGCTATCTTCACTTTTTAAATTTCTTTTTTCTGCTCTGTTTGGGTGAGTTCCATTGCCCAATATTCCAGGTTGCTGATTTGTTCACTGCTTCATCTAAGCTGCTATTGAACCCCTGTAGTGTATTTTTCAATTCAGTTATTGTATTATTCAGCTATGTGACTTCTGTTTGATACTTTCTTATAGTTTTTATCCCTTTGTTGTAGTTCTATCTGTGTTCATTCTTCTCCCAGGTTTGGTGAGCATTGTTATGACCATTACTTTAAACTCTTTATCTGGTAAATTACTTATTTTCATTTCATTAAGGTTTTTATTTAGGGGGTTATCTTGTTCTTTTGTTTTAAATATTCCTCTGTTTCATCATTTTGCTTGACTCTCTGTATTTGCTTGAATTTGTTAGGCAAAACAGTTACATCTCCTAGTCTTGAATGGATGGACTGTGTGGGCAATGGACCTTATGATTTAAATTTGCCTGAGCTCTTGGTTGCCTCTTGAACTGTCTCTCTGATTGTTTCAGACCTGTGGGGGCCAGAAGTGCATTCCTTCCCTGCCACCAGATCCCACTGCTCATGGGTGTTCCCTGTGTGGGCGGTGCATACATGCTGGTTTGGGGAGGCCATGGGAGCCAGGGCTTATGCTGCTGCTGGAATGGTCACAGGGGTGATGCATGGAGTGGGGTGCTTACCTGCTACCTCTGGTGGGTCAAGACAGCAGCATGGAGAAAGAGGTGTTAGCAGGTTAGGGTGAGAGTGCAGAGGTAGCACCTGCAGTGCTGGCACTAGCAAGGTAGAGGGAGAATATAAAAATAATGCCTGCCAGTGTCTCCATTCCTGGAGAAGGTCTCAACAGGCTTTTGCCCCTCTGGCAGATCCTTTAAGATTAGTAAATGGATCTCCTTCATGTATGGCCTTGGTTCTTGTCAAACTGCTACTTTTGCACTGGGTGCTAGGTAAAATGAGTCTGTGTGCCAGCTCTTTAAGATCAGAATCTCCATTCCCTTTTGCTCTATGGTTTTCCTGAACATAGCTCTGTTGGTTTTCAAAGCCAGACATTTTTAGAGCTCGTCTCTCATGTGCGAGTCCTGAGGGTTGGGATGCTGCATGTGAGGCACAAACCCCTTACTCCTTAGGGAGAAGTTCTGTATTTCTGAGAACCCTCCTGCTTGTGTGTCAACCCACTAGTGGCTGGGGTGGGGGAGCATTAGTCAGTGTCTCTCCTACCTGTCTTGATATGGCCCTTTATCCTTTGTTGTGGAGTAAGCCGTTCAGTCAGTTCTCAGGTTCTTTTCAGAGGGAATTCTTCTACATGTAGGTTGTTATTTCAAATATCAAGGCAAATTGTACAGCTGTAATGGGTGAAATACAATGGATTCAAAAAAGATATAGACAAATGTATTAATCAAATATAAACTAGAAAGAAATCCATATATATATGTGAACTGTACTTATGACAGATGTAGTTTTACAAAACAGCGGGAAAAGATTACCTATTCAACAACTGGTATTGGAATAATTTGTTCTGTACATGGAAAAAAGTAAACAAGGTTTCTATTTAACCCATAAAAAGTCCAAACTGTAACAATAGCTACATTTAAAATATTTCAAAGAAAATATAGGAAAATATGTTTTTTATTACAAGGCTGAAAACGACTTCCTAAATGCAGAATATAAAGCATAAACTTTAAAGGAAAAGCCTGATATATTTGAGTTAAACCAAATAGAACTTCTGTATGTGGCATGATTACAAAGTTGCTTGTGATAACAATAACAAAAAATGACCATTAATATGGAAAAAGATACAGATATCCAAATGTTGCCCTCTTAATTTGAGGGAAGACTGAATAGTAGTTAACAGAAATGAATACACACAGTTGACACTTGAACAACACGGTGGGAGATTTAGGGATGCCCACTCTTCATGTAGTTCAAAGTCTTTGTATAATTTATAGTCTGCCCTCTGTATCCATGGTTTGGCATCCAAGGATTGAACCAAAACAGACCATGTAGTACTATGGTATTTACTACTGAAAAAAATCTACATATAAGTGGACCCACGCATTTCAAACTCATGCTGTTCAAGGGTCATCTGTAATACATGGTATACAGCAGAAATATATTTAGTAAAAACAGGTAAGTTGCAGAATGATGCAAATAGTAGGATAGCATTTATACAATGTACAAACAAAAATAGTGATAAATATTTTTTACTTTTATATTTCTGTGTGTGAGCATATCAGCTTGGACTGGGAAGTTTGAATCTGTGAAGCAGAAAGCAAATGAAACTGCTGATTGGGGATTAAATGACTTGAACTTTATCTATAATGTTTTATATAAAAAACTTTAAAAAAGAAAATATAACAAAATGTGAACAATATAAATTTGGGATTGTTGGTACATAAAATTTTTATAGTGTTTTTGTGTTTTGTAATATTTTTCTCAAAACAAAATCTCGTGGGATTGCTAGAAATAATTGTTGAATAAAAGACGTCTTGTGATTCCCAGAGCAGGGGAGCTCTGCGTCCTTTTCTCAAAAGTAAGATATATTCAGAAGGAAGAAGCATGCTCAGAAGAAGCCCTCGTAGATCAGTTAATAACAAACAGTGCCAAGATTGATGGATTAGAAACAGAAAAATGCACCTATAACACACATAGCATGCTGCTTCTCAGTTATTTGTTAGGTCTTCCAGAATTTGATCAGATGGGAAGAATCTAAATTGACCAAAATTATGTCTCCTTCACCCTATAAGGGTCAAAACAGTACTTAAGTTCTGTTACAGAAAATTATGAAATAACATTTTTGTAGAGATGAGTTTATATTAATTTTATATCTGTTGCAATTTATACCATTTTCCTCCCACTTTTATAACAAGTTGGGTTAGCTATAGCTTGGGTATTTTACCTCAGTCCTTGGACAATTATAATATTAATGATCCTGGCTAAAATTATATGTGTGTATATACATGTAGGATATCATATGTATATCATACATATAGGACAGTTCACTTCTTAAGCTGAATATAGAATGTATTTAGAAAACATTTTCTCTTTGTTCAATCTAAAATCTGATTCTTCATTGATGTATTTATAGCTGCTAAGTACAGCCAACATTTAATTGTGAACTATAATTTTCATCTTTCAAGGTCATACTTATAATAGAAATACTATTAATAGTTAGCATGGATAGGCTTTTTATCTTCTAAGTATTTTACCAACAATTAATTTAATGCTCTTAAGAACCATGGGGACCCTTATTTCTGTAAGATAAAAGGAAGGTTATATTAGGCTCTTTGGGAAGGAAATTAGATCAGAATATGTCTTCACATACCTTTGCAATATTCATCAACATAAGTAGGGGAAATAAAAGGGAAAAACACATATAATTCAGCTTATCATTATTGTGAAGTTGTTGTTTTCTAGAAAAAAGTGCCCTATTTTCCATTCCTAAATTAAGGTGTAATAAATTCAACATTAAGTGTGGAATTTAGTTGTTTGTAGTGATTCACTGAAAGAAAGTCATAAGTAGGGTATAAATCTACTTATAACACTTTAGGAGTCCATAATTTTTTTAATACGTACTTTTTATTTTAAGATTATTCCCTATTTTGTTAAGCTGATATATACATTTTATTTCAAGATTATTCCATATTTCATTTCTTTTGAAGCACAACTTTCATATTATGAATATTTTTTTGGTATTGGTTGTTTTGAGCACTGAGACCATTGTGGTACCTTTGCTAGGATATAAATTTCACATTATTCTGCTGTAGCTTGGAACTTTCTATTTGTAATTAATTAAAGCTAAACATTTAATAATAGAGATGTAGGCCAAAAAAAATTACTCAATAAGGTTTGTCTCCAAATTAATGTTGTGCCTACAAAATTTCATAAAGTTGGTATGCTTGGGGAAAATGCTAACTGTGAAGAACTGTATTTATTATCTTTTTTTTTTTTAACTTTTAAGTAATCAGAGTGTCATCATTTGCTTTCGATTATATACTTCTGTTTTATCAATGTTAAAAGAGCCAGGTTTCATATAGTAAATGCATGGAAATGATTCATCTGAACATTTATTTTTTCATTTTATTTTATTTATTTTTTTATACAGCAGGTTCTTATTAGTCATCAATTTTATACACATCAGTGTATACATGTCAATCCCAATCGCCCAATTCAACACACCACCACACTCACCACCCCACCACTTTTTGCCCTTGGTGTCCATACTTTTGTCCTCTACATCTGTGTCTCAATTTCTGCCCTGCAAAGTGGTTCATCTGTACCATTTTTCTAGGTTCCACATATATGCGTTAATATACGATATTTCTTCTTCTCTTTCTGACTTATTTCATTCTGTATGACAGTCTCTAGATCCATCCACGTCTCAACAAATGACCCAATTTCGTTCCTTTTTATGGCTGAGTAATATTCCATTGTATATATGTACAACAACTTCTTTATCCATTCGTCTGTCAATGGGCATTTAGGTGGATTCCGTGACCTGGCTATTGTAAATAGTGCTGCAATGAACATTGGGGTACATGTGTCTTTTTGAATTATGGTTTTCTCTGGGTATATGGCCAGTAGTGGGATTGCTGGATCATATGGTAATTCTACTTTTAGTTTTTTAAGGGACCTCCATACTGTTCTCCACAGTAGCTGTATCAATTTACATTCCGACCAACAGTGCAAGAGTGTGCCCTTTCCTCCACACCCTTTCCAGCATTTGCTGTTTGTAGATTTTCTGATGATGCCCATTCTAACTGGTGTGAGGTGATACCACATTATAGTTTTGATTTGCATTTCTCTAATAATTAGTGATGCTGAGCAGCTTTTCATGTGCTTCTTAGCCATCTGTATGTCTTCTTTGGAGAAATGTCTATTTAGGTCTTCTGTCCATTTTTGGATTGGGTTGTTCGTTTTTTTTTTTAATATTGAGCTGCATGAGCTGTTTATATATTTTGGAGATTAAACCTTTGTCTGTTGATTCGTTTGCAAAATATTTTCTCCCATTCTGAGGGTTGTCTTTTTTATGGTTTCCTTTGCTGTGCAAAAGCTTTTAAGTTTCATTACATCCCATTTGTTTATTTTTGTTTTTATTTCCATTTCTCTAGGAGGTGGATCAAAAAAGATCTTGTGGTGATTTTTGTCAAAGAGTGTTCTTACTATGTTTTCCTCTAAGAGTTTTATAGTGTCCGGTCTTACATTTAGGTCTCTAATCCATTTTGAGTTTATTTTTGTATATGGTGTTAGGTAGTGTTCTAATTTCATTCTTTTGCATGTAGCTGTCCAGTTTTCCCAGCACCACTTATTGAAGAGACTGTCTTTTCTCCATTACATATACTTGCCTCTTTTGTCTTAGATTAGTTGACCATAGGTGCGTGGCTTTATCTCTGGGCTTTCTATCTTGTTCCGTTGATCTATATTTCTGTTTTTGTGCCAGTACCATATTGTCTTGATTACTGTAACTTTGTGGTATAGTCTGAAGTCAGGGAGTCTCATTCCTCCAGTTCCGCATTTTTCCCTCAAGACTGCTTTGGCTATTCAGGGTCTTTTTTGTCTCCACACAAATTTTAAGATTTTTTTTGTTCTAGTTCTGTAAAAAATGCCTTTGGTAATTTGATAAGGATTGCATTGAATCTGTAGATTGCTTTGGGTAGTATAGTCATTTTCACAATATTGATTCTTCTAATCCAAGAACATGAACATGGTATATCTCTCCATCTATTGGTATCATCTTTAATTTCTTTCATCAGTGTCTTATAGTTTTCTGCATACAGGTCTTTTGTATCCCTAGGTATGTTTATTCCTAGGTATTTTATTCTTTTGTGGCAATGGTAAATGGGAGTGTTTCCTTAATTTCTCTCTCAGATTTTTCATCATTAGTATATGCAAGAGATTTGCAAGGAATGCAAGAGATTTCTGTGTGTTAATTTTGTATCCTGCAACTTTACCAAATTCATTGTTTAGCTCTATAGTTTTCTGGTGGCATCTTTAGGATTCTCTATGTATAGTATCATGTCATCTGCAAAGAGTGACAGTTTTGCTTCTTCTTTTCCAATTTGTATTCCTTTTATTTCTTTTTCTTCTCTGATTGCCATGGCTAGGATTTCCAAAACTATGTTGAATAATAGTGGTAAGAGTGGACATCCTTGTCTTGTTCCTGATCTTAGAGGAAATGCTTTCAGATTTTCACCATTGAGAATGATGTTTGCTGTGGGTTTGTTGTAAATGCCCTTTATTATGTTGAGGTAGTTTCCATCTATGCCCACTCTCTGGAGAGTTTTTTATCATAAATGGGTGTTGAATTTTGTCAAAAGCTTTTTCTACATCTATTGAGATGATCTTATAGTTTTTATTCTTCAGTTTGTTAATATGGTGTATCATATTGATTGATTTGTGTATACTGAAGAATCCTTGCATCCCTGGGATAAATCCCACTTGATAATGATGTATGATCCTTTTAATATGTTTTTTGATTCTGTTTGCTAGTATTTTGTTGAGGATTTTTGCATCTATATTCATCAGTGATATTGGTCTGTAATTTTCTTTTTTTGTAGTATCTTTGTCTGGTTTTGGTAACAGGGTGATGGAGGCTTCATAGAATGAGTTTGGGAGTGTTCCTTCCTCTGTAATTTTTTGGAAGAGTTTGTGAAGGATGGGTGCTAGCTCTTCTCTAAATGCTTGATAGAATTCACCTGTGAAGCCATCAGGTCCTGGACTTTTGTTTGTGGGAAGATTTTTAATCACAGTTTCAAAGTCAGTGCTTGTGATATTTCTGTTCATATTTTCTACTTCTTCCTGGTTCAGTCTTGGAAGGTTATACCTTTCTAAGAATTAGTCCATTTCTTCCAGGTTGTCCATTTTATTGGCATAGAGTTGCTTGTAGTAGTCTCTTAAGATGCTTTGTATTTCTGCAGTGTCTGTTGTAACTTCTCCTTTTTCATTTCTAATTTTATTGATTTGAGTCCTCTGCCTCTTTTTCTTCATGAGTCTGGCTAATGGTTTATCAATTTTGTTTATCTTCTCAAAGAACCAGCTTTTAGTTTTATTGATCTTTGTAATTGTTTTCTCTGTTTCTATTCCATTTATTTCTGCTCTGATCTTTATGATTTCTTTCCTTCTGCTAACTTTGGGTTTTGTTTGTTCTTCTCTCTCTAATTCCTTTAAGTGTAAGGTTAGATTGTTTATTTGAGATTTTTCTTGTTTCTTGAGTTAGGCTTGTATAGCTATCAGCTTCCCTCTTAGAACTGCTTTTTTTGTATACAAGAGGTTTTGGATCATCGTGTTTTCATTGTCATTTGTCTCTAGGTAGTTTTTGATTTCCTCTTTGATTTCTTCAGTGATCTCTTGTTTATTTAGTAAAGTACTGTTTAGCCTGAATGTGTTTGTGTTTTTTACATTTTTTTCCCTGTAATTCATTTCTAATCTCATAGCGTTGTGGTCAGAAAAGATGCTTGATATGATTTCAATATTCTTAAATTTACTGAGGCTTGATTTGTGACCCAAGATGTGATCTATCCTGCAGAATGTTCCGTGAGCACTTGAGAAGAAAGTGTAATCTACTGGTTTTTGGATCAATGTCCTATAAATATCAAATAAATCTATCTGGTCTATTGTGTCATTAAAGCTTCTGTTTCCTTATTTATTTTCATTTTGGATGATCTGTCCATTGGTGTAAGTGAGGTGTTAAAGTCCCCAACTATTAATTTGTTACTGCTGCTTTCCTCTTTTAGAGCTGTTAGCAGTTGCCTTATGTATTGACGTGCTCCTATGTTGGGTGCATATATAATTATAATTGTTATATCTTCTTCTTGGATTGATCTCTTGATTGTTATGTAGTGTCCTTCCTTGTCTCTTTTAACATTTTTTATTTTAAACTCTATTTTATCTGATATGAGTATTGCTACTCCAGCTTTCTTTTGATTTTCATTTGCGTGGAATATCTTCTTCCATCTCCTAACTTTCAGTCTGTATGTGTCCCTAGGTCTGAAGTAGGTCTTTTGTAGACAACATATTTATGGGTCTTGTTTTTGTATCCATTCAGCAAACCTGTGTCTTTTGGTAGGAGCATTTAATCCATTCACGTTTAAGGTAATTCAATACGTATGTTTCCATGACCATTTTCTTTATTGTTTAGAGCTTGTTCTTTTAAGTCCTTTTCTTCTCTTGTGTTTCCCACTTAGAGAAGTTCCTTTAGAATTTGTTGTAGAGCTGGTTTGGTGGTGCTGAATTCTCTTAGCTTTTGCTTGTCTGTAAAGCTTTTGATTTCTCCATCGAATGTGAATGAGATCCTTGCTGGGTAGAGAAATCTTGGTTATAGGTTCTTCTCTTTCATCACTTTCAGTATATCATGTCACTCCCTTCTGGCTTGTAGAGTTTATGCTGAGGAATCAGCGGTTTACCTTATGGGAGTTCCCTTGTACATTAATTGTCATTTTTCCCTTGCTGCTTTCAATAATTTTTCTTTGTCTTTAACTTTTGCCAGTTTGAGTACTATGGTCTCAGCATGTTTCTCCTTGGGTTTATCCTGTATCGGAGTCTCTGCACTTCCTGGACTTGGATGGCTATTTCCTTCCCCTTGTTAGGGAAGTTTTCAACTATAATCTCTTCAAATATTTTCTCGGGTCATCTCTCTCTCTCTTCTCCTTCTGGAATCCCTATAATGAGAATGTTGTTTTGTTTAATGTTGTTTCAGAGGTCTCTTAGGCTGTCTTCATTTCTTTTCATTCTTTTTTCTTTATTCTGTTCTGCAGCAATGAATTACACCATTCTGTCTTCCAGGTCACTTATCCATTCTTCTGCCTCAGTTATTCTGCCATTGATTCCTTCTAGTGTAGTTTTCATTTCAGTTATTGTATGGTTCATCTCTGTTTTTTTTGTTCTTTAATTCTTCTAGGTCTTTGTTAAACATTTCTTGCATCTGCTCGATCTTTGCCTCCATTCTTTTTCCTAGGTCCTGGTTCACCTTCACTATCATTATTCTGAATTATTTTTCTGGAAGGTTGCCTATCTCCACTTCATTTACTTGTTTTTTCTGGGGTTTTACTTGTTCCTTCATCTGGTACATAGCCCTCTGCCTTTTCTTCTTGTCTATCTTTCTGTGAATGTGGATTTTGTTCCACAGCCTGCAGGATTGTAGTTCTTTTTGCTTCTGCTGTCTTCCCTCTGGTGGATGAGGCTATCTAAGAGGCTTGTGCAAGTTTCCTGATTGGAGGGACTGGTGGTGGGTAGAGCTGGTGTTTCTCTGGTGGGCAGAGGTTAGTTAAACTTTAATCCACTGGTCTGCTGATCAGTGGGGGTGGCTTCCCTCCCTGTTGGTTGTTTGGTCTGAGGTGACCTAACACTGGAGCCTACCCGGGCTCTTTGGTGGGGCTAATGGTGGACTCTGGGAGGGCTCACACCAAGGAGTACTTCCCAGAACTTCTGCTGCCAGTGTCTTTGTCCCCACGGTGAGCCACAGCCACCCCCCACCTCTGCAGGTGACCCTCCAACTCTAGCAGGTAGGTCTGGTTCAGTCTTCTATGAGGTCATTGCTCCTTTCCCTGGGTCCCAATGTGCACACTATTTTGTGTGTGCCCTCCAAGAGTGGAGTCTCTGTTTCCCCCAGTCCTGTTGAAGTCCTGCAATCAAATCCCACTAGCCTTCAAAGTCTGATTCTCTCAGAATTCCTCCTCCCGTTCCTGGACCCCCAGGTTTGGAAGCCTGATGTGGGGCTCAGAACCTTCACTCCAGTGAGTGGACTTCTGGAGTATAAGTGTTCTCCAGTTTGTGACTCACCCACCCAGCAGTTATGGGATTTGATTTTATTGTGATTGTGCCCCTCCTACGGTCTCATTGTGGCTTCTCCTTTGTCTTTCAATGTGGTGTATTGTTTTGGTGAGTTCCAGTGTCTTCCTGTCGATGACTGTTCAGCAGTTAGTTGTGATTCTGGTGTTCTCACAAGAGGGAGTGAGAGCAAGTCCTTCTACTCCGTCATCTTGGTTCAGGGCCCTCATCTGAACATTTAAATTGGATTCACCTCCAAAATTAACTTGGCATATGGATAATATAAGAAACATACCTCTACTTAATCAGTAGAGAGAGTTGTCTGCCATCCTAATAGTAAAAGGCCTTCTTCTTTGGGGATTTGGCTACCTAAAGTCATTAAAGATGCTATCATTTCTCAAAAGAGTCAGGTGATTCTGTTCTTGGAAGATTCCAGTTTAGTTAATTATATGATAAGGAGCATCTCTTTCTCACTTCCTTTTTTTTCTCCCTCCCTTCCTCCCTCTCTCCCCCCCTCCCTTCCTTCCTTCCTTCCTTCCTTCCTCCCTCCCTCCCTTCCTTCCTCCCTCCCTCCCTTCCTTCCTCCCTCCCTCCCTCCTTTCACCCCTTCCTCTCTCCCTCCTCCACCTTCTTTCTCTTTTATCCTCTGCCCCCTTTTAAAAACCAGCTGTGAGTGTTTGATTGTTCAGCCCACAGTTCCAACAATGCAGTTGTTTTGTAGGTGCTATAATAGGACCCTGCATAGATACCTACAAAAATTACTTTATACAGAATCTGAAGCCTCTTTCTACCTGGGGAAAAGTTCAGTGGGTCTTGCTAAAGCTGTGTCCATGTGAGAGAGTAAAGAGGTGTAGCAAATTTAGGCATAATAACTATTATTGAGGAGACAGTGTGGAGAAAAGGGAACACTGTTGCCCTGTTGGTGGGAATGTAGATTCATACAGCCACTATGGAGAACAGTATGGAGGTTCCTTAAAAAACTACACAAATAGAACTATCCTATGATCCAGCAACCCCACTACTGGGCATATACCCTGAGAAAACCATAATTCAAAAAGTGTCATGTACCAAAATGTTCATTGCAGCTCTATTTACAATAGCCAGGACATGGAAGCAACCTAAGTGTCCATCAACAGATGAATGGATAAAGAAGATGTGGCACATATATACAATGGAATATTACTCAGCCATAAAAAGAAATGAAATTGAGTTATTTGTAGTGAGGTGGATGGACCTAGAGTCTGTCATACAGAGTGAAGTAAGTCAGAAAGAGAAAAACAAATACCATATGCTAACACATATATATGGAATCTAAGAAAAAAAACAACAAAAAAACAAAACAAACAACCAAAAACAGGTCATGAAGAACCTAGGGGTAAGCTGGGAATAAAGACCTACTAGAGAATGGACTTGAGGATATGGGGAGGGGGAAGGGTAAGCTGTGACAAAGCGAGACATTGGTATGGACATATATACACTGCCAAACGTAAAATAGATAGCTAGTGGGAAGTAGCTGCATAGCACAGGGAGATCAGCTCGGTGCTTTGTGACCACCTAGAGGGGTGGGATAGGGAGGATGGGAGGGAGGGAGATGCAAGAGGGAAGAGATATGGGAACATATGTATCCGTATAACTGATTCAATTTGTTATAAAGCAGAAATTAACACACCATTGTAAAGCAATTTTACTCCAATAAAGATATTAAAAAATATTAGAAACTAAAAACAAAACAAAACAAAACTATTATTGAAACGAAAAGTTATTTTTCTCTTGGAATAATCATTTCTAATTATCATACATCTTAATTTGATACATAATTTATCAACTGTTCAAATACTCACTTCACTTTAATGTATACAAGTCTATGAAATAAACCTCTTTTATCTCTCATCCAATCCACACAATTAAATCTTATAGTTCGTTGGTGCTTAATTAAAAAAAAAAGAATAATCATGGTCTTCTGCCATCAATCTAGTTATCCAAAAGTCTAGTTTACCTCTCAGTCCTTGTTATTGCTTGACTACTTTGGCCCAGCATTTAGGGTTTTTTTGTTTCAATCAGGGGATGGTTACATGCCAATAATGAACTCACTAATGAATAGCTTTAAAGATAAATGTTAGCATTCTCTTAATGTAGTTTAAGCGTTCCTCCCAAGGGCTTGTCTAGGAAAAGATTCACAAATAAATAATCTACTCTTTCCTGGACAAAATTTGTTTCTGGTGATGGTACAGGTTCAATAAATTATTGACACAAACCTAAGGAAGCCTTTTCTATCATTACTGATGCTAGTGAGGACAGATGGGGATGAAGAAGGTTCAACTTCCTACTAGTTCAGAGATTTTATGGAATTCTGACTACGTTTTCCAACCTGCACATTAGGAATAATTCCAAAGGAATAAATACATTTCCATGTATTTCCAACATAATAACCCTAAAGATACCCACATCCTAATTGCTAGGAACTGTAAATGTTACCTTATATAACAAAAAAGAATTTGTAAATGTGATTAAGTGTTTGAGATAGGGTGATTCTCCTGGATTTATCTGAATGGACAAAAGCAATCCCAAGTGTCCTTAAAAGAGAGAATCACAGGGAGACTTGACTACAGTGGCAGAGAAGGCAATGTGGTATGGAAATAAATTATAGTGATACAGCCAGGAACCAAGGAAAGGGATAACCTCTAGAAATAGAAGGAGCAAGCAGCAGATTCTCCTCTTGAACCCCTAGCTAGAACCAGCCTTATTGAGATCCTGCCTTTATCCCAGTGAAACTGATTTCAAACTTCAAGCCCTGAGAAAATTTGTGTTGTTTTAAGCCACAAAGTTTGTCGTTCTTTACAGCATCTATAGGAAGCTAGTACAATATCCTTTGAAACTCCTTGCCATTAAAAGTTTATACAAGTCACTCTAAGTCAGTGCATAATGCATCAAAAAGCTATGAAACACTTATTTCTATTCATATGTCTATAATTTAGTTATATTGACAATTTTTTTTAGTGCATTTAGCTATTTTTTAACTAGCATTTCTTTTCTTTGTCATTTTCACAAAGGAATCACCAACATCTTTCTATTTACTTGCAATGGGAACAGCTCACCTGGTTTTTAAGTATCATTCATTTACTAAGTGACACCGTACAGTTAAAATTCTTTTAGTCATGTATTTAACTAAGACATTTGGCTCCATAACAATGAAATGTCTTCTGCTTTGCAGGTAGAATATTTAAAAATTCAGAGAAGAGATGTCTCTGTTTTAAAATCTGCTTGACATTTCACTATCCATATTTGACTGGGTAAGTTGAAAAAAAGATACAAGCCTTATAAACCCCAAATTACCATCTTGGTAGCAGATTGCACAGAAAATCTCTGATCACACTTGTAGAAAACTATTGTTTTAACAATTTACTCCCCAGATTCACAGGCTAAAATGTGTGTACATCAAAAACATTCATAAAACAACTTCACAATTATGCAGAGCATAACAACGTGTATGAATCAGTCTAAATGTGTGCCTAATCTGGTTTTGTAAACATTACCAACCAGTCATGGAGAAGAGGGTCAGAGAGCCTAGATTCAATCCAGTTGACCCAAGAAACCACAGTTTCTGAGCCTTGGTTTTTTCCCATAAGTGGGAAGATTGAGTTGTACATCCTCTTGACTGTAAGGATTCTGGGGATTTATGGTCAAGTTAATTAAAAAAAAACCCTCTCTTTGTGACTGTTACCTCCAAACTCTGGTGCTGGTCATGAAAGACTGGTTTAAATCAGCAAGGAACTACTCATCTCATCCCACAACCAAAAAATACAGCTGGCCTGTTATTCTCAGAAACATGGTTAGTAGTGTCTTTCTTTTAAATTATACATTCAGTTGGTTATTCTAAAAGAGATGGTTACTATATATATTTCAAAATTACACAGGAAATAGAAGCAAATTCTTTTAAATGAGCATGTCTATAAATAAATGACTTGCAATTATGATTGTTAAAAAAAGTGCACACACTTCTTAATGACCTATGAGTGTCCTCATGGGGTTATGTAGACCCTTGTGATTTACCCCCATACAATCCAGAAATGAAAGATCAGTAGTAAGTTACCTGGCACTTATCATGCAATCCCTAGTGCTTTCAGACGAGGTAAAATCCAAGCAAATGTCCAGTGTGTACCTGTGTGTACATGCATGTGTATGTGTGTTTGTGCACCTTTGTGGGTGAGTACATGCAGAGTGTGGGAAGTAGAAGTGGGGATGGGAAATGAGTCTCACATCCACAAATCTATGCCAGGAACTCTGACCTCTATTTTCTCTTAGAATTATGCATTGGATTTTATTTCTGGTTACATGAGCATTTCAAATGAAGCATAATTTTTTCTTGGGGTTTTATACCCCTAATGCAAGTCAACATTTCCACAGAATTTTAAGAGGTGGTTTGGGCAGAGGGCCAGAGAGTCTACAAGAAAAGAGAATAGAGCCTTTGCAGGATTTCAGTGATTAAGTAGACCCCAAAAGATAAGCTGCCGACAACTTTCCTACAAAACGTCACATAAAAACACTAGAGGGGGGCAATTTAAAGTGGGTCCTTCACCAGGGCAACTAGTAGTCCTGCCCCTGCGTGTTCCTTGTTCTTGGTGGAATGAGGTCCTCTGGAGCTATATGTAAGGGCACAAGGTTTGTCTTAGGCAGCTGTGTATTTCTTAGCTGTCCCCAAGGGCTGCATGCAAAATCAAAGGCTGTTGAAGGGGAATGATTTACTGCATCCCTCTCCCCTCTTTCAGTAAAAGGCTTTTTAGGTTGCAACAACTCAAAAGGGAAAAAAATCAGGGACCCACAATTTTATGATACAGTTTTAAGCACCCTGATGTTAATAATGGCTCAGTTGCTATGTGGTCTGTGTCCTGAGAGAAGAAACGTTCAGTTTTGAGGGGAAGGAAATGGAGAGGAGGGTACAGGAGGGTTCATTGTATCCTATTCAAGAGTTCATATAATTCACCTCTTCCAGAGCCTGTTATCCGAGTGTGTGACCCATTTAGTGGGACAATGTGGGCATGGTGTAAGTGGAGAAGACTAAAACATGGCAGCTCTCAGCCACATGGAACCCCATGATATGAATGTAAGTAGCATATTGAACAATTGTGATCAGAGATACAATTCAAGTGCACCTTTATTGATTTTTTTTATTCAGTGGTGAAAATTTCCCCATCAGAGGATGAAAACTAATGTAGAGCCCATCACCTGTCTGCTTCCTCTTTGGTAAGAAAAAGTCCAATTGTCACTTTACATCACAAATACAGTCACATGTCACAAGTAGAAAGTTCATTCTAAGATGTCAACAACCATGAACTTTATTCCACGTGTGGCTATACCTTTGCCAGCTCTAGCCACCCGAGCGTGGGCTCCAGTACTGGGAACAGTGTTGTTGGTCTCTTCTCTAATTTTTCCGTCTGCCAGCGTCCTCTACCCTCCCTCCCACAAGCCTGCAGGTGTGTTTCTGACTTTTCAGGAACCAGGCAGGGATGAGAAGAGTGTCAGATCCCTCTTGAACAGGCAGATTTAGGAACAGACTTTCTTCTGGCACCTTTGTGAACTCTGTGATATTTACATCCCTCTGCATCTCTCTTCTTCCTCTCCCTTTGCCTGTAGAGATGTTCCTCTATTCTGGTTGCTGGCTTCTCAGTCATTGTAAGTCTCCAGGAGTCCATCTTTCACCTCCAGCTTCTTGTATCCTATTGAACAGAATCCAAGCCAGCCCTCTCTTCCATAGCCTCACATCTGTATCTACGACCATTTTCGATTTCTCCTGCTGCTTCCCATAGCAGTCTACAGGCTCCCTGTGCTTCCCGAGTGCAGGAAATACAAGTCAAAGCATTACTCTGAGTAATCCCAAAGAGACCAACCCCTTCTGGAAACAGGCAAGGACATAAAGCCAAAGCTCTGTGCCGGTAACCCTGACTTCAAGTTGTAGTGACTTTACAGCTTGGGAATCCTTTAGGTAGGATTTGAAAAGTTAAAAAAACTAAATTCCCTCTCCTTGACATGTTGAGATTTGCAAAATCTCTGCTACTAAAATAATTACCCTGGTTTCATGCATATATTCTTAAGGCTAATATTAAGTTCAGTTTAAATCGATAACATGGTATTGAATTACCTATATATTCAAAGTGCCATGTGAAGAACTCCAGGGCATTCAAACCTCAGTGAAGCAGTGGCTGAGTTTTAAGAAACATATAATTCAAGAGACAAAATAAGTCCCCTGCACAGGGAGAAAGAGACCTTTCGTTGAGAATCTAATTGGTGTCAAAGACTTTCGGTACATCAACTTCAGATGGGGCATTATATATTATCTGCATTTGACAGATGAGGAAAATATAAACAGAGAGGTTTAATAATTGCCCAGATTACAGGGAGACCAAGAGGCAGAGTTAGATTTTTGAATCTTAATTAGCCGGCTCCAATCCCCGTTTCCTTTTGCTGGAAGAGGTCATTGAGAGGATATGACCACCAGTTGGCTCACAAGCTGGACCCAGGCAATTCTGGAGTTTCCTCACCCCTCCCCTGTCCTTTATAATGTCTGTGTTGTCCGTTGTTCCTATAGTGGGAACTGTACCAAGGATGTAACCCTGAGAGAGTAAGGTGTTGTTGAGACCATCTGGATGGCATAGATGACTTAACCCAGTTAAGGCCTCAAGATAAAATCTTAAGAACCTGGTGGTTGGTTGTGGAGATCTACTCATCTTGCAGTGCCCAAGACAAGCCTGGTGTGTAAATTCCCTCGCTTGTTACAACTGTTACCTACCAATCTGTGGTGATCTGCCTCACTCTCTCCTTGCCCTCTGTACAGAGGCTGGTTTCAGGTTTCACCCGGGAAACTCCTGAGGTTTTAACCAACACCTTTCTGCTACGTGTTCTACTTGCCTTAAATGTGGGAAATGCAAGCTATAGTCAGGGATGAGTCTTAAGAAAGAGACAGTATTATGGGCATAATAGTGTGAGAATGGCACTCACTTCAGTTGGAAGGATGAAGGCAGGGCAAGGCAGTCCTTGTTGTAGGAAGACAGTGTTTGAATGACGTAAATGCACCATCCTGGTGCTGGGACAGGGAAGTCGGCTGGGGAAGGGAGAAGGAGAAGAATTCTCAGCTTTATAAACAGAGGAGCAATTATGGGCTCACATGTAGGGAACTGGGAAAGCTGAGAGACATTCTGGAACAAGGAAATCCTCTAATTTTAGTATCATTTGTCGTGAGGACTTCCCCCACGCCCACCCCATCCCAGCTTTATTGAAGTATGACTGAGAAACAAAAATTGTGTATATTTAGGTTGTACAGTGTGATGTTTTGACATATGTGTATGTTATGTAATGATGACCACTCTCCAGCTAATTAACACATCCATCACCACCCTTTGTGCGTGCGTGTAATGAGGACACCTGAGATCTATTCGTTTAGCAAATTGCAAGTATACAATAGAGTAGCATTAACTATAGTCACCTGCCGTCCATTAGGTCTCCAGAACTTATTCATCTTATAGCTGAAAGTCTATATACTTTCACCAGCATCTATTCATTTGTCCTACTTCTCCGTCCCTGGTAATCAATATTCATTATTCTCTTACTACGAATTTGACTCTTTTTTTAAGACTCTACATATAAGTGAGATCATGCAGTTTTTGTCTTTCTGTGTCTGGCTTATTTCACTTAACATAATGTCCTTCAGGTTTATGCATGTCATTATAAAAGGCAGGATTTCCTTCTTTTTTATGGCTTAATGATATTGCATTATATCTATATCTATATCAAATTTTTTAATCCATTCACTTTTTGATGAACACTTATCTTGGCTACTGTGACTAATGTTGCAGTGAACATGGGAGTGCAGGTATCTCTTTGAGATAGTGGTTTTATTTTCTTTGGATATATACCTAGAAGTGGGATTGCTGAATCACATGGTAGTTATATTTTTAATTTTGGGGGAAACTTCCATTCTGCTTCCCATAGTGGCTGCATCAATTTACATTCCCACCAACAGTGCACAGGGATCACCTTTTCTCCACACCCTCCTCAACACTTGTTATCTTTTGACTTTTTGACAATAGGTATTCCAACAGGTGTGAGGTGATATTTCTTTGTTTAGAGTTGAATTTACCTAATGATTACTGATTTTGAGCATCTTTTCATGCACTTGTTGACCATTTGTATGTCTTTTTCTCAGGAAAATGTTTATTCATATACTTTTGTTCATTTTAAAATCAGATTGTTTTTTGCTGTTGAGTTGTATGAGTTCCTTATATTTTAGATATTAACCCCTAATTGGGATATATCATTTGCTAATATTTTCTCCAATTTTGTAGATTGCTTTTCACTTCATTGATTATTTCCTTTTTTGTGCAGAAATCTTTGAGTTTAATGTAGTCTTCCTTGTCTGTTTTTGCTTTCCTTGCCAGTGCTTTTGCCGAGTTCAATGTCAAGGAATTTTTCCCCTATGGTTTCTTCTAGAAGTTTTATGCTTTCAAGTCTTAAGTTGAAATCTAATCCATTTTGAGTTGATTATCGTGTGTGGTGTAAGCTAGGGATCCACCTTCATTCTTTTGCATGTGGCTGTCCAGTTTTCCCAACACCTTCTATTGTAAAGGTTATCCTTTCCCCATTGCGTAGTTTTGGCACTCACTGTCCAAAACTAATTGACTATATATGTGTGGGTTAACATTTTAAGTAGGGGGATATAACAATCAAATCTATGCTTCAGGAAGGTTAATGTGGCTTCAGTGGGAAGGATGAGCATAACACACACACACACACACACACACACACAATTAGGTGATTAAGCTTTTTAAAGGAGAGGGACAATATATTATATGATTGTTTTACCGGAACATTGTTTAGCTATAAGCACAGAGTAGGTGTCAACAATATTTGTTAAAGTACTAAATAATTGGATAAGGACAGGAGGCCTTGAAACAAGTCAGGTGAAAACTATCACAATAGCGCAGGGGAGACCTAGTAAAACCTGGAAATAGGGTAGGAAGAGATTTTAAATGAACATCCTTCCTGAGTTAGCAACTAAGTATACATCAGAAGAAAGGACCAGTGCCTTGTGGCTCAGAATTCTCTAACTTTGGATGTTTATAACATGATGAGAAATGACAAAGTCAGAAGGAACGTTCTATTTGGATTGGAAGGGGTATAAGTTTCAGGACTGTTTACACATCCATGATATTAGTTTCTGGGATTAGTTTGAGATCATGCTAGTAAAAAGGTGGTTTTGGCAGAGTCAGACGGCAGACAGGTAAGATGGGATGATGAGGAAAAAGAAGACCATGTTCAAACAGTGTTGTGTCTCCCGAGGAGCTGTGGTTTGGGTCAGGGTGAAGGGGTCTCAAAGAAAAGCCTTCTTTACACATTTCATTGTCTTTGCCAGGATCAGTGCCAAGAATAGCAATGAAAGGTGAGGCTAGATGTACTACCAGCTCTTGTTAGGAAAAATCAATCATTTTTCTGAATCAAGAAGGAACCAAGCATTGGCATTTAAAATCGTCTTTAAACAAGAGTGAGCTGTGATAGATGGAGGAAGACTTGACTAGCAGAAAAATAAAGTGAATGGAACTAATACTAGGTAGCAGGCATAAATCTGAAGTGATTAATTCTGAATACATTGTAGATGCACAGGCATCATTATCTCCCATGTTCTGATCATGATGAAGGATGGAAGGAGGGCAGTCAAGGCTGACAGTGTTATAGTCCTGAAAGACAGGGAGGCAGATGACCCTATTCTTAGTGAATAAGAAGGGATGTCTTTTATAAATGGAGTACAATTAAGGGAAATTTTAAAATTCGCTGTGCCATGTGTGAGATCTTTCTTCCCTGACCAGGGATCCAACACACACCACTTGCAGTGGAAGGGTGGAGTCTTAACCACCGGACCACCAGGAAAGTCCCTTAAAATTCTTAAAACATGGAGAGTACTTTACTTTTATTTTAGATCATTCCAATATAGTAGACAATGTTGTACACCAGAAACTCAAGGAAGAGCCTACCTTATTTTAGGACCACAAGTAGTCATGGGCACACGTTCTAAAGTCACACGTTCTAAAGACTGCCTGGACTTTATTCTCACTCACTATACAAACCAGGGTCAATCACCCAAACTCTCTGCTCCTTACATTTTTAATCTGTAAAATGGGGCTATAATAGTATCTACCTTAACCATGTGCTAACCAAGTTTTCTCTTATATGTAAAGCCCTTAGAACAGCGCCTGTGTAGTTTTTGTTAATTAAACAAAAATAAAATGCATCCTAGGAAAGTGTAATTCCAAATTCAAAGGATAAATTTCAGTGTAAAGAGGAATCAACAAGGACTCTATTTCTCACCTAGAAATAACTTCCATCCTGAAAGCACCCCAAATACATTAACTTTTCTTAGACTCTCAATCTTCTTGAGAGTTACTGAAGTCCAGAGAAATCAGGATTGAAACTCAGGGTCAGGATGGATCCCCTAGTTTCATTCTGATTTCCCCAAGATCCTTAAAATGGAACCTGAAGTCCCACTCCTGCCCAAAATAAAAGAAAGGATAGATAAGAGAATTACAAAAGAAATGACAAACAGAAAATGAAATAATATTTGGGTATATATTACCATGATTCCTCTACTGCAAAACTCTGTGTCTCAATTATAAGCAAAGAAGGTTTTATTTTAAATTGGATCCTGAGGGTTAAGTAAAATCAATAAGGAACTTCAGAGCACAGAGAGCTTAAATTACCAATATTCTCCGGGACAATGAAATTTATCACTATATCTACCCTGGAGCAGAATTTGTTTGCTTAGGAATTATCAAACAACCCCGATAAATTATGAAGATCCCTTTCACAGAGACTTATATTGATCTCATTTTCAAAAAGTCAAAGATTCTTGGAGGCAAAATATGAGGTAAAACGTTTTCAAAATACAGACATGAGCTATGGTGATTTTGGAAGGTATATAATTTACAAGTGCTAAGGGCATATATGTCTATAAAGAAAGCCTTAAGATAACATTATCATTAAAAAATATAACACACTTAGTCATTTGGGTTTTCCCTTAGAGTTTGCTATTCAGCACAGTTATATGTCAAGTGTCCTTGATGTAACCTCAATACCCACTGCTCAGCGCTTATGCATACATACACTTTGATCTTCTTATTTGTGAGTGTGACCTAGAGCAAATTTTATGATTCCAGGCTTATTACGGGGCAAAATGATTTACAGTTTTTCAGAGTCTTTTATTTCCTAAGTGTAATTCCTCCACCAGTCACATCTCCAAAGTCACATTTACAGGGGGAAAGATTAAAGACAGGGAAAACAGTGAAGGATTGAGCCAGACAAATTGGGTGGTACTCAAAAAATAATCATGACACAAAACCACTATTTTTATTTTAAGAGCTCCCATGGAAGGCCAGTGAAGACTCCTGGCTAATTGCAGATTGTCTGTCTTGGCTGTGATTTGGCTGATTTTCTCTGGCTTTCAGTAGATTACGTCCGATTTCAGAACTTGTTAATATTGATAAGCTAATAATTGTAATATACTTTACAGTTCTCACTTTTGAAAA
The DNA here is from genome assembly GCF_003676395.1 of Aethalodelphis obliquidens. Lineage (NCBI taxonomy): Eukaryota > Metazoa > Chordata > Mammalia > Artiodactyla > Delphinidae > Aethalodelphis > Aethalodelphis obliquidens. The sequence goes on from NW_020837973.1 coordinate 10,190,548, forward strand.
TGCCTTTTATTTTCTCTACACAAAGCTTACATATGCCGATGCATTCAACAGACTGAACGTTTTGTCTTGATCATAAGAATGCGAAGCAGGTGGTCAGAAAACTTGGATTGAAGTGTTGGCTGGGCCACTTCCCAACTTGGGGACCTTAGACTGGTAAACATATGTTTCCCTGTGTATCAAATGGTAGCAAAAGTATCTCCTCTTAGATTTTCTTAGGAATTAAATGAAACCAAAAACAGTACATGAAACAGGTAGGCAGTGCAGAGAGGCAGTTGGTGTCAGCTGAGGAAATTGACCTTGCTAAGATTAAGTGACTTTTGCAAAGTTGCACCATGTATGAAGCAGAGTAGATAACCAGGTTCATTGCACCCATGGACACACTTTTCTAAATGCATTAAGACATTACAAAACTTGACTTTTTATTCTGACTTTAGGAAAGTCACAGCTTCTTGCCTTTGATTTTCTAAACTGTGTTATGATGTTACATTGCAGATTTGGAAAGCAGATTTGACTAAAGCTGAGATAACTACTGTTGACGGTTACCTTTGCAGAGCTGGTGGAAGTGAATAGAAACAAGTGAGGCTACGGTAACAATTACTCCTTATTAGTGCATAGCTTCTGAATACTTAGTGGGAAATATAAGCCTTCATGGCATTGCATACAACGGTGCTACAGTATTTCTATTTCTTGAAACAGTATATATTTCATTTTTGAAAACACCACTGTTCAAAATGATTTGATATAACGAAGGATGGCAATAGTTATGATCTAATAAAAATAGTTTTCACTAATGTTTAGTGAATACTTTTATTAACTATTGATCTTATTTATTGTTAAACTAAAAAAGATTCAGAAAAGTATAATGAAAGAAATAAAATTCACTGATATTTCCACAATCCAGAAATTATTATTTCGAATTCTTTGGTATATTTTGCACTGCATATATAAAACTCCCTTTGCCTTTCTTCCCTAGTGGTAATTACTACCATAAAATGGTGCTAATTTTTCTTAGGTATCATTTTGTAATTTGTATGTCTATTAATGCTTTATAGTATTGTTTCTTGCTTTGAAAACTTACATATGCAGGAAGCTAAGGTACCTACCCTTTTGCAGCTTTTAAACGTAACGTCTTATTTTAGTTTTTTATCCGTGCTAGTACCTATAGGTCAAATTTATTTCTCTTTGCTACTATAAAATATTCCATTGTTTCAAAAAAAATTATAGTTACTGTAATACCTGAGAAGGAATTATGCTGCATGTTCCCTGCTTTACTATAACGGGCTGCAGTGAAGATGCTTGGATGTGTCTTCTCAGGCAAATGTCTGTTTTTCTAGGACACACCTTGGATTGCTTAGTCTTGAGGTACGTTTTCATTTGCATCTTCAACTTTACTAAGGGTTGTCAGATTGCTCCTCCAGGAGGTTTATCAATTAATATTTTCATTCTCTGTATATTAGTATTTCATTTTCCTCTCCCTCACCTAGTGATTAGGTGTTGGATGTTGGTAGTGATGGGATAACTCATTTTCCTGTTAATTTGCATATCTCTTATTATAAGTGAAGGTCAAGAACTGTTCATGTTGGTGACTCAAGTTTTCAGTGCTTTTCATTTCCAGGAATGGCATCACTGTCAATCTGCTTGCACTAGCTAGAAGTCTAGAAGTCTTTCTTGGCTCTTCTATCTCCCTCATTGATCATCAATCTCTTTGGATTCGTTCTCCCAGTGTGTTTCACTTCTGTTCACTTATTGCCACTTCCACCAGCATCCTGGTCCAACCCATCACCCTTGGTCTACATACAACTAGAGAAGACTCTTAATTGTTCTCTTAGCACCCAGTTTTGCCTTCTTAGATTGCATTATTCATCCACACATCAACTAGGGTAATCACTTTTAGAGGGAATTATAAATGTACAATCATTTTTTAGTTGAGTAGTTAAAATGAGCAGGTAATGTAATTCTGTCTCTCACACAGGCACACACAGATATTTGCCAGCAGAGTTAAAGAAATAGTTTGGTTTTCTAAGCCTCTTGTTCGAAATCTAGGCATATTTCTACACATCAATAAATTATTAACATAAGCCTTGGTTCTTTTGATATAATATTTATTTATCTAAAATGAGATTCTTTTCTATAAAATTAAACACAATCACTTAAAGTCTGAAGATCTTAACTCTAGTCCTTACTTATTATCTACCAGGCATTTAATTTCCAATAAATTAAAGTCTAAGATGATTTAACTACGAATCTAAACATCAAATACGTCCTTACAATTGAAGGTTATAAAATGATATTGTAATAATCATCCATTAAAAAATTCTATTGGTCTTAGTATTTTTTCTCAGATCACCATTATCTAAAATGACAATGTTTTCACATGATAGTGATAAGTAAAATCTTTGGTCATATGGTATTTTCCTACTTATGAATCTCTAATCATAAGTTCATCAAGCGCATTCTCATAGAAATACAAGGCTAGGTGGTACATTTCAATTAATTTTGGTCAGAGTTATTTGGACAGTTGCTTTTTACAAGTGTTTTGTGTTAGACAATTTAATTCTTTTTGTGTATAGTTAGAGAGTTTTTTAAGCCTTTTCTGAAAGATAATCTTTTGTGCAGACAGTAACACAACACTATATAACTTTAGTATATATCATGTACAACAAGTTATTGTTGAGATATTTAGGGATATTTCCTCAGCTGTTGACAAGTTTTATCTATACCAGTGCATTATTTAAGAGATGCTGTGAATTGGGAATGTCAAAGCCACTAGTTTGAAATCTAAGTGAAATATTTTGGTTTAGGCTTAAGAATGATCTATATAAAGGGCCTTTGAATTCTTCATGTGGATACTGTCTTTAGAAAAAACTTAAGTTACTGGATTTCATACCTCTGCTATATATTTTCAAGTGAGAAGGTGCTACAGTCTCTGATATTTTCAACTGCATTAATTGGATAAAGAGAATAATTTTTTTATCATACTTATCACCATGGTAGCAGCCCAAATATACACCAAGTTACTTTGATTAGTACTTTAAAGTACACAGAATAACTCTATTAGTCCCAGCACTATGGACAGGTGATAAGCCGTCAGTTTTCTGCCCTCCCTTGCTAAGCGTTGTATTTTTAAAGGTTTCCAAGGTCCAAGAAAATTACCTTAAACCTTGGAGGAACTAATTGGACTACTACATGGTCAGCCATTTACTCTTCCTGATGTGGGAAAAATACACTGCATATCATCTTTGACCATTTAGCACAAAGTCTTTATGAGCTTGCTCTCAAGTGGTTCATGCATCACACTATAAATTGCCTGATACAATTTATCTACAACTAAGAGCCAAGGAGGGTGATGTATGTGTTGATTCCATCATACGAAGAAAATTTCTTTAACAAGTAACAATCTGTTGATTCAGCCAAGAAATTACATTTTCCAATATGATTCTGGAAAACGGACTTTTAAAGAAGGAATATTCTAAATATGAGGTCAGTGACGAATGGTACATCACTCTCCTAGGGCTGTCAAAAAGTGCCATCAACTGGGGGGCTTAAAACAACAAACATGTACTCTTTCACAGCTCTGGAGCCTGCAAGTTCAACTCAGGTTGCCGGCTGGGTCATGCTCCCGCAGTAGCTTCTAGGGGAGGACATTTCTTTGCATCTTCCAGCTTCTGGTAGTCTCAGGCATTCCTTGGTTGTGATGGCATGACTCAAATCATTGCCTCCATCTTCACAGGGTCTTCTTGTGTGTGTGTGTGTGTGTGTGTGTGTGTGTCCAAATCTCCCTCTTATAAGGACACCAGTCATATTGGATGCAGGACCCACCCTACTCCAGTATGAATTCAACTTCATTTAGCTGCTTATGTCTGCCAGGACCCTTTTCTTAAAGAAGGTCACATTCTGAGGTACTGGGGGTTAGGATTTTAACATATATTTTGCGGGGGTAGGGGGAACACAAATCAACCGTAACAGATGACTACCTAAAAATATGAAATATTAATTGTTAACTGCTTTGTATACACATATGGAAGGTCTATTATGATACAAGTTTCATAAGAGTGGAAACAAATTGTTTAGTTTTGCAAACTAGAAATTCATAGTGTGTGAAAACGTTTGCTCAGTTAAACTTAATAATTTTATGTTACACACAGTTTGCAAGTAAAATTGCTCCATCATATTCATCAACTCAGAAAAATGAGCCTATAAAATTACTCTCACTCAAGGTCAGCTAATTATTATTCTTTAATAATTTGTTGTTTTTATGTCATTTAATTTGTTAAAATGAAGCAAATGTGACAGGGATCTGTATCCCACTGTTATTTTAATGTACCATATAGAATACTCTAGAGGCAAAGAGCAGAATTCTGGAGATGGAATGCATAATTTGGAATCCAGGCTCTGTCACTTACTGGGAGTATGACCTTGAGCAATTTGTTTATCATCTCTCTCCTCCTTTTCTTTAACTGTACAATAAGCATAATCAGAGTAGCTACTTGATAAGGTTATTTTGAAATAAGGCACATCTAAACTATGTAGAAAAGAGTCTGACAAATAGAAATTTCTTAATAAAGATTTTCTATTGTGGTATCCAACCCTTATTTGATATATGAAATAATTATTACCTTTTAGACAAATAAAATATAACTAATTATACATAAAAAGTAAGCTAGAACAATGTAGCTCCAGCTTACATACCGCTTAACCAATGCCAGTCATGCCTGCTCCAGTTGGGATTGATGTTAGCTTGGGGATCTTCCATGTGTTTCTCTTCTTCTATCTATTCCAGATCTTCTGGAAATATATAGCGTAGTTTAATGAATGTGGTAATTCCTTTATTCACTTGTTATTGAAATAGGACCTTACTCTTCATTATTTGTTTGCACCCACTCAACCCCATCATCACCACACCAAGTCTTGGAAAAATTTCCATGACTGTATCTTCCTTTAAAATCCTGGAAATAATAGCCAACAATATGGAATTAGCATTGTATTTAGAATTCTCTTGTTTATGGATATGTGGGTGGCTTCCATTCTTACATGTGAATCTTCTGTAAGAATCTCTGTATGTGCCTCTTCATGTACATGTACACAATTTTACTAGGGTAAATATCTGGAAGCAAAATTTTCTGGGTTACAAATTATGTGATTTTTAATTTTGAAGACTCTGTTAAATTGACCTCTAAAATAGTTATCTTTATGGTCTGATGTTTTTGCAGTGCCTGCTAATATTCATTTCCAAATAGTCTCATAGACGCTTCATGCTCTCAAAACTTTAATATTTGACAATTTTATGTTAGGACATGCTACCACATTATTTTTATTTTAACTTACTCTAATAATGTTAGGAATCACTTTCTAGTTTAACTAGTCATTGCATTGTTTCCTTTCTGAATTTTCTGATCAAAATCTTTGCTAATTTTTCTGTTGAACTATCTCTCTCTCTCTCTCTCTCTCGATTTGTGGTCTACATCCCCTATCAGAATGGTACATTTATTGCAACTGATGAATGTAAAATGACACATCATAATCACTTTCATAGTTTACATTAAAATTCACTCTTAGTGTTGTACGTTCTATGGGTTTAGACAAATGTGTAGTGACATGTATCCACCACTATAGTATCATACAGAGTGTTTTCACTGCCCTAAAAATCTTCTGTGCTCTGTCTATTCATTCCTCCTTTCCCAGACATAGATTTTAAACAGTATAATTAGTATGTTCAAGAAATTTTTTAAAAACTCAGCAGAGAATTGGAAATTATACAAAATATCAAATTTAAAATGTGTAACTAAAATTTATAATTTCTGAAATTTAGAATTTACTGGGTGAGTTTCACAACAGGTCAGACCTATTAAGAGAGAATTAGTGTCCTGAAAGTTAGTTCCAAAACTTGAAGAAAATTAATTGCGAAACTCGGAAAAGAGCATAAGCCATACATGGAATACAGGGAAAATTCAATCATACATGTAGTTGAAGTGGAGAGAGGGAACCTGGCAGAAGATATATTTGATGACATAATTACTGAAATTTTTTTGAAAACAGGAGACAAAAGTCACAAAATCAAGCCATTCAAAACCCAAATATAAATGATGCTATGAAACCTCTCTGGGCCACACTAAAATGTAACTGCCAAATACTAACATAAGGAATGAAACTTAAAACAGCCAGAAGATAAAGAGGAAAAAAAAGCACATTACCCACAAAGGAGCAATAATAAGATTGATTGCTGACATCTTAACTAAAACAAAGAAATCCAAAAGCAATGGAATAATATCTTAAAAACACTAATTCAAAAAGATACATGCACCCTAATGTTCATAGCAGCATTGTTTACAATAGCTAAGATATAGAAGCAACCTAATCGTCCATCAACAGATGAATGACCAAAGAAGATGTGAGATATATACACACACAGTGGGATATTAATCAGCCATTAAAAAGGAGTGAAATTTTGCCTTTAGTGACAACATGGATGGACCTGGAGGGTATTATGTTTAGTGAAATAAGTCAGACAGAGAAAGACAAATACTGTTGTTATCACTCATACATGAAATCTAAAAAAATAAAATGAATGAATATAACAAAATAGAAACAGACTCACAGATATAGAGAACAAACTAGTAGTTACCAGTGAGGAGAGGGATTGGGAGTGGGGAAAGATAGGGGTAGGGGATTAAGAGGTACAAAGTACTATGTGTAAACACACATAAATATATATACACAAGGATATGTTGTACAACATAGGAAACATAGACAATATTTTATAATAACTTTAAATGGAGTATAATCTATAGATATTGAATCACTCTGCTGAACACCTGAAACTAATATAATATTGTAAATCAACTATACTTCAGTAAAAAATCATGTTCTACACCTGAAAAAAATAAATGACTGAAGAAATATAAGTGCCAACCTTTTAAACCCAACAAAAAATATATTTTAAGTATGAAGATGTGATAAATATTCTTCAAAAAAGCAAACCCTGATATCATTGATCACTACAAAAACAAAATACAAAAGGATAGTCTTGATACAAAAGGGAAATATTCACAGTGTAGAAAAAGAAGAATGAAGAACAACAACAGGTAAATATGTGAGACTCTAACTGAATATAACTGCATAAAGCAATAACCAGAATATTGAGTTTGGTTAAAATACATATGGAATTAAAATATACCTCAATGTTATGATGTAAGATATCAATGAATGAGTTAAATTCTCTAATTGTTCAGGAAGTGGTAAAGAACAGTAATATAAATATTAGACATTGATATGTCAGAGTTCAATTTATAATCTCTAGAGCTGCACTATCCAACATAGTAGCCATTAGCCATATTGTCTATTTCATTTCAACTTAAGCTCTATAAGAAATTCTGTTCCTCACTCATTCTAGCCACATTTTAAGGGCTCAGGAGCCACATGCAGCTAGTGACTATTGCTTGGGACAGAAGAGACACAGAATATTTTTATCAATGCAGAAAGTTTTACTGGACAGCACTGCTCTTGAATAACCACTAGAAGAATAACAAAATAGTCTACCTGAAGAGGAGAAGAAATGAAAAATGAAACAAGGATGTAGAACTGATGTGAATCAAGTAGAATGTAAATTGGTAGATTTAAAATAATATTATAATTATAATAAATGTAAGTAACCAGGTAATCTAAATGAAAGGAAACACAATTATCAGACTGGATTAAACTATGGCTATTTAAATAATATATACTTTTAAAATAAGTACACAAAAAAATTAAAATTTAAAGAATGGAAAAAGATAACCCTTGCAAAAGAAAGAAAATATATCCATAGTAAAATAAAACAAAGTAGACATTAAACAGAAGCTGTAAGAGGAATATTTCAGTGTTAAATTATCATACCCCAAGGAAGATAATGCAATTCCAAATTTGTACGAACCTAATAAATATGGCTTCAAATATATAAATAAAAATTGACAGAAATAAAAGAGAAATAGACAAATCTAAAAATAATATTACATTGCCTCTCTCAATAACTTATGGGACCAACAGTCAAAAAAACAGTAAGAATATTGAAGGTTTGCAACAGTACTCTTATATGTGATAAAATTGTCATATAGAGAGCCTTTCCATCAAAAATTGCAGAAATTTCAATTTCAATTGTGCATGGAACGTTTATCAATATTAACCCTATACTGGGAAATAAAATACTGCTCAAAATTTTTAAAGCCTCAAAACCATACAGAATATGTTCTCTGGTTACAGTGGAAGTGAGCTAAAAATCAATAATAAACAGGTAATTTGAAAAATGCCTCATGTAAAGAAATTATGCAAAGACATTTCTAAAGTCTCTAGGGCCGATTAAGAAAAATGTTAATCCAAGATATTTTGAACTGAACTATAATGGCAGTACCATCTATCAAAAGATTTGAAATGAACTCTTGCTTACAGTAGGATGCAGTAGGCACAGTTGGCCATCATTCCTGCTGTAACAATTAGAGACAAAAAAAGGATAAACTGTAAACATCATATTTTTAAAGACATGAAGAACTGTGGAAATAATGAACAGTAGATGCATTAATAAAATTCCCCAGAGAGAAAGCTTTTTTTAGATGAACTGATAGATGCTGACCATTTTCGTTCTTGACAGCATTTGGCAATTTTGAATGCGGATTGAGGATCAGACTTGGCTCAGTTTCCACTGGGGAAAGAGAAACCAGAGGATTTTTGGCATTTATATGGAGCTGGACTGAAATCACAATGAGCTGCAAAGGCAAGATTGGTTTTTAGCATGGAAATTTCTGAAGGTCTGGAATGGGGAATGAGGTTAGGCTTGGGTCAAAGCAGAGGGAAATATTTCACAGTCTTTCACTGCTTACAAATCAAAGATGTGCTCTAGGAAGGGCTTGCCATGAACCCGCAGCCCATCCTTTCTTAAGACACCTACCAGAGTTTGAACCTTCATCGGGCAGGAGGCTAAAGACTGAAGACTGAAGCTTTCAAATGTCAGAACTTAAGGAACAGATTCTTGTGAAATCAATCAGAAGCCTAATAGGGCTATGCCTGAAGAATCAGGGTGATACAGATGTGGACTGAATCCTAAGGAAAGTTTAGTTCTTGTTGGACCCAGCTTTAAACTTCGTTGGATTGAGGTAATCATCTCTTTACCTTATCTACCTAAGGGAAGAAAGGGGGGACCCTCTGGAGAAAAATATCTAGAGTTTCATTTTATTTTATAACAATGTTTAGCATAAAATAAAAATTTACTAGACATGTGAAGAGACAGAAAGAAAAATGTGACCAATAATCAAGAGAACACAGCAGAGCTTAAGAGACATGGGAGGGGAAAATATTCAAAGATCTAATGTTTATATACCTGGAATCTGAGAAGAGCAGAGAGAGAATGAAGAAGCAGAATTATTTGATGAGATCAAGGTTGAGAATTTCTCTAAACTGATAAAAGACTTTAAATCAATATAATAGATACATTGTTTTACATTTGTGCAATCAGACACTGTATAGCAATTGTCAACTACAATTGGCACTCACCATTGGCAGTTGCCATCTACCTCTACAAGCATTAAATCATGTGTTGCTGCAGCTGCTGATTTTCAGCGCCCCCCTGAAAGGAGTTCAGGGTGGAGAGCTGAAATGAGGCACTCTGTGCTCTGGGGAAAACCGGCAGAACAGGTCTTCAGATAGTTAGATATTTTCAGGAGCCGATTTTATGAGCCCAATTCTTGCATCTCCTCATATCTAGAAAAGCACTAAAATCCTTCATGGTGATGTGTACTCCTCGTGACTAGCAGAAACCTTCTGCAAAAAATATGTGCTTGATTGCATGTACTCCCCCTTCACCAATATCCGATATACACTGACCTTCCCCCCTGCCTTTTGGGAGCAGTTTCTCAGAGCTCTCTGAAATGCTGTCTCTCGGGCTGCAGTATTCATTTTGCCCCCCAAAATCTTAACTCTCATATTGTGCATTTTTTAAGTCGACACAATAATGTTATAATGTGAATGAATATCACAAATATAATGTTGAATAAAGGAAGTTGGACACAAAAGAATAAATAGTGTGATTCCATTACATAAATTTCAAAATGATAGAATACTAATTTATATTATCTGAAGTCAGGATAATTGTCCCCTTTGGGAGCAGGGAGTGGATATTGATTGGGAAGGTACATTTTAGGGTTTTCTGGAGTATGGTTTTAGTAGGACAATTTTCTGTCCTCTAAAATATGAGGATGATGTTAGTAGTAAAAAAAAAAAAGGGAAGAATGGATTTCAAATAGATGATACTGCAGTCTCTGCCATAAACCCCAAAATGCTGACTTTGGTTGGCTGTTTCACTGCACTGAGTGAAAAGCCTGGTGCTATAGACTGAGGTATGGAAGAGGTACAGATAAGAATTATCTGTTTGTTCCAGGAAATCATTGCCCAGGAAGACATTAAAATAATTCAAGTAGGAAAAAAATTCACTTTTTGATTCAGGAAATTCTTGCCATTCAACTTAACTGGGCAATGACCTCTGGGACAGCTCCTCTGGGACAGCTCTCATATGAAATTAATAGAACGTTCTGATAGATTTTTCACCTGGGCAAAGAGCTCAGTTATCAGACAATGATCAGAGCTTGCTGTAAGAACCTAACCTCACTGTGTTTACCAGCCCTACATTATTAGGTCACAAATATTGCCCAATCACAATCTGTCCCTCACCTTGAAAATCCTGCCTCACACCACTTGAATACAAACCCCCCAAATGTACAAATAACTCTCCATCCACACTCCCGTTCTTAGACAATATTGATATCTGTCAATATGGTGCTCTCCCTCCTGCAGTAAGTCTAATAAACTTGACTTTAAGACACATACACATACACAGATTATATATCAAGGTATACATTTATATGTGTATCTATATGTATATTATTCCGGTGGTCTTTTTTGGTGATTGGCCCATCAAAAATCCTATTTTCCGGGCCAGAGGCTCATATTAGCAGCTCATTAGTATGCTTCTGTTTGCAAAGTATACATGCATTTTAGACAGTCCCTTTCTTTAAATATCCAAGAAATCTAAGAACCTATGCTTTATGCCCATTCACTTTACCCTGACAAATCAAAAACATTGATGAAGTTCATGGACAAAATAAACTTCTTAAAGAATCTTAAGTGATTGTCTAGAGGGTAGACCTTTTCTTGAGAGAGGTGTAGGGTTTATATAAATGCAAATGGAGAAAGGCATTGATGTCCTCTGGTGACTCTTTTAACTTTTGTGCTGTCACCTTTGCTTGTATGGAGGGCAGGACCTGGTTGGGGGTTCCTATTCTTAGGAAAGACTGACCACATAAAGGCATAGAGTCAGGGGAGTTGTTCCCCTCATGAAAGGACACACAGATAGCCTGCTTAGCTCTTCAATTAAAAAAATGAGAAGACATTTGATGTTCACATACGATCCAGGCTACTTGATTAAAGGAGGTGCCTAGGCTACCTGCTAATAAATCTCTCCCTTCCCAGAGGTGTTCTGTTTACCAATATCCTTAGGACCCCAGCATGACTAAGAATTCCTGGTCCTAGCCACCAACTTGGAGGAGTGGCATTGAAGCTTTGACTCACTTCATGTGAAATGCCAGTCATTTGACAAGTCATGATAATTAGAAGTGAACTTTCAAATCATTAAATTATTCAAGTGTAGGCAGTTAGAAGTTCTTAAGTTACCAACCGATCCAAATACTTTTTTCTGCTAAGAGCAAAACTGGATATGGTGTAAGCAGAGGGTTGATGTCCACTGGAGAAAGACTGATTGGTACTCCTGGTAGGTGATAATTGTTGGAGCAGGAACTGGTCCAGGCAGGAAGGATTGGATAAATTTTACAGTTAGACATTAACTGTAGTAGATAATTTCCCTTTTTTAAAATGCAAATATAGGCAATGGTTAAATATACACTATGTCAAATAAGGTAAATGAAACTCAAGCACATGGTAGGAAGTTAGGAAACTTTTCTTGACTTTTATCTAAAAGCAATGCTTCTCAACCTTGAGAGATTGCCCTCCAGGAGACATTTGCAAATGACTGGGACTATTTTGTTTGTCAAAATTGGAGAAGGAAAACTATTGGCATCTAGTGGGTAGAGGCTGAGGATGATGCTGTTTCCTTAATTTAACAAAATCCCAAGTAGATAAATCCATGAATTCTGTGAAGTCTTTATTCCTTTCAATGGCACCATTCTTTAGATCCTAGAGATCACTAGTAACATTTCTGAATTTGTAATCACTATATAAAAAAGCCCTCAACATTTAGATAAGATATTCAGTAACTGCTTAATGGTGACTGTACACATACTTATGGTTTTGACACTGATTCATCATCTCCTGATGGATGGTTTTTTACATAACTTAGGTACCAACATTCCTCTGAGTTTAATGTTAACTAGTAATACATCTCTGGTCTTTGAAAAATGTGCAGACCTATGATCCCCTTTGCCTCTCTGTAATATTGCTGGCAATTCCTAGTTACTGAACTTAATAACACCAGGTAGTTCATGCTTCTAAACTGATGCTCAAACTCAAAACAGTTATTGAGATTGATATAATTTAATTTTTTAATTGAAGCAGGTACACAAGATCTAAAAACTGAGCATAGATAGAAAAACAAATGGGCTATTTTAAAATAATGAATAAATTGTACTTTAAAAGTTTACATTTACTATTTTGGATTAAGAATACTTCTTGTCAGGGACACAATTTTGGAAATAAAGGTTAAATTTTTATGCTCACCTTAAAGGAATGTTTATGGCATAAGGTACACTGTTTCTAGATCTCGAAAGAGTCCTTCCATTCCTGGGGCCTGAATCCTTACTCTGCCAAGCCCTGGACCCCTAAATTTTGGCAAAACTTTGCTTTAACCCAAATGATGAGTTGATTATCTAGGAAAAAGCTACAGTTTATATGGTAAACTAGAAGACTAGATAAAAAAAAAATTTAAGTTTTAGCAATTTACTATATGACCACAACATGACAGAAATAGTAAGAGATATTAAGTCATTTAAAAAAGGAAAAGTATAAGAAAATCAGTGTGGACCACTCTCAGCTGGAGACTGATATGCTAAATTTGATAATTCTAGTTACTGTAATGAAATCAATTGTTAGAAAATAATCACTCCTGGGAAAATTCTGGAAGCTGTCATAAAGCTGATAATGGTAGACCTCAAGAACCAGAGACTACCAGACATTAGTTGCTAAGAATTTAGAAGAAAAATGTTTAGATGTAGGTATTAAGTATATGATAATATTTCTATTACACATTAGTTCAATATTTGCTTATTGAACCTATAATATTGTTAATTACACAGGAAATTCTAGCATGAAATATAGGTGGAGTAAATGGTGATTCTTTAAAATTTACATTTGAGTCAAGTCTGTAGTCCTGTGCTCTGTACATCTAATCATTTTCTTTATATTTTAACAACATATATAAATTATATAAATGTCAATACACTAAATTTAATAAATGTCTTCCCTCTACATTTAAGTCAAAAACATGTTGAAATGACTCTACTGTACATTGATAGTTTAACTTGGTTATTAAATCTCCTTTATACCAGAGAAACTAAAGCTTATGGTGGAATTCTCAGAAAAATCTTTAAAATGTTTAGATGAAACTATCATACAGCCACACATATGTGCCCGCTCACCTACACAACACAGGCATACTGATGATCCAGAGGAAAGCCAGATCATCAATGTACTCAAAATCCCATTCCTTCCTTGTCAAACACCCTTCAACAACTTGGATATTTCATGCGTTAATTGTTTTGTAATCAGGAACATTTGTTAAAATTACCCTAGAAGGCATATGTAGATGGCTCATATTTAATTAAAATAATTTCATTATCAAAAATGACTAGAGGGGTTTCCCTGGTGGCACAGTTTCTGAGAGTCTGCCTGCCGATGCAGGGGACACGAGTTCGTGCCCCGGTCCGGGAAGATCCCACATGCCGTGGAGCGGCTGGGCCCGTGAGCCATGGCCACTGAGCCTGCGTGTCCGGAGCCTGTGCTCCGCAAGGGGAGAGGCCACAACAGTGAGAGGCCCATGTACAGCAAAAAAAAAAAAAAAAAAAAAAAAAAAAAAAAAA
>NW_020837973.1:10204755-10208443 GCF_003676395.1 Aethalodelphis obliquidens
AAAAAAAAAAAAAAAAAAAAAAAAAAAAAAAAAAAGACTAGAATTTGTAATGAACAAGCTTTAAAAAGCATATATTTTAATTTATTTGATTTTATTTGAGGAAATGTTGAATACATTTTACTTGAGAGAAGGCTTGAATAGGGATAATTGTTGACATAAATAATACAAGGTTCTGCTTGAATTCGTTTGACAAGTAAGGTAAAGAAAAGAAGAAAATGTATGCGGTCTGGTGGCCAGGGAAGAGCAGTGAACTAAAGTGCTGTTAGAAATCAGCCTAGCAGGTCAAGTGTGTCTTTTAAATTTGTCAGTGTATCATGACTTCGGGCTGATCTCTCTAATTTATTGAAAACAGGATAAAGCCTTGTTACGAATTAACTAAAAAGCTTTGTTTTACTCTACGCCAAAGTAACTACTAACCAGAAAGCCTATACACAAGATTTGTCAACATGTTTGCTTTAAGAAATCTTAAAAGAATCCAGACAAAAAGATGAGGTATCTTTAAATGAACAACAGGAAGACAGCTGACTTCTCTACAGAAGCCTGGGAAGCTGAAGACAGCAGAACGGCATCTTCAAAGGGAGGAAAGCTGATCTGTCAACTTCAAATTTCAAAGCCATCAAAATATCATTCAAAAAGTGAGGATTAAAGGAAGACAGTTTCAGGAAAATAAAAGTGAAGAGGATATATTGTTACTAGCAGAACTTTATTAAATAAATAGATTTTTTTCGCAGTGGGGAAAGCACAATAATACCGGATGAAAGGTTGAAGATGCAAATTTAGAGGAAGAGCATTGGAAATGGCAGATGTATCAGTAAATGTGAATGAATGTTTTCTATTAAAAATGATGTTGACAATGACTTGTGGGATTAAAATAAAGAGAACTGGGCTTCCCTGGTGGTGCAGTGGTTGAGAATCCGCCAGCTAATGCACGGGGACACGGGTTCGAACCCTGGTCTGGGAAGATTCCCACATGCTGCAGAGCAACTAAGCCCGTGCGCCACAACTACTGAGCCCACGTGCCACAACTGTTGAAGCCTGCACGCCTAGAGTCCGTGCTTCGCAACAAGAGAAGCCACCACAATGAGTAGCCCCCGCTCACCACAAATAGAGAGAGCCCACATGCAGCAACGAAGACCCAATGCAGCCAAAAATAAATAAATAAATAAATAAAATCATAAAATAAAGAGAATTAAATCACTTGACAAAGATAAGTTGTAAAGTCAAAAGGACAAATGAAATTAAAGTGGTTGAGGATCATTACCTGCCATGGGAAGTAGTAAAAGTCCTAAATATTGATAAGTCAAGGATGTATGTTATAATTTCTGGGTAGTCACTGAAAAGCATAGTAAACAAACTTCGTAGTCTTATAAATTTTGTAAATCCACCAAGCTAATAGGAGAGTAAAATAGAATAATGAAAAATAATCAAACCAAGAGAAGTCAAAGAAAACAGATAAGAGAAGGATAGAAAGGCAAGACTAAAGGAAAGGGAGGTGAATTCATATCTAAATAAGAAGTTAATTAAATACAAATGGACCAGATGCTCTAATTAAAGGACAATCTTATCAGATTGGAGGCACACATCTGGAATATAAAGAATAAGACATTTGAAAATTCTAGACAGTACCGATCTAGACTTTAAGACAGAATTGCATTGACAAAAATCTATTCATGGCTCTATAACTAAAGGATATGTACACACATATTTCTAAAATTTGTTCATGGGCTTCCCTGGTGGCGCGGTGGTTGAGAGTCCACCTGCCGATGCAGGGGACACGGGTTCGTGCCCCGGTCTGGGAGGATCCCACATGCTGCGGAGCAGCTGGGCCCGTGACCCATGGCCGCTGAGCCTGCGCGTCCGGAGCCTGTGCTCCACATTGTGGAGAGGCCACAGCAGTGAGAGGCCCGCGTACCACAAAAAAAAAAAAAAAAAAAAAAAATTTGTTCAGACAGCATTGGTGAACTTTAGCTGTGTACTTTCTCCAGAAGTATAAAGTATGAACAATTATGTTACATTTTAGATCTAAATCTATAGCAGATTATTAGAAATAGCAACTTTCGTCTTCCATTTGGATTCAAAATTTTCAGGTTGAATTGCACTCCCCTCACAATTTCTCGTCTGGCTCCTCTCACATTCCCTGTATCATTTAATAGCATCATTCACCCAGTTACCAAAACTAGAAACTTGAGTGCAACAGAAAAATATTTCCTTTTCCCTCCAGCCTCCTCACTCCCTCAAAACTACTTATAATGAATCTTCAGCCTATTTGTCTTGCTTGGAACTATTTCAATTAGGGAGGTGTCACAAGAGCTTTGAGTGAGTCGCTAAAGAGAAAGGATATGGGCCTCAATCTTTTCACTTCTTAGGCAACATTTCTACCCTTTTCTTGCAATATTTGAATCTTACATGCCATAAAATAAGGACAGTGGGATGGCCCTTATCAAGTTAAAAACTTATCCTCAAATGTTTGGGGAGCTAGGTTTCTTCTAATGAAAATTTAAAGTTATATCAACTTGAAATAGAAAATACATAACTATAATTCTTTGATTTTATAGGGACACAGAAAATAAGATATACTGCTTGTTTATACATATAAATACAAGTAGGTGTATGTGTACAAATCTTATAATTTTGAAGATGTCAAAATAAGAAAAAGATTAGTCTTAGCAACAAAGAAA
Source organism: Aethalodelphis obliquidens (assembly GCF_003676395.1). Classification (NCBI taxonomy): domain Eukaryota; kingdom Metazoa; phylum Chordata; class Mammalia; order Artiodactyla; family Delphinidae; genus Aethalodelphis; species Aethalodelphis obliquidens. The sequence continues at coordinate 10,207,434 of NW_020837973.1, forward strand.
TGTGTTGGTATACTAAAATGAATTATTCACCTCATCATTAGATCCATGGGAAAGAATTTCCATGGAAAGCAATACCACTATGAGCTCATCTACTGTTATTACTTCTAAGACTGTGAGTTGGAGGATTTCCGGTGGAGGCTTTCATCTGATTCCCATTCACATGCATATACTTGTCTGTCTGATATTCCTACTTGGTCGTTTAGCAAAATGCGAATAAACTGAACAAGCCCAACATCAAATTAATATTCTCCTCAATTCACCAACCCAATTCCATGCCAAGGAGACTTTTAGGCAAATCAGTATTGCTACATTCCCCTCACTCATATTTCAGGAATTATGTTATCTTCCATTCTCATGGCCAAAGTCAAGCTGTTCTTGCAAACACAATTATTCTGTGCATGTGCCGCCCTCATCAAATTATATATTTTGAGAATCTGATAGGACTGATGTCAATGCACATGATGTCCGTTTTAGGCTACTGAAGTAGACTGAATAAAGTTAAAACATATAATATGGAATTATCAGACAATAAATAAAAATGGTGTTTATGTGCCATGAAACTTCCTTGCACTCCTGTCACTTTCAAATCTGCTCCCAAATCATGAGACAGGAGAGAATTCCTTCATTGTACTGGCCTCATTATTTTAGAATGAGCATCCAATATCTAGGTCAATTCTCTCTCTCTCTCTCTCTCTCTCTCTGTCTGTCTTTCTCTTCCTACCCCCTCTGACACAAGAATACACAGAGACACACACATGCACACAGAGAGAGGGAGGGAAAGAGAAAGAGAGAGAGAGAGAGAGAGAGAGAGAGAGAGAGAATCACAAGGAACTTTAATGAAGCAAATCTAGCATTACAGTGAACACTACAAAAAAGGAAATAATACAAGACAATAAAATAATCTAGGGTAAGGAAAGAAAGGTAGATGTGGAAGAAAGTAAAATACCATCATTTCTTTCTTTCTATCTTTTTCTTTCTTTCTTTCTTTCTTTCTTTCTTTCTTTCTTTCT
>NW_020837973.1:10208843-10239709 GCF_003676395.1 Aethalodelphis obliquidens
CTTTCTTTCTTTCTTTCTTTCTTTCTTTCTTTCTCTTTCTTTCTTTCACCCTCCCTCCCTCCCGTCCTCTCTCTCTCTATCTCTTTCTTTTGTTCTTTCTTTCATCTCTTTTTTTGTCCTCTCCATTACAATTAGTATATACATGTAAACATCCACTATACTGATTCATTAATTAATGAGTTAGATAACTTTTTAATTTTAGAGAAAAAATTATGCCATAAATACACATTTTGAATAGCCGTATTTCATGTTCATGAATACAAAATTAATTCCTTTCATTGATATTAGCACTGAAGACATTCAGTATACAAATTGAAACTCCATTTTAAAAAATATTATCATTGTAGTTGTTAGACTAATCTGTTTCTTATGTAACCAGCAATTCTGGAGTGTCTGAAAGAACTTGTGTTTAAAAAGTTACATGCAACAAATTCTAAAAGAATCTCTCTCTGTCTCTCTCTCCTTCCCTCTCCCTCTTTCTTTCTCTTTAAACTTTGTTGATTAAAACATGGCTGCTTTTCCCAACTTAGACTGACAAGGTGTCAGACTTCTGATGATTTGTTTACGTTCTGAATACAGTTGCAATGTAGGTAGAAGGAAATGTAGGAACCCTTGGGAAAAATGAGTGTCTTCTTGAGTACAAAGGAAGGAATGCTGCAGCCATGTTACAAAAAGGATATAGAAAGAAAAGATATGAAATCTTTGACTCTAATAGAAATAATTACTTGAAAAACCAATCATAGGGGAAACTGCTAAAAAATGGATAGTTTGCATGCAATAAACGTCCTCCAGATCATGGGTGTAGTCAACCAAAGACTGCTAATACAGTTCACAGATTGAAATATAGCCACCACTAGAGTAGAATTGAGACAGGGTTTGATGCTAGTATATCAAATAAGCCTTGAAAGGTGAAGGGTAAATTTCTTTAGCTTTGGAAATTACTGTAACAGTTTAACTGCTATAAAGTTACTACTGCTGTAAGTACTGGGGCAACCGATGGTACTTCCATGTACAGCCTTCATTTTAGGAAAAAAGTAAAATGATTTATTGCTTTAAAATTGGCTCACTTAAAGTTTCCAGTCAGTTTCTCTCATAAAATTTGAATGCAGCAATACACTAAGGAATGCTTTGTAAATGTCAAGGTATAGCACTAACATTTGATTGCAGTTATTATAATTATTTCTCAAACTCTGGAATATGAGAGATTTTTATTGTCAGTAAAAATTGTCACAGTATGCAAACGTAACAGAATATGAAATAATTACACTGTTATTTATGACCTTGATACACTTTATTCCTTTCGGTGGCAAGAAAAATTACTCCGCTTTTCCAGGTTAAGTATGCATATATACTTTTTAGAATATATGCATATGTATTAAAAGGATTATGTGGAAAATTGCACACCTATAAAAAGTATACTTTAAATAATATACTGTGTACACTGAAATTTTGGCTAAGATTCATTCACAAGGGAAACAGTTCATCTGAGATTGATTGGTTCCTTTTTATTTTAAGAAAATCAGAGTAGTGTTTAGGTTACATATTTTTCCATAATTATTATGACTATTTCAGCCTATGTCCTTGAAATATTAATCAAGGGTCCTCCTTCAATATTATCTTATATCCCAGACCCTTTACCTCATTCAGGCAGTTGAGTTTTCTACCTTCATCACCTCGGGGAAGGGATGACAGAACAGAATATAGAGCCAATTCTTATTGGTCTTTGCTTCAAAAATCCTGATATCAAAGGAGGAGGGAGTTAGGGACAAGTTTCTGTGCTTAGATATCATATTTTAGGGAATAGTTAATGAAGGCTTCCTGTTCCTGAGTCAGGAAAATGATCCCCTGGGTTGGCAGGACTGAGATTAGGTGAACAGTTCTGGATATTGAACAGACGCTGTATTATTTGGGAAAGAGACACTAAGCTCAGCACTCCCCAGCCACCTCACCCCTGATTCTCCAGGGAGGGATCAATCCCAGGTTTGGGGATGGGGGTGGCTGCAATCAAATGCTTTCATGTGTTTGGAGAATCTAAGAGCAGAAGGGAAAGGTACCGCCTCTCCAAGGCAGAGGCTCAACAATGTATCAGTAGAAAGACTCTAATGAAAAATGAGGACTTAGAAGTAGTTGAGCGACAGGAAGAGATCTTGTGATTCAAGACGATATCAGTTTGTGGATCCAGGATCCAAGGTTCTCTATATACATGCGTACACACACGCGTGTATGTGTGTATATGTACGAGTGTATGTGTGTATACATACACCACGTGCACACATACATATATATCAGCAGGAGCCAGTGAAGATAGACTCCCACTTACCCTTTCACAGTTATCACTCATGCAGTTGCCTGCAGCGCTGTCAAGATCTTTGTTGTTCCTAAGTCCCTGGGAATTTAATACAACCGCAGAGAAAGAGTAGGGGTGGGCATTAGAAATTGACCTAATTTAAATGTCCAGATTCAACTAAATGGGAACTTGAAATAAAAATAAACGTCAGTTATTGTAAACAATAATTAAGTATGCTACATGGGTTTTGTGTTTTAAGCTTCATGATTGTCAGTAAGGATAAAAATAATAGAGACAGGAATCCATCTCGGCAGCCTCACAGACAGACTCCATACATGCAGCTGACTGGTGACCCAGGCAGGTATCTGGAGTTGTTAGTGAGCCCATGGGCCAGCCCTTGACCAACCGGAAGCTGTAGTGTGTATCAGAGGATAAATACTCACCTTTCTGTCTCAGTGCTTGTGAATATTCTGATGCATTTTAATGGCTCCTCCTAGCATCCATCCCAGTAGGATGAAGACCCAGTTGCCCTCAGTGGTGATCAGCTTAAAAGACAAACTGTTAAATTGTTTTTTCCACTTTCCATATCTTAGTCTTCCCAGTTTCCTATGGTGTCAATTTTCAAAATAAATTACTCATATACATGTCCAAGCTCCTTCTGGGGGAAAAACCAGGCTAAGGACCTCATTATCTGTGTTTCTTTCCTGTTGTTTTCTTTTGTGTCTTACTAATTCTTCATACTTTCTTACCTTTTTCAATTTTCTTAAAATATTTTTCTTTCATTTTCCTTTGACATCCTATCTTTTGGGAGATAAAAAATGATTTGCAGTTATAAAGGGGCAACATGAGAGATCCTTATGACGGTGGGAATGTTCTGTATCTTTGTTTGTTTTTTTTGTTTTTTTTTCCTTTATGCGGGCATCTCACTGTTGCGGCCTCTCCCGTTGCGGAGCACAGGCTCCGGAGGTGCAGGCTCAGCGGCCATGGCTCACGGGCCCAGTCGCTCCGCGGCATGTGGGATCTTCCCGGACCGGGGCACAAACCCGCGTCCCCTGCATCGGCAGGTGGACTCTCAACCACTGCACCACCAGGGAAGCCCTGTTCTGTATCTTGATTGTGGTGGTGGATGTGCAAACCTACAGATTATAAAATTGAATAGATCTAAATATACACACATACACATAAATATAAGTAAAATCTAAGATCTGTGGATTTTATCAATAACAACATAATAGTTATGATTTTATATTATAGTTTTATAAGATGTTTCCATTGGAGGGAACCAGTAAAAGACACATTAGATCACCCTGTATTGTTACAACTGCATGGGAATCTACAATTATCTCAATAAACATTTAATTAAAGAAAAAACAATTGTGCTCTTCTTCAACTGGAGTCCCTCAGTTTACACACACGTAGGAATTGCATCCTTTTAACAGGTTAATAACCAGGTTAAATACTGCTATATACGTTTGTAAGAGCATCTCATTTAAATTATGAACTCATATTCAAAAGCCTATTTGGCTTTCAATTAAAAGCCATTCTGTTAACTTCTGTGCTTCGAACATCCTGGAATCTACTAGAAATAGTTAAATATCATATGTCAAATTAAATTATTTGAAAGAGCATTCTCACTCAGTGCTTTTAATATCTATTAAGAAGGAAAGCACTGCTAAGCTATTTGATCTGTGCTAATGGAATATACCTTCTCTAAAGGAAGCTGTATAACATCTGTTTAGTCTATAGCTTTTAATTTTCTTTTATTTGTTTATTTTTCATAAGGATATCTGTACTCAGTTAAACCCACTGGAATGGAAAATATCATTGACAAAAGGAAAATGACTTTTTAAAACACTTTATGATTTTATAAATAAACAAAATCAGTGTAGCACCCAATAACATTTTTGTTCCTTGAAATGCCTTTCAGTCTTAGAAAATGTGGCTTAGTGCTCATGAAAATGAAAGATTCAAAGCAATGACTAATATAAAATTTTTTTCCATGGAGTTATTTGTTACCTTAGAAGAATATTGCCTTGTGATTGAAAGCATATATATTGCAACTTTATACTGAACCATTGTAAACTTTTTATCTTTAAATGGACCATAATCTCAACCCTCAGGCCTAAAATAAGTAGTTGGCTATAAATAAGTTTTCAGAGTGTTGACAGAAATTATAATACTGAGGTTACCCTCAGTGACTGCTTTTCTCTAAAAGTTAAAATAAAAATAGATTTCTCAGAAAGATTTTTCCTAATCCAAAATTTCATTATTTAGATTTATATTGGCCAATTGTCTACCATATGAATGTAATGATTTAGGCATTTAAAGAAGAATGAAAGTTCAGCAGGTTAATTTTATTAGTGAAACTTGAGAGGGTAGTTGAGAGAAACTGTTGATATAAGGCAGTGGTAAAAATGGATGTATGTAGCAAGGAGTATTCTTAATTTTTACCTAAGTGGATAGAATAAATTCCTCATGCAATATCATTTATATTCTTTACTGGGGGAAGATGACTGATATAGAATTTGATTAAATAATAAATTATACCCAAAATGCTACTCAAAAAAAGAATTCAGGCAGTGTGTTCCCCTGAATTTTGAAATGGGTGATATGAATGCCAATGCCACTGCCTGCTGTGTGGCCCTTTAAAGCTCAGGCCATTTTCTGGATCTCAGATTGCTCATCTGGGAAGTTAGCAGCGTGGACCAAATTGTAAAGTTCTCTCCACTTCCAGAAGTCTAAAATGCAATTTCATTATTTTCTTATGCTCAATGAATTTTACCAGAACACATAATTGAGCACATGGAGTGGTTTACAATATAATTTTGGGAGCAGAGAAAATACTAAGTGCTTTGTTTCTACTTTCATGTGATGTTTTAAAAGAGAGACTGGATAGAAGAGTATATGGTAGAAAGCAGCATAGCACATAACCAATCCAGGTGAATGGTGTTTTGTAATAATTTTACTCTCCTGCTATGCTTCTGCCATCTGATTATCTCTCCTTTGTCTTACAGCAAAAGCTGCCGTCTATGAATGAATGCATATATTACATATTAATATTTTATGTTTAAAATGATAATTTTTCAATATTTTCCCTTGACCCATTTACCCCTATTTTTTAAACAGCTTTATTGAAGTATAAATGACATACGATTAACTATATATTGAATACTATTTTGAATGTACAACTTGAAAAGTTTGGGGTAGTTTCACTACCTTGATTGTGGTGGTGGTTTTACAGGTGTAAATGTAGTTCAAAACTGGATTTCTTCTATTCTGATTTGATTCAAATATTCTTTCTACTCTTATAGTCTGCCTCCTTGCATCACTCAGTGTACTTAATCTTGTAAAGTTCAATAAGAAAAATACTCAGTTTAACAAATCCACATTGGAAATGTACATAATCAATAGACAAGTTAGGGTTATCCATTTAAAGTTATTATACAATTATTTATTCTTTATTTGATTTATTCAACAAATATTTCTTTCATTATGAACCAGGAACTCTGCTAGGCATCAGAATATTACTAAACGATTACTAAACTGGATGAGAAGAAGAGGCTGTATTCTATGTGACCTTATAGTTTAATTGGAGATACAGGAGGTATACTTTAGTTGGAGATTGAAGCAATAGAGTGGGGGATGGGATATAAGGTCAACACATGGTGCTATGGGAATAACACGAGAGTCCTTACCCAACCTTGTGGAAGACTTCCTGGAGAAAATGATGTCTGAAAACAAGTAGGATTTATCCACTTAATGGAGAAGTATGTGAGAGTGTTCTGAGAAGAGGGGACTGAATTTGCGAGATCTCCAAGGGGAGATAGACAATGAAACCTGGAAGTAGCTCAGCCTATCTAGACCAAGAAGTTAAGAGTTTATCAGGATTTGGAACGTGGGGCCTGGTGGATCATGTTAAAATGCCTATGCCCTGGTCTAGAAATGACGAGATTAAGATTTGATCATAATAAAATCCCAGTGACCATTTTGAGAGTTGTGGCTTGAGCCTGTGTGTGATGTGTTAGCTTAAATTAGATGAATGAAATTTTGATGCAGACAAGTTCAAGAAGTATTTATGAGACGGAAAGGTAGGTCTTAAAAAAGAGAAGATTTAAGAGGAGGGAGAGCTCTGATGAAAAACAAAAATCAAAGCTACTGCCCAGGTTTCTGGTTTGACCAAAGGGATGGATCATGATGTTACTTATAGAATTAAGGTTTGCAGGGGAAGGTGAGAGTTTGGTTTGTTTGATCCATTGTATATTCAAATTGACATGCCTGGTTAATAATTAGATACTTAGGTTTAAACCTTAGTAAAGAGATCAGAGCTGAACTGATTATTTCAGTCTTTCTTTTTATTGAGATATAATTGACATACGACATTGTGTGAGTTTAAGGTATACAACATGTTGATACATTTATATACTGCAATACGATTACCACCATTGTGTTAGCTAACACCTCTATCGCATCACATAGTTACCATTTTCTTCTTTTTTGTTTGTTTTTGGAAATGAGAACAATTGAGATCCAGTCTCTTAAAAACTTTGAAGGTGACACAACAGAATTGTTGACTATAGTCACCATGCTGTGCGTTAGATCTCCAGAACTTATTTAACCACTAGTTGAAAATTTGTACGTTAAACGACCTCTCCCCAATTCCCCCACCTCCCAGGCCCTAGTAACCAGCATTCTACTCTCAGTTTCCACAAGTTTGGCTTTTTGAGATTCCACCTGTAAGTGATATCATTCCAGTCTTTAGCTATATGCTCTGTGATCCTATACTTGAAGCCCTGAGAATACCTTAATTGCAGAGTAAAATTTTCTACAGTTATACATTTTTTTCTTTCATATATGGTTCTGAATTTTCCAAATTCCACTTACTACACATGTATTACTAAACGAAATATCAAGCTTGAAATCCTTATACTTTAAAACTTTCAATCTTAAAACCTTTGCTAAAGGTCCTTGAATCTCTGTCCTCTTTAGGAAAATGAAGAAAAGACACATGATGATTCTTTTTAAAAACAAAAAGAATCATGCAGAGAATTAATCAAATTAATATTAAAGTCCCCACACAGTACCAGGTACATGTGATTTTCTTTTTAGTCTGTGAGATAAAAAGCATGATCCCAAATAGAACTATGTTTTTAGTTACATGTATGGTGACCTTTAGGTATAAGATAAACCGATTTTTCCACACTTTATTTATAGACAGTAGTATTTTAATAGGATTATTAATCTTCAAATCGTTTAATACTACAGGTAATGAAATAGCTTTATAAATCATGGATATTGATCTGAAAAAGTCACTCATTCAAGAGATTAAAAAGAAAAATATGAATGAAGTCATAGAACAAAACTAATGTTTCAGTTTTTCACTTTTAGTGATGGAAAAGCCAGGCAATCAAATGAGGAGATACATTTTCAATCACATTTGTGAGTCTAAATATAATGTTACAAGAAAGTTGGATGCCAGATAGCAATATAAAAAATAGATAGTGATATGAGTGTTTATGTTCCTATGAATAAAGTTCTTTCATTATGACACAATTATTTTTATGTGACTCTAAGACCCTGAGGTAGTGAAAACTTTTTCACAAAATAATCTGACAAAAATATCCCTATGAAAAAGGATAATTATATGATTTTTAATCTAGTTTGGATCCTGATTTTGACTGATTCTTTTATCTGTTATTCTATGTAAAGTATTTAAATATTTATAATTTTGATCTTAGCTCTTTTGTCTGGTCCTTATTCTAAGGTAAGGGGATATTTTTCTTCTCCTTTCAAAATTCTGTATTGTTTTGTGTCAGTTACTGCTGTTGATAATAAATCACCCCCAAATTTAGTGGCTTCAAACCATAGAAAGTTATTATTTGACATGTGTCTACATTGATTTGATGGTTTCACTGAGTGGCCTGGGCTTGTCATGCATTTGTGGTCAGATTTCGGGGAACTGGCTGGTCTGGGAAGACCTGGGCTAGACCTACTTGATTCTGCTTAGATTTATATGGTCCCTCATGGTTCATGTTTGTCCAGTCTGGTTTCTCATTGTGGGCAGGGCTGCAAGAGAGACAGTAGAAGTGAGTGTCTAACCCTAAGTCAAGTCACAAGATCAGACCAGATTCAAAGGTAAAAATTGCAAAGTCATGTTGCAAAGGATGAGGGGGCACAAGAAGGCTTGGAGAATAGGGACCATTTTTGGACCTCTACCCTAACACATATTGTATGCTTTATTTACTTAGTTGATTACAAACCGCTCAAGAATTGAGAAGGGATTTTTTTAGAAGATCGTAGTCATTGGTATTAAAGAAGACAATAAACCATTATATTAATATTTTCTTTATTGTTGATTCTTGTTACTAGTTGCAAACTACATGATATCTTTAAGTACTTTAGATTACTTTTAATTTTTGTATGTTATTTATTTTTGAACACCTGTTAAGCAAGATATTTCACAGCGCAAAGATGAAGCACTGTCTGCCTTACATTCAGTGAGTTCAGTTTATCAGGAAGACAGTAAAGCTGAAAAAAAAGAAAAAATCATGGTTTTCTAAAGGCTGTGTAAATTCTCTATGGAAATCATGGCAAAGGAAGAACTAGGCCTTTCTATGGGAGTTAGGGGATGTTTTCATTAGATGGAATGGCTTGATCTCCAGCTAGAGATGAACAGGAGTTCATTATGTAGAGGGAGAGGGCAGGATGTGCATGTTACATACGGGGACCAGGAAATAAATCAGTGTATCCAGCAGTCAGGAGGAGGAGGCTGAGGCTGAAATCAGAAGGTGGATGGGGACTAGATGGTGAAGGGCTTTATAGACCCTAGTCAGGAATACAGACTTATTTTATGAGAATTTGTAAAATCTGTGAATCCACAGGACATTCAAACTCTGATTTTTTACGTTTTGTGGATTCACAGATTCCTATTTACATCCAGAAAGCATATCTTTTCCTATCCCACCATGCCTCCACCATGCTTTTTTTTCTCTTTCAAGTATATGCTAATCTGATTTTGAACTCTAAGAAAGTGATTGAGCCATGTTTTCTTTTTCTTTCTTTTCCTTTTTCCCCTTTCTTTTTCTTTCCTTTCCTTCCTCCCCCAGTGCTTTTTTTTTTTTTTTTTTAGAAACAGTATCTTTCCTATCTGCCACGATGACCAGTCTAGCAGCCAGATGGGTCAATGAACTCACTTATGACCCCTGACCTTCACTGCTTCAGTCTTTCATGTCACGCTGCTGACCAGAAGGCAGTAAGACCCAATTTTGGATTTGGGTTTCAGAAATTAAGCAAATACCATTTTAGGTCTATAAATGTATTCCACATTCCATAATTCTGCATTTGCCAAAGCCTAACATGGGAGTTTTAGCATTCGTTCCGTTAATAAAAAGTGTTAATTTGCTTCCAATTTGAAATTTCTGTAGTGCAGGTAGCTTTAGGAGTCTTATAGTGGAAGAAAGCTTGCACTAGGGCAGATCTGTACATCCCTGGTTCTGGGATATTATATATAATATTATCTGGCCCAAACACATGAGTTAGCAGAATTTTAGGGCTAGAAGAGATAAAATTTCTGGATTGTGAGCTCCCTGATACCAGGGGTGGGGTTTTGTTGATTACTGCTGTTAGTGTTGCTGTTATTATTATTTTAATTCTAGGTTTATTGTCCAGCCCACTGTTAGTGCTCAAAAAAATGACTATCACATGAGTCTAGTTCAACTTTCCTATGTTATCAAAAGGGAAAATTTCCTTAGTGTCAAGGTCACGTTTTAACCATAATGTCATTTGTTGAGGATTAACTGCTGTTTCTCCAAACATTTTTTCTCAAGTTTATTTGTAACTTTATACCTCTTTCCTCTACTATCATAAACAGTCTGATGTTCTAATCCTGGTCAGTGATAGTTTTTATGTCTTACTATTTTCCAATGCTTTTTGGTAATTCTTAAGAAAATAAGGCAAGAAAACATAGTTCATCCATAGGTATTTTCAGAATTAGACTGTTTACTTTGGAGATCACAAAACAGTCCCTCATTAAGTAAAATAAATTAGCTCAATTGGTTTAAATTGATGGATCAATAGTCTCCTTTCTACCCTGACTTTACTTTACTAATTTTAGTAGAGAAGCTGATAATTGCTTTCCTATCTGTACCCTCTTTGAAAATAGTCTGCAGCCAACTGAAGTTCCAACCATCCCTTTCTGCCTTTATTTACTTATTTTCTTGGTAGCATGTAACTCCTCTACTGCCATTAACAGGAATGAAGTTTTGACTTAAGGAACCTAATCTATAAACAATGCTGAGTCTGATTTTACAAGAATTTGAACTAGAAACCTTAGAGTTGAGGCTAATTAAAGTATGCCAAGTGTTGAACTTGAGTTCAACCCTATAGATGTAAAACCAGAGTGGATGATAGAGCATACTAAAGCCATTGAGGAAAAGGCATAACTCATTAGGAAGTTTGTTTTTGTAGAGAAGTAGGTGAGTGCATTAGATAATACAGTGAGAGGCAGAGATGAAAAGAAGGGATGGTTTCGGTCTCTAACTTTCAAATTCTGGATCCATGCACCTTGGGTGTGTATTTTTTCCTAGTTCCACAAATATTTAGAAGATCATCTATGTGATTTAACAAAAGAAACTCCTATACCTATATCGGCACGAATGTCTTTCTGTTACTGCAATTAGGAAGCAACCTAAATGTCCATCGACAGATGAATGGATAAAGATGTGGTACATATATATATAATGGAATATTACTCAGCCACAAAAAGTAATGAAATTGGGCCATTTGTAGAGATGTGGTTGGACCTGGAGACTGTCACACAGAGTGAAGTAAGTCATCAAGAAAAAAACAGATATAGTATATTAACACATATATGTGGAATCTAAAAGAAACAGCATAGATGATCTTATTTGCAGAGCAGAAATAGAGACACAGGTGTAGAGAACAAACATATGGATACCAAGGGGGAAGGAGGGGTGTGATGAATTGGGAGATGGAGATTGACATATACACACTATTGATACTATGTATAAAATAGATAACTAATGAGAAAATACTGTAAAGCACAGGGTACTCTACTCAATGCTCTGTAGTGACCTAAATGGGAAGGAAATCCAAAAAAGAGGGGATATATGTACACGTATAGCTGATACACTGCCTACAGTAGAAATTAACACAATATTGTAAAGCAACTAAACTCCAATAAAAAGTAAAAATAAATAATAACTAACAAATTATAACTTTCGATGCTTCTAAGTCCACTATTAGAAATACCTTTTCTGAAATGTATTCCAAAAATATTTCTTTCTAAATGTTTTCAGTATTGTTTTGTAGCTGAGATTAGTACTGCTAGAGATGACTTTCTGCAAGCCATTCTATTTTCCAGCTCTGAATATGACCTTTGGTTTCAAAGGGCAGCTGTTCCATCAGACTCTGAAATATTGATAAGAAGTACTGTCTAGCTGGTAAACCACCAAACATCACTAAGCAAGTGTTTGAAAGCAGGCTTCCTGCTCAATTTTCCATTCTGCAAGTGCATGTTGGCTTTAAAGGTCAAGAATGGTACCACAGGGATTTTTGATTGCATTAACCAGATTTCTCAGCTCTGAATCACTTTCTTTCCAAAGCTGTAGAAGCAGATGCTCTAAAATAAATTTAGTCATTACTCTTTATGATATTACCTCCACTTTGCCTGTCTGGCAAAATGTCTAATGTTGGATGACAGTGGAAAAGAGCTTTTCAGTTCTGCCTTGGTAGAGAGGGGAAGAGAAAATCAAACAAAGAAAAACAAAATACAATGGGCTTCAGAATATTCCTTTCTATTTTCTATTGTTTGCCAGTGACTGATTTTCTAGAACTCTGATCAAAGCTGCTTAAAAATGCCAAATCAGAGCTCCTACACAATTTAATCTGTTAATTAATCAATCCATTTATTGATTTTTGAAGAGACATATGTAGCATTGAAATATTTCTTTATTTCCTCAAGACAAACTATTTCTTTGCTTTTAAGAAACTTATAGTTTATTCTAGGAAATATACACAACTAACCTGAAAATACCAAACACACACCTGTATACAGGCCTGTGTATAATATAAAATAGTTATGTCATAGAATAGTTATTTAAACCATCAGTATTGTTTAGTAGACTTTAAGGAAAAACACACAACCATGATGAAAATATAATTAATTCTCACGTTAATACAAAAATGTGTTGGTTTCTTTGGCTTAAGGCACTCATCAAGAGTTTTTAACACCTCATGTAAAATCTGCAACTTTGATTGAATTTTTTCTTTTTAAACTAGACTATTTGCAGTTTTGTCCAAGTTTCTTTCATGTTTAAATACTAATCCTTAATATTCTGGGCTCCCTTCTTGTGTACAAGAATATTATTCCCCCATGATATCTTTCTAGGCATATATATCTTACAAGCTTTGCTATCCTTTTCCCTATTCCAATAACATCTTTATTTCAATGTGAGCCATCCTGGTCATGTGATGCTCTTGTCTGCCCATTATGTCTTTCCCTTTGTCTTTTACAGCTATCTGGCTATCCCCTTACAGAAATGCCCCTTCCCCACTTCATGTATTCCTGGTGGGAGAATCACAAAAATGCTCACTGCCCCTTGACCAAGGGATTGGCACCTAACCCAAGCTGGACTAATGAATGTATTATTTAGAGGTGCCTATGGTTTCGAGGGAGCAGTGACTTCACTGGTTGGGTTGGGATTGCAGTAGAGATGGGGGTGTGAACGTCTGTGTCACACATACTTTCCTCTTCCTGGATTTTTCCTAGAGTTGTCCTTTAAAAAAAGAAATAGAAAACAATGGGCTCTACTCAGGGGGTGAATTGAATAGTCCCTTCTGGTTGCTTTTGTTCTAAATCATTGTCATCCTACAGAAGAAACCTCAAGTCAGGACTTTGAAAGACAACAAGTCTAACTTGACACCCTACCCTGTCCCCACCCACCCATAGAGGGGAATAGGAGAAAAGGGGAAGGGAGGCCAAACACACTGCAGACTCTACGTCTCAAATAAGAGAGTCCCTGTCTTCCTTCTGCCTTCACACCCCTCTTAATAAAGAAGTCGGACTCAACTTTCTGTGCATTGTTGTATGAGATATTTTGAGTGACCCTGCAAATTAAAGCAAGTAAAATGCTCCATATAATACATTTAAAAAGAGGAATGTATTTATGAATGGACATGAAAATACGAAATCCTCAGATCCCCCAAATATAGTGAAAGCTGAATCTCTGGGAGAAAAGACGGCTAGCACTAATCACTCCATTTTATATTCTTGCCTCCTTTATCCCCCAAATGTAGTGAAAGCTGAATCCCTGGGAGAAAAGACAGGGCTAGCACTAATCACTCAGAGGGTTTCTGAAAACGTTGAATTTTGACTTTAATAGTCAACTGTACCATATATAACAGGTGATAACATTTAGGGTTGCCTTAATGTGGTGAAGCTAATAGGAAGAATAAGAGTTAGACCCTGCTACCCAACAGGGTGATCTGGATCCTCCTAGATCCAGACGAGCTAGATAAACAAAAGAATGAAGAAACTGAGATTTCAGAACAATACACATAAAAAACATAGCCCAGCCTAGACACATTCCAGAGAAATTGTAGAACCCCAAAGCAAAAGAGATCTTAAAAAGTGGTGGGTAAGTTTAGAGCGGGGGTCATCTTCAGAGTAAGGCTAGACTGACTGCCTTTCCATTGCAACAATGAAGGTAGAGTTCCATCTGTATTGAATTACATCTGTATTGAATTAAAGGAAAATATCTGTTAACTAAGAATGGTATTCCAAACAAGTGAGCTTTTAGGAAATAAGGTGAATAAGGATATTTGTAGATAACAAAACAGAGTTTATTACTAATTACCCTCCTGTGACAGGGGGAAATGGATAGTTTCTAACAAAAGAAGGAAGGTTGAATAAAGACATATGTAAAAATGAGAGTAAAATTTAGCAACTATTGATTGCATAAAAGCAAGAGTGAAAATGATGGAGAAAGCCATAATTTGTTGTAAGTTAAATTAAAAAATATACGCATTAAATAGGTGAAGTAGGGCTTCCCTGGTGGTGCAGTGGTTGAGAGTCCGCCTGCCGATGCAGGGGACATGGGTTCGTGCCCCGGTCCGGGAAGATCCCACATGCTGCGGAGCAGCTGGCCCCGTGAGCCATGGCTGCTGAGCCTGTGCGTTTGGAGCCTGTGCTCCACAACGGGAGAGGCCACAACAGTGAGAGGCCCGCGTACCGCAAAAAAAAAAAAAAAAAAAAAATAGGTGAAGTAAATATAAAGAAATAGATAGAGCATCTAAGTCCCCAGCAAGTAGAGGAGAAAAGAATAATGTTTGAATAACACTCAATTCATACAGAAGTTGGGAAAGGTGAGGAAAATGAGGTGGGGTTTTTAACACTGGTCCTACTGGAACAACAGGTATCAGCAAGCTCTAAACAACTGTCAGGTACCATGTCAGCTGATTCTTTGAAGTTATCAATAGAATACGGACAAACTGACGCCTTATAACTCAGCTCTTAACCTCTTGTTGTCAATTCCAGGAAAACAGAAACAATTTGCACTACCACTCGTCAAAATTAAATGATAAGGGCAGAGTTCACCTGGAATAATTTTGGGGGGAGGAAAGAGATAGTATTAATACAGGTAGATCTTATATGAAGTGGGGGGCTGTGAACCACTCTTTTATTAGCTGCAACTTTCATATTTTCTTTGGTACAAAGTGTAGAGACTGATTTTTTTCAATTGAAAATCATTTCCTATTGTAATGATGTATAACATCGGGTTATTTTATTCACTACAGGGCACATCTTATAAAATAAAAATTACTGGAGGGGGAAATAAATTAGGAGTTTGGGATTAACATATACACACTACTAAATATAAAATAGATAAAGAACAAGGACCTACTGTAGAGTATAGGGAACTATATTCAATATCTTTTTTTTTTAAATTCAATCTTTTTTTAACATCTTTACTGGAGTATAAATGCTTTACAAGGTTGTGTTAGTTTCTGCTGTAGAACAAAGTGAATCAGCAATACATATACATATATCCCCATATCCCCTCCCTCTTGCGTCTCCCTCCCACCCTCCCTACCCCACCCTTCTAGGGGGTCACAAAGCACCGAGCTGATATCCTTGTGCAATGTGGCTGCTTTCAACTAGCTATCTATTTTACATTTGGTAATGTATATATGTACATGCCACTCTCTCACTTCGTCCCAGCTTATCCTTTCCCCTCCCGTGTCCTCAAGTCCATTCTCTATATCTGCATCTTTATTCCTGTCCTGTCCCTAGTTTCTTCAGAACCATTTTTTTTTTAGATTCCATATATATGTGTTAGCATACGGTATTTGTTTTTCTCTTTCTGACTTACTTCACTCTGTATGACAGACTCATGGTCCATCCAACTCACTACAAATAATTCAATTTTGTTTCTTTTTATGGCTGAGTAATATTCCCTTGTATATATGTGTCACATCTTCTTAATTCATTCATCTGTCAATGGACACTTAGGTTGCTACCATGTCCTGGCTATTGTAAATAGTGCTGTAATGAACATTGTGGTACATGACTCTTTTTGAATTATGGTTTTCTCAGGGTATATTCAGAATAGTGGGATTGCTGGGTTGGATGGTAGTTGTATTTCTAGTTTTTTAAGGAAACACGATACTGTTCTCCATAGTGGCTGTATCAATTTACATTCCCACCAACAGTGGAGGAGGGTTCCCTTTTCGAGACACCCCCTCCAGCATTTATTGTTTGTAGATTTTTTGTTGATGGCCATTCTGACCAGTGTGAGGTGATAACTCATTGTAGTTTTGATATGCATTTCTCTAATTATTAGGGATGTTGAGCATCCTTTCATGTGCTTGTTGGCATTCTGCATGTCTTCTTTGGGGAAAAGTCTGTTTAGCTCTTCTCCCCATTTTTGGATTGGGTTGGATTTTTTTTTTTTTTTGATATTGAGCTATATGAGCTGCTTGTATATTTTGAAGATTAATCCTTTGTCACTTGCTTAGTTTGCAAATATTTTCTCCCATTCAGAGGGTTGTCTTTTCGTCTTGTTTATGGTTTGTTTCCTTTGCTGTGCAAAGGCTTTGAAGTTTCATTAGGTCCCATTTGTGTATTTTTGTTTTTATTTCCATTTCTCTAGGAGGTGGGTCAAAAAGGATCTTGCTGTGATTTATGTCATAGAGTGTTCTGCCTGTGTTTTCCTCTAAGAATTTTATAGTGTCTGGCCTTATATTTAGGTCTTTAATCCATTTTGAGCTTATTTTTGGGTATGGTGTTAGGGAGCATTCTAATTTCATTCTTTTACATGTAGCTGTCCAATTTTCCCAGCACCACGTATTGAAGAGGCTGTCTTTTCTCCATTGTATATTCTTGCCTCCTTTATCAAAGATAAGGTGACCATATGTGCATGGGGTCATCTCTGGGCTTTCTATCTTGTTCCATTGATCTATATTTCGGTTTTGGTGCCAGTACCATACTGTCTTGATTACTGTAGCTCTGCAGTATAGTCTGAAGTCAGGGAGCCTGATTCCTCCAGCTCTGTTTCTTGTTCTCAAGATTGCTTTGGCTATTCCAGATCTTTTGTGTTTCCATACAAATTGTGAAAATTTTTGTTCTTGTTCTGTGAAAAATGCTAGTGGTAGTTTGATAGGGGTTGCACTGAATCTGTAGATTGCTTTGGGTAGTAGAGTCATTTTCACAATATTGATTCTTCCAATCCAAGAACATGGTATATCTCTCCATCTATTTGTATCATCTTTAATTTCTTTCATTAGTGTCTTATAGTTTTCTGCATACAGGTCTTTTGTCTCCTTAGGTAGGTTTATTCCTAGATATTTTATTCTTTTTTTGCAATGGTAAATGGGAGTGTTTTCTTAATTTCACTTTCAGGTTTTTCATCATGAGTGTATAGGAATGCCAGAGATTTCTGTGCATTAATTTTGTTTCCTGTTACTTTACCAAATTCATTGATTAGCTCAAGCAGATTTATGGTAGCATCTTTAGGATTCTCTATGTATAATATCATGTCATCTGCAAACAGTGACAGCTTTACCTCTGCTTTTCCGATTTGGATTCCTTTTATTGCTTTTTCTTCTCTGATTGCTGTGGCTAAAACTTCCAAAACTCTGTTGAATAATAGTGGTGAGAGTGGGCAACCTTGTCTAGTTCCTGATCTTAGTGGAAATGGTTTCAATTATTCACCATTGAGGATGATGTAGGCTGTGGGTTTGTCATATACGGCCTTTATTATGTTGAGGAAAGTTCCCTCTATGCCTACTTTCTGAAGGGTTTTTATCATAAATCAGTGTTGAATTTTGTCAAAAGCTTTCTCTGCATCTATTGAGATGATCATGTTTTTTCTCCTTCAGTTTGTTAATATGGTGCATCATGTTGATTGATTTGTGTATATTGAAGAATCCTTGCATTCCTGGAATAAACCCCACTTGATCATGGTGTATGATCCTTTTAATGTGCTGTTGGATTCTGTTTGCTAGTATTTTGTTGAGGATTTTTGCATCTATGTTCATCAGTGATATTGGACTGTAGTTTTCTTTCTTTGTGACATCCTTTTCTGGTTTTGGTATCAGGGTGATGGTGGCCTTGTAGAGTGAGTTTGGGAGTGTTCCTCCCTCTGCTATATTTTGGAAGAGTTTGAGAAGGATAGGTGTTAGCTCTTCTCTAAATGTTTGATAGAATTCACCTGTGAAGCCATCTGGTCCTGGGCTTTTGTTTGTTGGAAGATATTTAATCACAGTTTCAATTTCAGTGCTTGTGATTTGTCTGTTCATATTTTCTATTTCTTCCTGGTTCAGTCTTGGCAGGTTGTGCATTTCTAAGAATTTGTCCATTTCTTCAGGTTGTCCATTTTATTGGCATAGAGTTACTTGTAGTAATCTCTCATGATCCTTTGTATTTCTGCAGTGTCAGTTGTTACTTCTCCTTTTTCATTTCTAATTCTATCGATTTGATTCTTCTGCCTTTTTCTCTTGATGAGTCTGGCTAATCGTTTATCAATTTTGTTTATCTTCTCAAAGAACCAGCTTTTAGTTTTATTGGTCTCTGCTATTGTTTCCTTCATTTCTTTTTCATTTATTTCTGATCTGATCTTTATGATTTCTTTCCTTCTGCTAACTTTGGGGTTTTTTTGTTCTTCTTTCTCTAATTGCTTTAGGTGCAAGGATAGGTTGTTTATTTGAGATATTTCCTGTTTCTTAAGGTAGGATTGTATTGTTATAAACTTCCCTCTTAGAACTGCTTTGGGTGCATCCCATAGGTTTTGGGTGGTCGTGTTTTCATTGTCATTTGTTTCTAGGTATTTTTTGATTTCCTCTTTGATTTCTTCAGTGATCTGTTGGTTATTAAGTAGTGTCTTATTTAGCCTCCATGTGTTTGTATGTTTTACAGATCTTTTCCTGTAATTGATATCTAGTCTCATAACGTTGTGGTCAGAAAAGATACTTGATACAATTTCAATTTTCTTAAATTTACCTAGGCTTGATTTGTGACCCAAGATATGATCTATCCTGGAGAATGTTCCATGAGCACTTGAGAAATATGTGTATTCTGTTGTTTTTGAATGAAATGTCCTATAAATATCAATTAAGTCCATCTTGTTTAATGTGTCATTTAAAGCTTGTGTTTCCTTATTCGTTTTCATTTTGGATGATCTGTCCATTGGTGAAAGTGGGATGTTAAAGTCCCCTACTATGATTGTGTTACTGTCAATTTCCTCTTTTATGGCTGTTAGTATTTGCCTTATGTATTGAGGTGCTCCTATGTTGGGTGCATAAATATTTACAATTGTTATATCTTCTTCTTGGATCAATCCATTGATCATTATGTAGTGTCCTTCTTTGTCTCTTGTAATCATCTTTATTTTAAAGTCTATTTTGTCTGATATGAGAATTGCTACTCCAGCTTTCTTTTGATTTCCATTTGTGTGGAATATCTTTTTCCATCCACTCACTTTCAGTCTGTATGTGTCCCTAGGTCTGAAGTGGGTCTCTTGTAGACAGCATATATACAGGTCTTGTTTTTGTATCCTTTCAGCTAGTCTGTGTCTTTCGGTGGGAGCATCTAATCCATTTACATTTAAGGTAGTTATCGATATGTATCTTCCTATTTCCATTTTCTTAATTGTTTTTGTTTTGTTATTGTAGGTCTTTTCCTTCTCTTGTGTTTCTTGCCTAGAGAAGTTCCTTTAGCATTTGTTGTAAAGATGGTTTGGTGATGCTGAACTCTCTCAGGTTTTGCTTGTCTGTAAAGGTTTTTTTTGTTTTGTTTTGTTTTTTTGCGGTACGTGGACCTCTCACTGCTGTGGCCTCTTCCATTGTGGAGCACAGGCTCCGCATACGCAGGCACAGCAGCCATGGCTCATGGGCCCAGCCGCTCCACGGCATGTGGGATCCTCCCTGACCGGGGCACGAACCCGCGTCCCCTGCATCAGCAGGCATACTCCCAACCACTGTACCACCAGGGAAGCCCCTCTGTAAAGGTTTTACTTTCTCCATCAAATCTGAATGAGATCCTTGATGGGTAGAGTAATCTTGGTTGTAGGTGTTTCTCCTTCATCACGTTAAATATGTCCTGCCACTCCCTGGCTTGGAGAGTTTCTGCTGAAAGATCAGCTGTTAACCTTATAGGGATTCCCTTGTGTGTTATTTGTTTTTTTTCCCTTGTTGCTTTTAATATGTTTTCTTTGTATTTAATTTTTGATAGTTTGATTAATATGTTTCTTGGTGTGTTTTTCTTTGGATTTATCCTGTATGGGACTCTCTGTGCTTCCTGGACTTGATTAATTATTTCCTTTCCCATATTAGGGTAGTTTTCAACTATAATCTCTTCACATATTTTCTCAGTCCCTTTCTTTTTCTCTTCTTCTTCTGGGGTCCCTGTAATTCGAATGTTGGTGCATTTAATGTTGTCCCAGTGGTCTCTGAGACTGTCCTCAGTTCTTTTCATTCTTCTTTCTTTAATCTTCTCTGTAGTAGTTATTTCCACTATTTTATTTTTTATATTTTATCTTTTATTATTTTATCTTTTATCTGTTCTTCTGCCTCAGTTATTCTGTTATTGATCCCTTCTAGAGTATTTTTAATTTCATTTATTGTGTTGTTCATCATTGCTTGTTTCCTCTTTAGTTCCTCTAGTCCCTTGTTAAATGTTTCTTTCATTTTCTCTATTCTATTTCCAAGATTTTGGATCATACTTACTATCTCTGAATTATTTTTTCAGGTAGACTGCTTACTTCCTCTTCATTTGTTAGTTCTGGTGGGTTTTTATCTTGCTCCTTCATCTGCTGTAGGTTTTTCTGTCTTCTCATTTGCTTATTTTACTGTGTTTGGGCTCTCTTTTTTGCAGACTCCAGGTTCATAGTTCCCATTGTTTTTGTAGTCTTTCCCCAGTGGCTAAGGTTGGTTCAGTGGGTTGTGTAGGCTTCCTGGTGGAGGGGACTAGTGCCTGTGTTCTGGTGGATGAGGTTGGATCTTGTCTTTCTAGTGGGCAGGTCCACAACTCGTGGTGTGTTTTGGGGTGTCTGTGGCCTTATTATGATTTTAGGCAGCCTCTGTGCTAATGGATGGGGCTATGTTTCTGTCTTGCTAGTTGTTTGGCATAGGGTGTCCAGCACTGTAGCTTGCTGGTTGTTGAGTGAAGCTCGGTGCTGGTGTTGAGATAGAGATCTCTGGGAGATTTTTGCTGTTTGATATCACATGGAGCTGGGAGGTCTCTTGTGGACCAGTGTCCTGAAGTTGGCTCTCCCACCTCAGAGGCACAGCACTGACTCCTGGCTGGAGCACCAAGAGCCTTTCATCCACATGGCTCAGAATAAAAGGGAGAAAAAGTAGAAAGAAATAAAGAAAGAGGATAAAGTAAAATAAAATCAAATAAAGTAAGATACAATAAAATAGTTATTAGAATAAAAAATATTATGAAAAAAAATTTTAAAAAGAAAAAGAAAAAAAGAATGGATGGATAGAACCGCAGGACAAATGGGGAAAGCAACGCTATACAGACAAAATCTCACACAGAACCATACACATACACACTCACAAGAAGAGGAAAAGGGGAACAAATAATATATCTTGCTCTCAAAGTCCACCTCCTCAATTTGGGGTGATTCACTGTCTATTCAGGTATTCCACAGATGCAGGGTACATCAAGTTGATTGTGGAGAGTTACTCCGCTGCTCCTGTGGCTGCTGGGAGAGACTTCCCTTTCTCTTCTTTGTTCTCACAGCTCCCGGGGCTCAGCTTTGGATTTGGCCCCACCTCTGCGTGTTGGTAACCGGAGGGCGTCTGTTCTTCGCTCAGACAGGACGGGGTTAAAGGAGCCACTAATTCGGGGGCTCTGGCTCACTCAGGCCAGGGGGAGGGAAGGGTACCTAGTGTGGGGCGAGCCTGTGGCAGCAGAGGCCAGCATGACGTTGCACCAGCCTGAGGGGCGCCATGTGTTCTCCCAGGGAAGTTGTCCCTGGATCCCAGGACCCTGCTAGTGGCGGGGGATAGTCACCTGTGGATAGTCACCTGTACTCGCACACAGGCTTCTTGGTGGCGGCAGCAGCAGCCTTAGCGTCTCATGCCCGTCTCTGGGGTCCGCGCTGATAGCCGTGGCTCGCACCCGTCTCTGGAGCTCCTTTAAGCAGCGCTCTGAATCCCCTCTCCTCGTGCACCAGGAAACAAAGAGGGAAGAAAAAGTCTCTTGCCCCTTCAGCAGCTCCAGACTTTTCCCTGGACTCCCTTCCGGCTAGCCGTGGTGTACTAGCCCCCTTCAGGCTGTGTTCACACTGCCAACCCTTGTCCTCTCCCTGTGCTCTGACCAAAGCCTGAGCCTCAGCTCGCAGCCCTGACCGCCCCGGCGGGGTAGCAGACAAGCCTCTCAGGCTGGGGAGTGCCGGTCGGCACCG
Organism: Aethalodelphis obliquidens; assembly: GCF_003676395.1. Lineage (NCBI taxonomy): Eukaryota > Metazoa > Chordata > Mammalia > Artiodactyla > Delphinidae > Aethalodelphis > Aethalodelphis obliquidens. The sequence continues at coordinate 10,231,062 of NW_020837973.1, forward strand.
ATCCTCTGTGCGGAGATCTCCGTGCTTTGCCCTCTGCACCCCTGTTGCTGTGCTCTCCTCCATGGCTCCGAAGCTTCCCCCCTCCGCCACCCGCAGTCTCCACCGTGAAGGGGCTCCTAGTGTGTGGAAACCTTTCCTCCTTCACGGCTGCCTCCCACTGGTGCAGGTCACATCCCTATCCTTTTGTCTCTGTTTTTTCTTTTTTCTTTTGCCCTGTCTAGGTACGTGGGAAGTTTCTTGCCTTTTGGGAGGTCTGAGGTCTTCTGCCAGCGTTTAGTAGGTGTTCTGTAGGAGCTGTTCCACGTGTAGATGTATTTCTGGTGTATCTGTGAGGGGGAAGGTGATCTCCGAGTCTTACTCTTCCGCCGTCTTCTCCTGGTCCTCTGGTTGCTATTGTTTTAACGTTCTGGTGGGTCTGTGACACAACAGTGTAAAAAATCGCACCATCAGTTTAAAAGGACTTGCTTGGGAAAATTAGAATGATACAACTTTTGAATGGTGGCTTCTTCTAACTGATCTCTCAGAATTCATAAAAACTACTTTATGGGAAATTGTATATGCATTACAAATGAGTAATTAAGAATATCTAAGAAGATGATTCTTTTGAAAATATGACATATATTGATAATTCTTGTCAGAAAAATGGTTAACCATTGATCTAAGTGATTTTTTGAGTCCTTTAATTTCATGACAAATCATTATTTGAGTAGATAAAAAACAGAACAGAACAAAACCAAACGCCAACTTTTCAACCCTGGCCATGCCAGAGAGGTAATATTTAAAGGAAAAAGTACTTGATTAGATATGACATCACACAATTAAGAAAATAAAAGTTATGTTTCATACATGGAGATTATGAGTCCAAGTTCCTCCTACTAAACAAGTCTGTTGCTGCTCTGGAGCTTACAGAACCCATCATTACAGGTACTATACCATGCTATTTCTTGGCAGGTGACTTGGTGAGTTTGGAAATTCTGGTTTGCAGAATTTTCCAGGCTTGGAATGAATGACTAGAAAAGGACAATGAAGCTATGTTTTACATGAGAAGTACCATGAGTAAATAATTCTAGGTACTTTAAACCTCCGGGTTTAGTATTTAGAGTTTTAGATTTGTTAACCATACCAAAAGGGTATTGTTATATATTAATCAATATAATCGGTTGTCCTTGTATAAATAAAATAGTCAAAATAGAACAAATCAATAGTTCTGAATAAGAAAAACCACTAACCATATCCATGCCTTTGGACTTCCCTGGTGACGCGGTGGTTAAGAATCTGCCTGCCAATGCAGGGGGCACGGGTTCAAGCCCTGCTCCGGGAAGATCCCACATGCCATGGAGCAACTAAACCCGTGTGCCACAACTACTGAGCATGTGCTCTAGAGCCCGTGCCTTGCAACAAGAGAAGCCACCATGATAAGAAGCCCACGCACCGTAATGAAGCGTAGCCCCGCTCACCGCAACTAGAGAAAGCCCGTGCTCAGCAGCGAAGACCCAACATAGCCAAAAATAAATGAATAAATAACTTTAAAAAATAATAATTAAAAAAAGAAAATCCATGCCTTTGTGGATGACCACTACATGTTCCTGGGAAAGCAATTCTGCTATTTTGCCCTTAGCCTCACCACACATTTGGCTGTAGGAGAACAAAAATTAGGCCCCAAACAGCTTATAATTCTCAAAATCTGAGATAAACAATCAACTATAGGAAATTCTTGAAGACCACGAAAATTAGGGCATTTCTAAAGCCCTGAATTTTGAGATTGGCCTTTTAAGACAAAAACTTCTTATTGATTAAAATTGACTCAAATTTATCCAGATGGATATTGTTGACAATATAATAATTTTAACTATAACTACTGCTTTCACACTTTATTCTGGGAGCCAGTTGTTCTGAATGTTATACTCCCTTGCAAATTATTTCCTATTACTAGAAAATTTTCTCTCAGTGCTCAAAAGTTGTCTACAAATTTTTTCTTTAAAAACATGCAAAGTACTATCACATTCCAGATAGTAGAAATTGACAAATGCCTGAGACAGACAATAGGATTTTCAAACTTAGGACAACTTCCAAACTTGCAAGTATCCTACGCTTATGAAAGTATTATCCATTATGACCTTAATTTATGCTTGTTAGAGGCTTGCTTTCAATTGATAGAGGCAAACTGGACACTGCTTATATTCCAATAATCTGTTATTCAGTGAAGGGTTTGGAAGTAGAAACTCCTGTTTTATCCAGTAGGAAATTCAAATGAAACACCACTTTTCCCCTTCATTCAAGGAGGTCAATTAATATCATTATATTTGTATCTGACAGTGAATAACATTGACTTTCTTTTTAACGAATATTTGCTTCTTTTAAACAGTGTACTTGTATATAAAATGTATTGCATTTTGATTATGCAACAAATTTTTCCTAAGTGTCAAATATATACCCAGCATTGTTCTGAGGGTCATGATATATGAACCAAGTAGATGGAAATCCCAGCTCTTAAGGATCTTGAACTTTAGCAGCTTGGAGTGAACAGAAGCAACAAAAAACAATAATCACAATAAATATGCAAATAATCTGGTTAACCACCATTACTTGACCATGTGGTTATTTGGGTGCAGAATAATTTTGGCAAAAGAAATAGCTAGTCCTAGGGTAGGAATATGATAGGAGTTTTTAATGAACAGCCAGGTCACCAGTGTCGATGGAATACCATGAGCAGAGGGAGGTTACTCAGAGAGGAAGCCAGAGATACCCCTAGAAGGAAAGGAAACCCAAGGTCACCTTTCACTCTATCTTAAAGGGATTATTCTAGCTGATATATTAAGAAAATACCAAGGAAGAGTAAGGGCAGAGGAGGGAGGGCTTTTAAGAGACAATTATAGTAATCCAGGTGGTGAGTCATGTGGTATGAATCATGCTGGTACCATTGGAACTAGAAAAGAAATATATATACTATAGATATGTGTACTATATAATATTATAGTAATATATAATGTGTTTTTATACATATATATATGCATATACATAATTTGTATCCCAAATATAGAATATACTTTTTAAAATTATACATGGAACATTTATAATAATTTACCATAGGACGCATGCACACATATGCATGCACTTAAAACACACACACAGACATACAAATTCTTTTAAGAAATAAAAGAATATACAAACAAGCTTGGGTTGAAGAGAAAACAAAATAAAAAAACAAAGATTTTTTTTTCAAAATAAATGGTAGAATGACACCCCGACACCTATGGACCACAGTTAAAAACTTTCCAGAGAAAAGTTATAGCAATAGATGCCTATATTAATAACAATTTTAAGGATAAAATTACTAAATAACATGCTCAACTCAAAATGCTAGAATATGAGTACTGAAGTAAACCAAAAGAAATCAGATAATGGAGGTATAGCTCAGGGGCAGGGCATTTGACTGCAAAAGAAATCAGATAAAAGAAATTACTAAAAACAAAATAAATTTTTTTTCTGGCTTTACTGAGGTATAATTGACATAAAATGTTACAATATTTAAAGTGTAAAAATGATGATTTAATATACCTATACATTGTGAAAAGCTTCCCCCATTGAGTTAATTAACATACCCTCACCTTGTATATTTACTTTTTTGGGGGTGAGGGGAGAACATTAAATTGTATTCTCAGTAAATTTCAATAATTAAAAAAAATTAGAAAATAGAAAAAAAGGAACTAATAAACCAGTAAGCTAGTTGCTTGAAAAAATCAACAACTAGGCAAAACAATGGTTAACCTCAAAAAGAAACAGACTACTTTCATAGAATAAATAAAGAAATAAATTAATACATAAAGTGAGGAAGTAGTTACAGAGCTTGTCCATAAAAAATTCCAGGCCCAGACAAATTCATGAAGGAATGTAGCAAAGATCAAGTAATTGTATTGCGACATAAATTGTCTCAGAGGCTAAGAAAGAAAATATCTAAATTTGATTTATGAAAGTAGAATAACTTGGATCTTTAAGCCCCCTTTTTTAAGCCCCCAAAAGGTTGTATTAAGCAGAAAAGCTAGAGGTTGATCTTATTATGAATATTCAGGTAGAAAACTTGTGTAAAAATACTAGCAAACAATTCAACAGTTCATTTAAAATAGAAGACGTTATGACTAAGCGAGATTTATTCCAGGGATGCAAGGATAGTTTCAATATTAGGAAATTCAAAAGTATAATCCACTGTATTGATAGATCTAAGTAGAAAAAATACAGGATCCTCTCCATTGATGCAGAAAATGTGTGAGACAAAGTCCAACAGGCTTTCTGATTAAAAACAACAACAAACACAGCTTAATAATATAGAAAATCATAGACACTACCTTAATACAAGATATGTGTATAGAGGCCGATGGGTGAGAATGATTAAGGAAATAATATGTAGCTAGTATAGCTGGAGTTTAGCGTGTGAATGTGAAGAAAGGAGATTAGATAAGTGAAAAAGGGTTTGCATGGTATATTGAGAACATTTTATTTTACCTTGATGATATTAGGGAAGCATATGGTCAGCAGGGAATTTGATTAATTTTAGGTTTTGTAAAGATCACTGTTTTCCATATGTATAGTAGAAAGAACAAATGTGAGTCAAGGAGACAGATAGGGAAGTTGGTGCAATAAAGAACAATGGGGATCTGTGGACAATGTTGTTTATAGAACACTGACTTTTAGAACACCAGACTTTTATAAATACAGTACTTAATCCACAGATAGAACAAAATAACCCAAATAATGTAATAGGGAAGAACAAATCTGACTCCACATTGGATCTGTTTCTTTAATCTTTATATTCTACTGCTTTTGCTACAAGTTAATCACTAAAGTGATGCTGCCTGTAGCTTAAAGTATACATAATGGCCCACCTCTGGGGACTCTGCCTCCCATGCCTGAAGGTTAAACTAAAATACTTTTGTTCAGCTCACAGGAAACATCCTGACCTGCTCACCTATGAATGGCTACAAGAAAGTAGAAATTAACATATCCCCTTCTGCGTCTGATGGAACCAGGAAACATTTGCAAAAACTTATCCCCTTTTTTACTTTACCTCTTCACCTCCCCCTCTTTGCTCTATAAAAGAAACTAGTATCCAAACCCAGGTAAGATGGATCTTTGAGACACTAGTCCACCATCTTCTCGGTCTGCTGGCTTTCTGAATAAAGTCACTATTCCTTGCCCTAACAACTTGTCTCTCAATTTAATGGCCTGTTGTGTGGTGAACAGTACAAGCATGGACTCAGTAACAATGACGTTTACTAGTCTTATTTTATCTAAAAATCTTTGACGATCTTGCAATAACAGGGGATCAATGTCATCGGTTACAAATATTATGTCACAATTTCAGAGATTGATAGAATATGAAGTAACGGAGTTTACTTCATGACTTCTATCTTTTCTGTTATTGGAGTCTAAGATATTTGTTTCTTTTCTGTTAATATTTTCTTGTATTTTTAATATTCAAAATGTCTTGTTAGACTTTTTATATTTATAATGTGAATAGGTTCAGAAACAACATACAGATCTTTTTTTTTTTTTTTTTTTTTTGCGGTATGTGGGCCTCTCACTGTTGTGGCCTCTCCCGTATGGAGCACAGGCTCCGGACGCGCAGGCTCAGTGGCCATGGCTCACGGGCCCAGCCGCTCTGCAGGATGTGGGATCTTCCCGGACCAGGGCATGAACTTGTGTCCCCTGAATCGCAGGCAGACTCTCAACCAATGCACCACCAGGGAAGCCCCAGAAGAAGATCTTTTAACTAAAAAACAAACAAATAAAGCTTATTGCACTTAGATATGAAAAAAATAAAATTTATAATATGTGAGAAAAACTTCTCAGGGGTACAGACTGTGTGACATGATTTTTTTTTCTAGCATCTGTACAGTGTTATTTTCTACCTCTTGTATTTAATGACAGGAAAGAAAGAAATCACATATGCAGTTTCATATATTTACATTTTAACACTTTCCTTACAAAAGTTAGCATGTTGCCATTGTCCACTGGACAAATTGTCTTATTTTCCTTTGATTGTGGACAATGTACATAATTTAGACTTCAAGTTTCTCATCATCTCAGTGGTTTCTACTATCATCAAAATCTTTAAAGAATGCAATTAGAGACAAATACAAGAAAGTAGGCCATCAATTGTTAAATGATAAGAAGAACAGTAGAATTTTAAGTGGGATACCATTGGATTTATGAGAGTGATGAAGTTACACTGTGTCTTGAAAGATGTGAAAAATTTGGCTGGGCAGAGATTAAGTGTATTCCCATCCTTTAGTTCAGAGCCTGCTTAAGGTATACCCCCAAGAGGAAGATTTATGCTGAATTAAAGTGCTAGTAGGGATTCCATTTTTAAGTGACTATTAATGATCCAGAATTTTTTTATCATCTGTGTAATGTCAGGCAACAAAAAATTAACTGCTTATTTTTATATTAATTTATTTTGAATGCTTGAGACTTATTACTGAATTATATTTTATATATAAAGGCTAATCTCTTTGTTATCATTCCTTCTCCATTAATTAAAGCAATACATTTTCAAGGTCTGTAAATACGTAGAGATCATCTAGTTCCTCCAGTTCATGTTTACAGAGTAAAGGAGCTGTCTAGAAGAGGGTGGTAGTGCAGTCTGAAGTGTCCAGTTTGTTGAGTAAGACCTGAAGACAGCAGACAACCAGAGGCTCTGGTTCCTGACTAAGTGTCCTCTTACTTCCTCATCCAGCCATTCATTTAGGCAGATGCTTTGCAATTCCTCTGAGATGTAAAATAACTGAACATAACTGTGAAAGAAGTCTGAAAGAGTGCAAAAGCTATGAATTATTTTTTAACTAATAGCTGTGAGTTAGCAGAGGTTCCTATTTTGCAGAAGGCTGGCATTTAAAAATATACTTTGTTTTTGTGCCAGTACCATACTGTCTTGATTACTGTAGCTTTGTAGTATAGTCTGAAGTCAGGTAACCTGATTCTTTCAGCTACGCTTTTCGTTCTCAAGATTGCTTTGGCTATTCGGGGTCTTTTGTGTTTCCATACAAATTGTGAAATTCTTTGTTCTAGTTCTGTCAAAAATGCCAGTGGTAGTTTGATAGGGATCAATGGAACAGGATAGAAAGCCCAGAGATAAACCCACACACATATGGTCACCTTATCTTTGATAAAGGAGGCAGGATTGTACAGTGGAGAAAGGACAGCCTCTTCAATAAGTGGTGCTGGGAAAACTGAACAGGTACATGTATAAGTATGAGATTAGAACACTCCCTAACACCATACAGAAAAATAAGCTCAAAATGGATTAAAGACCTAAATGTAAGGCCAGAAACCATCAAACTCTTAGAGGAAAACATAGGCAGAACACTCTATGACATAAATCACAGCAAGATCCTTTCTGACCCACCTCCTAGAGTAATGGAAATAAAAACAAAAATAAACAAATGGGACCTAATGAACCTTCAAAGCTTTTGCACAGCAAAGGAAACCATAAACAAGACCAAAAGACAACCCTCAGAATGGGAGAAAATATTTGCAAATGAAGCAACTAACAAAGGACTAATCTCCAAAATTTACAAGCAGCTCATGCAGCTCAATAACAAAAAAAAAACAAACAACCCAATCCAAAAATGGGCAGAAGACCTAAACAGACATTTCTCCAAAGAAGATACACAGTTTGCCAACAAACACATGAAAGAATGCTCAACATCATTAATCATTAGAGAAATGCAAATCAAAACTACAATGAGACATCATCTCACACCAGTCAGAATGGCCATCATCAAAACATCTAGAAACAATAAATGCTGGAGAGGGTGTGGAGAAAAGGGAACACTCTTGCACTGCTGGTGGGAATGTGAATTGGTACAGCCACTATGGAGAACAGTATGGAGGTTCCTTAAAAAACTACAAATAGAACTACCATATGACCCAGCAATCCCACTACTGGGCATATACCCTGAGAAAACCAAAATTCAAAAAGAGTCATGTAGCAAAATGTTCATTGCAGCTCTATTTACAATAGCCCGGAGATGGAAACAACCTAAGTGCCCATCATCGGATGAATGGATAAAGAAGATGTGGCACATATATACAATGGAATATTACTCAGCCATAAAAAGAAACAAAATTGAGCTATTTGTAATGAGGTGGATAGACCTAGAGTCTGTCATACAGAGTGAAGTAAGTCAGAAAGAAAAAGACAAATACCATATGCTAACACATATATATGGAATTTAAGAAAAAAAAATGTCATGAAGAACCTAGGGGTAAGACAGGAATAAAGACGCTGACCTACTGGAGAACGGACTTGAGGATATGGGGAGGGGGAAGGATGAGCTGTGACAGGGCGAGAGAGAGTCGTGGACATATACACACTAACAAACGTAAGGTAGATAGCTAGTGGGAAGCAGCCACATGGCACAGGGAGATCAGCTCGGTGCTTTGTGACCACCTAGAGGGGTGAGATAGGGAGGGTGGGAGGGAGGGAGATGCAAGAGGGAAGAGATATGGGAACATATGTATATGTATAACTGATTACTTTGTTATAACGCAGAAACTAACACACCATTTTAAAGCAATTATACTCCAATAAGATGTAAAAAAATATATATATATATACTTTCAAACCTAATTTTTTGCTTTTACAATAA
>NW_020837973.1:10239719-10242522 GCF_003676395.1 Aethalodelphis obliquidens
ATATATATATATATACTTTCAAACCTAATTTTTTGCTTTTACAATAATTATGGTTTTGTGCTACCACACATCTTATTTTGATGAAGAAATATTTTGTAATTGACAAATTCAAGTACAGGCTTAAGTAAGTTTTCTTGGCCAATATTAACATAGATTGTATGCAAATGGAAAATTTTAAAAAGCTTGGAAGTATTGTGTCCCAAATATAAATAACACCTTTCAATAAACAATTAAATTTTAAAATAAAATATAAAACCTCTTTGACCCTTGAAATTTTCCTACAAAAATGGCATTATTAAGCTTCATTTTCAAGATAAAGCAATTGAAGCCAGAATAATCATGTAAATTACCAAGATATACAGTCCAGTAGTGATAGTCCTAGATTCTAAATCCACCTCTGTGGCTCTCAGGTAAGCATGTCCACATTAATATTTCCTCACCCCACATTTTAAGATTAAATCTTACCTTTTGCTTCTGTAGATCAATATTGAAGTTCAGCTTGCTTTTGTCTAAATAAAGTAAAAATGTCAAAACAATGGATAAGCTAGATTATTTTTCAAATGCACATATTCTATATTTTTCAACTAAAGGAGCTAAGCAATTGATACATTTTAAGGGAAATGACGAGAACAATGGGAAAAACTATAATTCCATTTATTTGCAAGGTCATTGCCCTAAAATCGGAATTACGGTTTACTTTAACAGTATAAAAACTTGCATTCTCAAAATTTTCAATTTAGTTTTTCCTAAGATATGATTGTCATTCTTATTCTACCAAAGCTTTATATCATTTTACCACAGCAAAAGTTGAGATATTATCAACACTAATAATGAAAATGTTAATATTTCCAATATACTCAAGGAATTGTCTGGAGATATCACTTGTATGGTTGACTGCTTTTACACAGGAAACTAAGAGTTATTTAGTCTTCAATGAAACATCTTAGTGATTCACTTAGAGAACGGAAAATCTTTTTCTAAGCCATATAACTCCAAGTTTTAATCAACTGTTGCTAATTGAGCTCCACTTATACTAAAAATAACCTCTATTTCTATAATATTTGGCAGTTAAGGTGATTTCCTATAGACACTCCCTTGTTAAGTCATCATACTAACTCTTAGAATTAGTGAGATGACTACATTCGTGAGATGAGCTGAGTATGTAAAAATACCCTGAGAATGAACAATGTTACCTATCTCTGATCTTTTCATTCCAAACCAATTGGGACTTTTTTCCCCCTCTTCTTACCCCATGGCGTAACTCATCACAAGTTTTACCTCTGTGATAAAAGTCACTAACTTTAAGATTTTTTTTTTAATCCAATAAGTGAGTTGAGTCTACCACACATGAAACAATAAAATAAAAAGTGGAGATTTCCCTAGCAATGCACTGATTAGAGAGGCTTAATATAAGGTTCAAAGCTTTGGGCTGTGTCTGCCCTACTCACTCTCAAAGAGAAATTTGGAGATTCATCTAGCTCAGCTTAATCTCACTTCACCATAAGGCTGCACTTTATTATTATTATTATTTATTTATTTATTTTGCTGTACGCGGGCCTCTCCCTGTTGTGGCCTCTCCCGTTGCGGAGCACAGGCTCCGGACGCGCAGGTTCAGAGGCCATGGCTCACGGGTCCAGCCACTCCGCGGCATGTGGGATCTTCCCGGACCGGGGCACGAACCCGTGTCCCCTGCATCGGCAGGCGGACTCTCAACCACTGTGCCACCAGGGAAGCCCCTGCACTGTATTATTTGAACTTTAATATTGGACTCATCAAGGCTCACCTTCTCTCTAAGTTACATATGTTGTGATGGTTCTGAACTCAAATCGTTAAGGTTCCAGAAGGGCAGAGCCATTATCTGTTTCCTCCCTGTATCTCTTATCATACCTATCAGAGTGGTCCTCAAGTTTGTGTGTTGAATTAAAAATGTATAGAAGGTGGATAGTCAGGATCTGTTCTGATTTTCAATGGGGGAAGGGAAATAATGCATTTAAACACCTATTGTGTGTCAGGCACTTGGCAAAGTGCCTTTCAATCTATTAAAATAGAAATCACTTAAAATAGATGTTATAATCATTAGTATATTTAAAAATGAGTCAACTGAAGCTCTGCAACATTAAGAAGATTTTCTATAGATTATAAGTGACTGAGTCAGTGAGCAGTCCAGTCTTATCTTTCTCCAAATACCTGCTGCTTTCCACTCCCTCCTAATGCCTTCCATCAGAGATACTCTTCAGTAACAAATGGTAACCCATACTCCACATGGGAGCACCATGTTTGTAATTCGTTAGAAGCGTAGGGATCTCACGTAAACTGTGTTCAGGCAATTCTGTGCTTGACTCAGGTTTCCACTTAGAATTTGAGAATTGAGAATTTCACACTTAGTTCAGCAACAAATCATCCTGTCTTTAAGAAATGAATTTGTCTTCACGCATTCACCATGGCTCAGTTCTGGCTCTCAATTTTGCTAGGCTAAGGAATGAGATGTAGTGAGTGCCTCAGGCACAATCTTACATAATGACTCCAATTAGTCAATTAACTAGATAATATTGGAAATCCAAATTCTTTCTTTTTCCACCCCTTGCTCCCTCCTCCTCTTCTTTCCTTCTTTCCTTCCTTTTCTTCCTTCCTTCCTTCCTTTTTCTTTTTCTTTCTTTCTTTCTTTCTTTCCTTCTTTCTTTCTCTTTCTTTCCTTCTTTCTTTCTTTTTCTTTCTCTTTCTTTCTCTCTCCTTTCTCTCTCCTTTCTCTCTCTCTCTCTTTCTTTCTTTCTTTCTTTCTTTCTTTCTTTCTTTCTTTCTTTCT
>NW_020837973.1:10242532-10453289 GCF_003676395.1 Aethalodelphis obliquidens
TCTTTCTTTCTTTCTTTCTTTCTTTCTTTCTTTCTTTCTTTCTTTCTCTTTCTTCTCTTTGTCTCGTTCTGTGAAAGATTCAATTGCCAGGCAAAGTCACTTACCTAGTGCTCCAATTGGAATATGAAATCTTGAGAAGCCAGTGAATTCAAAGGAAACTTGATTAAAACAATAATTTATTTAGAATTGTGTTCCATATGTTTATTTATAAGCATTTATTTATTAAGTACCTACTTTGTGACAGGTAAGTTGCTCAGACATAGAGATATAAGCTAGGAGGTACTGACTGATCTGGCATGGTTCACAATCTACTAAAGTTATGATTGTGTGAATAAACAAGTGTTTGCAATATAACTGTAACACAGAAGAACAGAAGAATAACAAAATTTAATGACATCGAGCTTTCCTTGCCTAAAATATTCTCTCCATCCCTTCACCACATTAAAAATACCTCTCATCTGTGCTTTTGTGACTATAATTTCACTATGTTTCTATTGATGACCACCAGCTGTTACAATTCAGAGGTGTTTTCTGGAATGTGGCAACTTTTCAAAAAACATATGTTCACCAAGCCTGCTACTGATGACAAATGGACCTGGAGGCGGTTGATTTGAAGAAAGTAGCTTAATTTGAATAAGAAAGGAGAGCCAACTGAGGCTAAGGGAAATGCAGACAATTCTTGTTTTACTTAGCTTTACCAGTGCGTTCCCACAATGCAACCCGCCAAAGACCTGCAAGATACTTCTCACAACTTTTGCACACTCATCTAGGCTTCCAACCAGAGTGAACCAAAAATGTATATGTGTTAATTTCTACAGGTATATGTGTTTAGTACTTTCTTAAATGGGCTTGTGCTACTGTAGCAATAAAATGGTTAATTACCTATGTAAATAACAAGTGAAAGCCATTTTGGGGAAAACTTTCGTTTACTTTTAGTAGGGATTCCAAAAATAAATGGTAGTGAAAAGTGAAGAAAATTTCATGTTTCTCTCTAGTGACGACATAAGAGAGCAAGAGAGGTGATATACAGGATTTCATTCTTTTAGAGCTGGTACCCAAATTAGTGAGAAATAAAATATACATTCTGGGTATAAGATTCTTGAGACTACATATGTTTCCTTTTTTTATTATTTTTTAAAAAAGTATTCCAGGCTAATCAATACACCTTCTTGAGTATTGTAAACACTCGAGAGCAAAGATAAAATTTGTGAAGACAAATGAAAAGACTCAAGTTGACAGCTCGGATTTGAAATAACAGATTATTGACTTTAGGCAATGAGAGCACCCCTCTCAGAATATTTTAGAAATGGTTAAAGCAAAATTTCCTTTGGTGTTTGAATGGCACGAATCTTCATGTATAGAACTGTGCCTCAAATTGCAGGAAGACTGGTCTTTCATGGGACTTTTGAAACTTTGAATATCAATGGCACTTGACAACCAAAATACTTCTCCTCTATTCAAACATCCCTAGAAGCCCAGTCTCTCTCCTGGTTGGAGGCCATTCGAGTAGAGAAAGGACTTGGATGGAAAGAAAAGACTGATTTCCATCTTAATTAAGGTTTTCATGTTGGTAAATTGTGTTTTGTATTGTTTTCCCATGTAACAAAACTCAACTCTAGCTCTCTGAGGGGAAAAAATAATGAAAATGTATTTATCAGAAGAACGATTAAAGTCACTTAAAAAGTGAAGGAGGGTTAGAAATCAATGCTCTCCTAGAGTTTTTGGACCTTCTTACTATTTTGGGTTGCTACCTTATAAGATGATTTGTCCCCAACAAACTGGGTACCTGAGTATCTCTTATATTTCAAATTCCTAGCAGAGTGTGGTTGGTTCAGTTCTGGTCATGAATCTCTCAGTTAGGATTCTCTCAGCTAAAGAACAAGGGGGTTATCTCAGAGGGGCCACTGGAGAAGCACTGCAATGTATAGTGCCTTATAACTAATTTAGGTCATCTATAACTAGACATATTTTACTAAACCTTCCCAATATTTTAAATTGACTTAAGTGTCAATATATAAAAATCGGAAAGTTTCAAATAAACAGTTGGATACTGTTGATCTACTGCACCCACACCAGGTTCTTTGCTCGGGCCAAGACCCCTTGTCCTGGCAGGGAGGTTTTCTGATGGGATTTGCACAGCCAATAATGAAACCAATGCAGAGACTGGGACAGCACAAGCTTTATTCAATGGCCAAAGAATGGAGAAGGATGAACCTCGTTTGAAAATCAACGTCTCAGTCCAATTCAGGTGGAGATACCAAATATATAGGAGGGTGGAAATAAAAGGGAGGGATTTGGAAAGAGTGGGAGGAATATTCATGACTTATCCAAGAACAAGTATGTGGTTTGAAACTGAAAGTGATGCAACACTCCTTTTCAGTCGTTGTATGGGCTCTTCTGGTTGTTGTTATGGCAATTGTCAACTGTCATGGTGCTGCTGGTTGTGCCATTTTGCATATGCTAATGTATTACAGTGAGCATATAATGAGGCTGAGGGTCTACAGAAAGTCAAATCTTCCACCATTTTGAGCCCAGCTGGTTCTAACCAGTTCTTTATTTTTTTTCTGTGCAGCTTCCTCCTGAAACTTAGGTAAGAATAATTGGTTTCCATTTGAGGGAGAGGCAGGGGTATGATTCTGGGGCAACAGCCTAGGTAAAAATACCACTTTGAAAACTCAATAATCAAGCAATATTGAGTCTATTTCCACATATTCTCAAAAGACTAAAGCTCAAGAGGCGTTGCCCTTTAGATGGAGTACCCACTCCCTGTGTAGGAGTGTGTTTCTTATCTAATGAACTCCAGTCTCTTAAGTTACCTACCTGGTCCTGCCAACATCTGAGTGTGTGACTCTCATATGTGTCAGTGAAATGACTCTTAGAAGTGCCATTCTTCTGGGAAGGACACAGGAGTTAAGAGAAACTAGCTGTAAATTTCATATTAAGAGTAATGCAAATTAGGAAGAGTAAAAAAAAAGTGCAAATATGATGTTTAAAACAGGTAGCTTTAAGCTTTTCTGTGTTACCGTTCTTTCTCAAGATAGAAAAGACTAACAATTTCTTCTAAATGTAGAAGGAAAGGAAAATATGTTGATTTTGAATAAACAGCCATCTTCTATTTATAAAGCCTTTTAAAAGGCAAGTGAGTTCCTGGAATTTGTTGACTACCATTTTTCCCAACTTCTCTGCTGCTCATTAGCAATTTCACATAAAGTAACATGAGAGTCCTTGCTGTACCTATTAATTCATTAGAGGACTGATTGCATTTTCATTTTCACCTTTTTGAACTATCAGATGCATACTTATTCCTCATAAAAATGTCTTCACTTGCCTACTTCTCTTTTGGCTTTCATTTTAAACAAAATATTGACTTTTTCCCCTTTAGATGCACTTTAACATGCTACCTGCTCAAATCAGCCAAGTAGAATAGTTTTTTTGCCGGTTTTTTTCTATTAGTTATCAAGTTAAAACAGTTGATAAAGGTATTTCTTTTAAGAAAGGGAACAACTTGGATATTTATCTTTGGATATTTCTATTTCCAAATGAAATAGAAATTCTTGAAAATTTACACTTCAATTCAGAAGAATCAGTGTAGTAATATTTATGTCAAATCTATAACAATTAGATTTAATCTTTTCTTAATGATAGAAAGAACAGTTGCATTGATTTTCAATATGAAGATATATTATAATGAGGGATAGGAAAAAGGGAAGTAAAATTGACATTTAAACTGGATGCACCCTCTGAAAATCTGGCTAGGCTCACCATAAAACGTTTTCACAGAGTGAGCACATAGTCAGAGTACTCCTTTAGATACTTCAACAAAGTTTTCAAATTGCGGTGCTATGCTGAACCCATGAAGTATTCTGTTGTTTAAGCTGGTTAACAGAAATATTGATGAAATAACAGCACGGTCATAGTCACATAGTTAACTTTTGGAAATGAAATAATGGGCATTGTGATTAGAACCTTTGTTTTCTTTTATATCATTTATCTATACAGAATGGATTAGAGCCATGACATTTTTGGCTACTGCTATTCCTAATCAATATTAAGAATTTACTTCACATTAAACAGTGCGTCCTTAAGATAATCTTAGCCTGGTGAGCATGAATATACACTAAACATGCTGGGACCTTGAACCAGTGCTGACTTTGATTTCTGTTTGGTAAGAGTTCCTTTTCTATGAAATCTTGCAATGAGTCTCTATTAATCCTTTAACTGTTGGGGTGATATAAATACTGTTTAGGGATTAGCATAAAATGAAACTTCTGTTTGTCTTAGTTATCTGTGGTTACATAACAAATCACTACAAGCATAGCAACTTAAAACTACATACTGTTATGGGTCAAAGTCCACGCATACATTCACTTCATTCACTGTTTTGGGTCTCTCGAGGAGTTGCAGTCAAGGTGTCAACCAGGGTTGGGAGCATCAGCTGAAGACCTGGGTGTGGCAGGACCCATTTCCAAGTTCACATGGTGTTGGCAGATTTCATTTCTTTTGAGCTGTTGGAATGAGGACCAGAGTTCCTAGCTGGTTGTTTGCATGAGGCTACTCTCAGTTCCTTGCCAAATGAGCCTTCCCTTCATGATGTGAAAACTTGCTACATGTAACACAGCTAAGGGAGAGAATAGGCTAGCACTATACAAATTTCAATCTCATGCATCCTAATCATGGGAGTTACATTCCATAATTTTGCTATATTCTGTTGGTTAGGAGTCAGTCACAGGTCCTGCCTATAGCCAAGGGGAAGGGTGTATACAAGTGTGAATACCAAGGAATGGGGACCACTGGGGCTATCTTAGAATCTACCTGCCACACTGTACACTGTACATACTGTGATTCAGTCCTTTGTTGATCATCAATCTATTGCACCATTCAAGATAAAAGTTCAAAGCATACAAATTGCAAAAATGCAGGTTTTTCATAATATTAAAATTTACACGAAATAAATATAACATTCACACTTCTATATACAATACAAAATGAGAAATTTCTAGAGGATGAGATAAAATTATAAACAGATGTTCTAGTATTTTCTTTCCTCGCCCTACTGCAGTGTTTTTCTCATTCAGTTTTAGGAATCTAAAACTGCCTCATTTTAAAGTTCCAACTGAAGTTTCTTGTTTTCCTTTAGGGTTTATCCATGTGGCTTAAAACTCTTGCTTTACTTGAAGTTGTCATCAGTGGTTTTGGCATTGAAATATATGCTGTCTTGCTCTGAAATATGTTTTCATAGGTATATGCAGTAAACTACTAGAATATAATGTGATCCTTGTTTGATTTGATTCAGATCCTTTAAGATCTTATAATACAAAACATCATTATATACAACAATTATTATTACACTCCTGCTACGGAGGATGCTAATTCTGGTACATGCTTTATCTGAGGCAGAGTGTTATTCAAAGTTGTAAAATATTGTAAATATTATTTGATGAATACTTTGGTAGTGTCACGCTTGAGGTGACTTTATGTGGTAGGAATAGGATCCCTGTTTCTCCAGCATACAATAATTCAGGGTCATGACCTGTATTTAATAATCAAGAAACTATTGAAATAAAAAGTTTTCCTTTATAATTCAGTTTATGTTTTGAATACTTGAGTCCTATAATCCAGATCTCATATACACAAACTGTACAAAACGAATGTGTTATTTCAAGGCTGATTTATGTATTTTAAAAATGTCAGATACACCTTGTTTACTGTGATTCAGTAAAATATTCATATAGGCTGAACAATACGGTTATAGAAAAATGCAGGTAAAGCACTGCCACTTAACACATTACTACACTGGTTAAACTTTGAAACATTAATCAAAGCACATTAAGAGCTGAATTTGGTGTGTGTGTAAGAACAAAAGCAATCTCCACAAATTGATTGAAAGAAGAGTCTGGCACTAGAGACCTGTAATCACAGTGGCGCATGCTGCAAGATGCTGATCGTTGCCATAGCAACAGACGGTGTTTTGTTACATCATGGAAATAAGGAGTGTGAGACTTATGAGTGCAACATCCTACCCAGGGGACAGATACAAAGCCATTTTAAGAAAGGGTAATATAAGATGTAGTCACAGGTAAAGCTGAGCATTTTGAAAAGGGTAATGACGAAAGTACATGAAGATAGATGTGCAGCTCATGAAAATTCTATTCTATTTTTATATTGGGGCTTTCATTTGTAACCATTCTTAATCCCTGTTGTCACTGGCTTATTTTCTTTCCTCCTTCCCTCCCTCTCTTCTTCCCTCCCTTCCTCTCTTTCCTTCACTCTCCTTCCTTCCTTCCCTCCTTTTCCTTTCTCTCTCTCTCTTTCTTTCTTTCTTCCTTCCTTCCTTCCTTTCTTTCAACACAATAGAGTGCAGCTTCTAAAGGTCCAATTTTTACCTATTTTATTTCCTGAGGTACTGTACTTGATACTACTGTCAACTCAAAGAAATATATAAAAGATTTAATATTATATATGGTAAATATTATACTTATCCAACTATTAGACTGCATCTATAATGTAGGGAAAATATATCACATATTAAATATATATGTTCCCATCATATGTACATGTATTCCAATACTATGAAACATATCAGACTCAAATGTGTTGATACCTTATTAAGCACAGTGTTCATTTGTATAACACACCCATGTTTGTTCAAAACCTTATAATATGCAGAATTGCACTTCTAATAGTGATGGAGTAAGGGCGAAGTGGACTGATGTTGCCACAGAGAACAGTGATAAATACAGACATAAGACAATAAGCAGCTGCCTGAAGGCACTAGGCAATGAAAAAGAGCAGGAGGGTGTTAGAATATTGTTCTGAGGGAAGTTGTATAGTAAACTCTCCATTATTAACCCCCAAGAGCAGTGCTCACATATGTTGCTAGGGAGTGGGGGATGGTAGAGGGACCACAGTATTTCTGGCCCCAGGAACCATATTTAGGAGTCATGGTGATTCAGCCACATTGAAGACAAGGCAAGGTACCTATGACAGCATTTGTGCATTTTCTCTGAAAAGGCCAGAGAAGGGGTCTCAGACTTCTGTCTGACCACATCTTTGGCTAATCCTTGAACCAATCCCGAATGGAGTGGGCTCAGAGAAACTCAGATCAGAACTGAGATTGAAGCTAATGTCCAAAAAAAACAATTTTCTTTTTGTGGTCAACCAAGTTTATTGCCTGCTAAAACAGAAGAAATATTACGGACAGAGAATAATAATGGATTTTAGATTTCCCACATCTCAACATTCATAATGTCTAGGACACTCTCAAAGATAATTTTCAAAAAAGAAAATGTAAAATTATGAGCCTCATACAGGCATAACGATGAATACATTTGAAAGATTTTGTTCTATTTATTTAGCAAGAAAGGATCAGATAGATGTTATAACCAGTTCACAGATATATAGCAGGGATATTGAAATTAGTATTCAAATGGGGGCAAAACATTTTTTTTTCCTGCAGCAAGGAGGGAAGTCAGTTGAACTTTTTACCAGAAGGAACAGAATTTGCAGATTTACACGTTACCTACAGCTTACAAAGTTTTACAATAGCTCAGATGACAAAGACTTAAACCAGATTACCTGGAGAGTGTCTTCTAGACAATGCATAGTTCTCTATTGAAATACAATTAATTTTTAAAAACACAATCCAAAATTTTCTAACATAAAGAGGACCAGGAAATTGGTAACATTCTCAATTGTCTCAAAAAGACAATTACACAGAATCAAGCTTGAAAAGACCCAGAGGTTGGAATAAGGAAATAAAGATTTTTGAGATCCATGATAAATATCCTTAAGGATGTAAAAAAAAGTTGCTTAAATTTTTTTTTAAATAGGAAATCTCATCAGGTAAACAGAATCAATAACAAAGGAAGAAAGGAAGTTCTAGAACTGAGAACTAAAATACTTGAAATAAAATACAAACAAATATCAACCAGATGGATTTAAAAATTGAAGAGACAACAGAGAAAAGAAAATCAGTAAACTTGGATACAGATTGCCAGTAATTATCAAAGAACAAAGTGAAAAAGCATTGAAAAAAAGAAAATGCAGAGACTCAGTGACTTTCATATAATATCCAAGAGTCAAAAATACATTAAATTAGAATCTAATATATTCATAAAAATGTTTGAAGAAATAATGTCTCCAAATTTCCCAAATTTTATGAAATATATCAAATTATAGATTCAATATTCTCAGTGAAAACCTAGAACAAACACAGAAAAGTCACACATATGCATATCATAAGCGAGCCATTGAAAGCCAGATATTAATACTGTATCTTGAAAGTATTCATATCAAGAGAAAAATATCATAACAAATTGAAACAATGATTCAGCTAATCAGAAATTTACTGGAAGGAATCATGGAGACCAGAAAACACTCAAGTAATATGTAAAGTGCTGAATGAATAAAAAAGTGTCACCCCAGGATTCCGTATCAAGCAAAAACTTTCTACAGAAATGAAACTGAAAAATACATTTTTGTATATAAGAAAGTTAAGAAAATTAATTGCAAGAATAATGTCACTACAAAAAGTTTGTAAAAAGTTCTTCAGGGGCTTCCCTGGTGGCACAGTGTTTGGGAGTCCGCCTGCTGATGCAGGGGACGTGAGTTCATGCCCCGGTCCGGGAGGATCCCATGTGCCACAGAGCGGCTGGGCCCATGGGCCATGGCCGCTGGGCCTGTGCGTCCGGAGCCTGTGCTCCACAGCAGGAGAGGCCACAACAGTGAGAGGCCCACGTACCGCAAAAAAAACAAACAAAAAACAAACAAACAAACAAAAAGTTCTTCAGACTGAAGGGAAATTATATTAGATTGAAACTTGAATCACCAGGAAAGTATGAAGAATATCAGAAATGGTATATATAAAGTATTATTTTAAAAATTTTTGGTCTTTTTCCTCTTAACTTCTTTCTAATTTATATGAATATTTAATTAAAATATAACATTGTTCCATGAGGTCTATAACATATGTAGAGTTTTATATATACATATATAGTAAAACATAAGAGGGTATAAATGATCTGTACTGTTACTTTTAATATTTTAAGGGAAGTGTTACAACATTAACTCTGAGTAATGTTATTCCTAGAGCGACCACTATAAAGAAAATGCAAAAGTTTAACTAAATATCCATCTGGAAAAAATAAATCAAATTAAAATATACTTTATGCAAGGAAAGGCAAAAAAGAGAAACAGAGGGAAAAAAGCCAGAGACAAATAGAAAAAAATTTTGAGGATAAACTCAATTATCTCAACAATTACACTAAATGCTAACAGATTAAATCTCTAATTAAAGGGCAAAATATCAGAATGATACCTGGGACATAATTTATATGTAAAGACACAGATATTTTGGAAGTAAACCAATAGAAAAAGGTATGCCATGGAAACAATAAATAAAAATAGCTGGAGTGGCCACATCCATTCAGATAAAATAGATGTCAAGACAGAGTTGTACTGGAAACAGAGGAGCATTTGCTAATGATAAAAGTATTGATATATCAGGATAAATTTACAATTATAACTGTTTATGCATTTAATAATAGAAATTCAAAATACATGAGTCAACAATTGACTAAATTAAGGGAGAAACATACATTTTACCAGCATAATTGAGGATATGATCACTACTGTCTCAGTAAATGAAAGAATAGTAGGGCCAAACATCAGTTAAATAAAAAGGACATCTGGGGCTTCCCTGGTGGCGCAGTGGTTGAGAGTCTGCCTGCAGATGCAGGGGACACGGGTTCGTGCCCTGGTCTGGGAGGATCCCACATGCAGTGGAGCGGCTAGGCCTGTGAGCCATGGCCGCTGAGCCTGCATGTCTGGAGCCTGTGCTCCACAACAGGAGAGACCACAGCAGTGAGAGGCCCGTGTATCGCCAAAAAAAAAAAAAAAACTAAAGGACATCTGAACAACCATAACAACCACTGTGACCTAACTGATATTTTAGAAGACAACAATAGAATACACATTTATTCCAAATAAAGATGGTATTTGCACCACTGTATAACATATGCTGGGCCATAAGACAAGTCTCAATACTAGAAAAAAGGAAAAGGATACAGACCATGTGCTCTGAACATAGAGGAATTAAATTAAAAACCAAACATAAGATAACTAGTTAAACACCAAGGTATCTGGAAATTAAAAACAGGCTTTTGAATAATGAAAGGCTGATTAAAAATATTTTCAACTAATTGAAAATTTAAAAATTATGATATTCACCTAAAACAGTGTTTAGAGGTAAATTTATAGCCTTAAATATTTTTATTTAAAAAATTTAAAAATATCGTATAATAATCTAAGTTTTCACTTTAAGAAACTAGAAAAAGGACAACTTAATCTCCAAGAAAGTTGAAGGAAGGAATTAATTAAAGTAATAGCTAAAATCAAAGAAGGAAGAGGTGAGTAAATAATTGGAATAATCAAAGAAATACAAAGTTATGAAAGATCAACAAAATTGATAAAGTTATAGCTGGACTAACCATGAAAAAAGAGAGAAAACACAAATTATGATGTCAAATCTGGGATTGTGTCAGGACATCACTTAAATTCCTACAAACATTAAAATGATAGTAAGGCAATATTGTCAACAACATTATGACCCAAAAATTGACAACTTAGATTAAATGGTCAGATTATTTGGAACATGTAAATTACCAAAATGGTACCTTGAAAATAAAAATGTGAATTCACCTATATCAACCTTAAAAATGGAATATGTAATTAAACACTTTCCACAAAGAAATTTTAGGTCCAGGTTTCTTCACTGATAAATTCTACCATACCAAAATTTAAACAATAAATAGTACCAATCCTACACAAATTTTTATAGAAACAGGAAGAAGAAACACCACAACTGATTTTAAAAAGAAATAAAAAGACATACAGATTGAAAAGAAAGAGGTAAAATTGTTATTATTAGCAGATGACATAACTATATAAAATTCTAAGGGATCTACAGAGAAAATCTACTATAACTAATAATTTAAAAAGGTTGCAGAATACAAGGTCTATATTCAAATCAACTTTATTTCTATATATTAGCTATGAATAATTGAAAATGAAAGTAAAAACATGATTACAATGGCATAAAATATAATGCAAATAAATTTAATAAAAATGTAGAAAAGCTCTACACTGAATATTACAAATTATTGCTGAGGGAAATTAAGGAGAACCTAAATAAATCTGGAGATATTGTTTTCATGGATAGAAATATTCCATGTAGTAGAAATATTCTACTGGCAATTTTCCCCAGAATGATTTAATCACAGATAAAGTACTAACAGTCATTTTTGAAAAATCTGGCAAACTGTTAATAAAATTATCTGGCAAAATAAAGGATCTAGAATGGACACAATAATTTTAGAAAAGAGAAATAACATTAAATATTTCAGCCCACTTGATTTCAAGAATTATTATGATATCTATTTATCTATCTATCTTGATATACATATCTGTGTCTATATCTAGATATGCATACATATGCCTATGCATACACAAGTGTAAAATTTCATTGCAACATTATAGGGTCCAGAAATAGACCCAGAAATATATGTTCAATTAATTTTCAACAAAGGTGACAAAGTAACTCAATGGGGATAGGATAATATATTCATTAAATGGCTATATGGCTTAAATAGCCATTCATTAAATGGCTATAAATATATTCATTAAATATCTATTAGATATACGTATGCAAATATTTCTTAAACAAGATACAAAAGAACAAGTCATAAAGAAAAATATATAAAGTGTGAAAGAGACTTCGCTGATATTAAAACTTGCTTTTTGAAAGACACTATTAAGAAAATAAAAGGTCAAACCCAAGACTGGAAGAATGTATAATATAAACATGCAAAATATATATGTCATAAAAGTTCTATACCAAAAATGTGTACTTGGTTCTTTCAATTCAATACTAAGATGACAGCTTAATAAAATAAATAAGCAAAACATGCAGAGACACTTCACAGAATAAGATATAAAAATGACTAAAAAATATTTATGAAAAGATCCATATTGCTTGCTCTTCATTAAGAAAATGGAGACACACCCACAAGAATGGCGGAAATTAAAAAGCCTGGCAATTCCAAATGTTGACAAAGACAGGAGAAATTGTAACTCTCATACATTACAGATGAAAATGCAAAATGGTCCATTCAATCTGGAAAACAGTTTGAAAGTTTCTTATGAAGTTAAACATATACCTACCATATGACCTATCAATTCGACTCTGAGGTATTTATTCAAGTGAAATGAAAACAAAGACAGGTATGTGAATATTCATAGCAGTTTTATTTATGGTAACCCCAAACTACAAATCACCCAAATGTCTATTAACTAGTGAAATCCTGGTATACTCATGCCTTGGAATTCAATTCAGAAATAAAAAGAATGAGGTACTGAAACACACAAAAGCATGGATGAATCTCAAAAGTATTTTGCTAAATGAAAGAAGCCAGACACAAAAGACTACATAGTGTATAATACAATTTATATCAAGTTCTATAAAAATCAGTACTTGAGTGACAGTAAACAAAGCCATGATTGCCAGGGATTAGGGATGGAATAGTTTTCATTGCAAAGTAGAATGAGGAAATCTTTGGGGAGATATAAATAGTCTATATTTTCATTGTGGTAATGCATACACAATAGTATACTTTTACCAAACTTCAGCAAATAGCACGATTTAAAAGGGTGTGATTTATTGTACATAAATATTACTTCAATAAACCTGATTTTAAAAAAATCTTTGCAGTTTTATGATGTGGATGCTGAAACAATATACTATTTAATTATAACATTAAACACACAAAATTTGATGCACTACATTATGGAAATTATTGAGGAGTTGAATTTGTACTAAATGATTATAAATGAGATGATCTAAAATATTTCAAAATAGTTATTTAATATACTGGATAGTTTTAACGTCCATTCCATCATTTTAATGATGTTTAGCTGAACACACACATTCTGCTTGAATTAGTAAGTAAGCTGAAAATAAGTACCACTGAGTTACATAGGTAACAGTTTTATTCTACCATTCACCCCAGAAATGCATGTTAATCATTGAAACTTACTAAAACTCATTTATTTACTGTCCTCTATTTTACTTAAAATGAATAAAGTAATGCAGAAAAAATATTTTAGTACCAAACACACAGTCCAGTTTTCATACAATTGTCTTGTGGTGGTAACTGTCATAATTTAGCAGATCTAATAAAAATAGCATGGTGTTTATGGTCAGAAAAATCTCATTTTGTATCCTGATTGAATTTACATATGATCTAAGAAAAATTACCTTAAAGTATAAAACCTGAGTTTACAACAGTAAAAACTTAAGATTATTTACCAATGCCTTAATTATTGCTGTAAATATTTACCACAAAAATAGTGGCTTAAAACAACACAGATTTATTATCTTAGATTTCTGGAGGTCAGAAATTTAAAATCAGTCTCACTGGACTATAGGCAATGGTCTCAGTAGGGCTTGTTTCTTCTGGAGTCTCTAGGTGATGTCAACTGGAAAAAAAAGGCACAACCAAAAGTTAAGAATTATGTTTTATTTGGTGGATTTTCTGAGGACTTAAGCCCAGAAGGCAGCCTCTCAGATGGCTCTGAGGGACTGTTTCAAAGAGGCGAGAGAGGAACTAAGATATATAGGAGTTTTGCAACAAAAACCGGTAGTCAGAACATCAGTAGATTACTGTTAGTTAAAGGAAACCAGATATCTCAAGTTAATGAATTTAGCAGTTTTTCTGTGTGAGGAGATGCAAGAGTCTGGGCTCATTGAAATGGTCCCTTTGATATGCAGCTCAGCTCTCTAGGGCCAGTATCCTGTGCTTTCCCATCCTGAGTGTCCTCAGGGGGCACTGTTGGGGGTGGTCGCAGTGGCTGAGGGCTTGGCAAACAGGCAGCCTGCTGGTCTCCATCCTGAGTTCCCTCAGGGCTCACAGTCTAGGGCAGCTGTAGTGGCTTGATGGCTGCAACATCCTTTGTTTATTGATGACAGGCAACATTTTTCATCCATAGCAAGAATCCATTTACTCCTGTCTTTTCCAGCTTCAAGAGGCCACCTGCCTTCCCCCTGGCCCCTGCTTCCACGATCAAAGCCAGCAGTGCACTTTTGGGTCTCTAGCTTTCCTTCCTCCCTCTTATAAATACCCTTGTGGTTAGAATGAGTCCATTGGGATCATCCAGGATAAACTCCCCACCCCAAATCCTTAAAGCAGTCAGATCTGCAAATTTCCTTTTGTCATAGAAGGTAATCTATTCACAGGTTCTGGGAATTAGGACAGGGATATTTTGGGAGAGGCTGTCGTTTAGCCTACCACAACTGGCAGCCCTGAATTTTGCTGTCAGCTGGGCTTTCAATGGTGACTGAGAAAAATAAGGTCCTTGACCTCCAGAGCTTTACAGTCTAGCAGGAATTTTAGTAAATCCTAGCAAGGTGAGGTAGGACAAACTATAATCTATAGGAAGTGGCTGGTACAAAACACTTAAATAGTTACAACATTTAACAAAGGAAAACTAATAAATATAATTTTTTATATTATAAAAATACACATTAAAAAGTAGTAATAATTAAGAAATTAATTCAGAAAATGTTCCTGTAAAAATTATAAGAAAAGATGTATCAACAGCAAAGAGGGAATGTCATTTCAGTAGTGATTTTTGTAATTTTTTCTAATTGTTTATGTACAATAAAATTAAGTAAATGTATTTGATAGCTTTCTTTGAGCACTTTTACTGGCTGTATTTACTCTTCACTCAAAAATGGGTATTTATTTTGAAAGATAGATCCACAGTTTGGTGGATGAGCTATTGGAATTGGGAAAGCATGCCCAAAGTGGTTAGTTAGTATATAGAACTTTTAGCATAAGTTTTGATCTCCAGGAGACAGCTGTGAGAGGCGGCTTGAAGTGAGATCTTAGCTCCTGGCCCAGGACTTGGACCTGGGTAGCCTGGATGAAAACCAGGAATCATAGCTTCTAGACCAGCAAGGGCTAGAGGCTAGAAACAAAGTTCCCCTGGCTCTTGCCCCATTTGAAAGCAAGAATGTTCAAGGAAGCAAAAAGTGTAAAAACAGGTACAAAGTTTATTAGAGACACAGCACAACAACAAGTGGGAGAGCACACAGAGAAACATTTTGTTTAGTTAAGACAGAAGCAAGGCAGAAATACACACCCAGAGAAAAGGTGTGGATCTCCTCCCTGATGAGGAAGATTACAGTAAAGAGGCGGTTAAATCATTTACATAGGGCAGTTCTTCCAGGTCTTTGTTTACCTTTGGCCAATTATCTTGTTTCTTTTTCCACACCTGACCTGCCCTAGGACCCTCCCCAGCATGTGTGCACATCTTTTAGCCAAGATGGATTCCAGCGCAGAGGCCTGTGGGAGGCTTTGCATCACCTATTATGGGGTGGCATCCCCTCCTTTTTGACCCCTCCCCCCACCACCAGGAGCCTTCCTGTGCATGTGTAGTCAGGGAGATCTCCTTGACCTCAAGAAAGAGAAATATGTGCTCTCTCTTTTATCTGGGCAGGACTCAGCTCCTCTCTGCCCTTCCATTACTGTTATCTTAAAGTGTCCACCAGAGGCAAAGTCCAGATATTTACCTTGTTCCTGTTGTTATTTCTATCTGGAAGTGTAAACCGGAGGCTGGCTGTAAACGTCTAAGCTGGAGCCCATCTATTTCTTGCCTCAAGAAACATAAACAGGAGGCTAGTTGTAAATGTCTAGCCTGGAGCCCATCTATCTCTGGCCTCAGTTTAACTAGAGTTAAGGACCGGGGCACGAACCTGTGTCCCCTGCATCGGCAGGGGGACTCTCAACCACTGCGCCACCAGGGAAGCCCTACAGTGCTCTTTTAAGAACAAAAGTAGTTTGTGAGGTTCTGGGAGAAGACCAGGGAAGAAAATGTTAAGCCTAATGGAGTATCAATTAGCTGACGAGTACATGTAATCCAGGTTGTCATGGTGATGGTGGTGGTAAGAGAGGAAAGCAGAGTCCCTAAGGAGTGCCACTGCCACATCCCATCATTTCAGTTAAGCCATGATCTGAAGAGCTTTGTCTCCAATACTGTATAAGGTGGTTTTCTTTGCCAGAGATATGTTTTTGACAGGAACCTCAGTTTTCAGTTACCTTATTAAAATATATAGGATAGGGATAATTGCATCTATGCTTATTTTCATATATGTTGTAGATTCTTAAGGGTAAACTCAAAAATAAATTCACTGCAGTTAAGCATCATCACTTTAATGTTTCCAAATTATTTCTTTCAATATTTTTTTTTCTTTCTAACCAATCAAGAATTTTACAGCTACTACTTTGGAAAATTTGATGACATATGAATTTTATCCTAGTTTCTAGCTGGCTTTAATGTGTTAAGCAGCCAGGTAACATTGTTTCAAGATGTCTTATAGCCCTGGTAAGAATTCAAGTATACTTTTCCCCTATAACTTATGTTGAAAATTTCAACAAAGATAAAGAAAAAATTGAGTGAACAGTTTTATCAGCATACATGAACATTTTATTACCAAAATTATTTATGTTTTGCCATATTTAAAAAATCTTTTTAGGTAAATATATACAACCATTTTTTTCTCCGGTGAATCATTTGAGAATAAGCTGTAGACGTAATGGCACTTCACCCCTAAGTACTATAGCATGAATTTTCTAAGAACAAAGATAATCTGTGATAAAACCACAGTACAATGATCACATTCAAGGAATTTAGCATTGATAACAAATTCATGTTTGCTCAATTCCCTAATAGGTCTTATAGCATTTTAAAAACAGAATACGATTAAAGATAATACACTATGTTTAGTTTTCATGTTTCTTTAACTTTCTTTAATCTAGAATAATTCTCCAGGCTTTTATTTCTTTCAGAGCATCCATAATTTGGAAGAACCTGGGTCAGGTGTTGGGTAACTGGATTTGTCTCTTTCCTCATGATTAGATTTACATGATGGGAGCTTGTACCATCGTTGGTGTCTTTGAGTTGGATCACTGGCTTTCTTCGTTGTTAAAATATCATTTCCTCTTTGTAATGAATAATCTACAAGATGATACTTTGTCTCATTATCTTACTTCTCAACAATTTCTACTCAATGATTTCGTCGCCATTCCTGACCCTTGCCTCAACCAATTTTTACTTGGATATTTTGCGTTTATCATGTGGCATCCCTCCGGGGGAAAAATAATTTTTTTTCTTCTCTCTTTTCTTATTTTTATTATAATTATGGACTCATGGGCTTTAAAAAATGTATTATAATTTATTACTGTCATTACTCTTTAGAGTCTCAAATTTTCCAATGTATGTCAGTGGGAACCCATCAAACTGGTTCTTGTGCCCTTTTGAAATGTCTGTATCAGTTTTTTTGAATTTCCTTATTTTCTGGCATAGTAAGATATTTTAGGCACTCCATCCATGTTTCCTTCCCTATATCTGGAACAGGTGATTTCTCCAAAGAACCTTTCTTGCTTTTAGCAGGAGATGATATTATAGCCCAGTATCTGGGTGTTAGGTGTGCTAATTGCTACTGGGCTATCATTGTTTCTAGATACTTTCAATAGACTGAGCAAGAAAATAACACTAATTTTTTTCTTGGTTCCTACTGATACCTTCACAGCCAATTTAACAATACAGGGATAATTATCTCTTCCATCCACATTTACATCAGCATTCTCCCACAATAATCACACTGGTTTCTCTAAATATCAATATATTTATTAATTTATTCAATTTACTCAGTATAATAAACATATTTATTCAATATAATTTATTTTAATATAATAATACATACATTGTATGAAAAGAGTTTTGGGAATTATTAAACCAATATTACTAACAATGATACATTTTAAATCTAGTTCAAGATTGCTTTGGAGTTCCTTTTGAAATTAAAATATATCCAGCTGATGTTGTATAATCATATCATTGTGTTAAAAAATTTGATTATTTTTTTCTTGTTCTGTTTTCAATTTTACATACAATCAAGCTTTTCTGTATATGGTTATATTTAATCGTATTCCCACCATTGCTCTTAATTCAATTTTATTTTATGAATATGTAAAACAACACTGTACAAATTTAAAACCATAGTAAAAAGTATGCTCAAAATAGTGTACTTCATTCTGCACAATTAGATTGTTAATCTATTTTGGGTTACTTCTTCATTATGACATAAAGAATGGATTCAAATTTACCTATTCTCTGTTGG
The DNA here is from genome assembly GCF_003676395.1 of Aethalodelphis obliquidens. Classification (NCBI taxonomy): domain Eukaryota; kingdom Metazoa; phylum Chordata; class Mammalia; order Artiodactyla; family Delphinidae; genus Aethalodelphis; species Aethalodelphis obliquidens. The sequence continues at coordinate 10,260,771 of NW_020837973.1, forward strand.
CTATCCAGTTGTCCAGGTACCATTCACTGAAAAATTCATCTTTTTTATTGATTTGAGATGCCAGCTATTCATATATACATTCATATGGAATTTTGTTTATTGGGCTGTCTATTCACTGTCGGTACCAACATTCTTAGTTTCTTTTAACAGGGGAGTGAAGCCAAATTACATTTATGATGTAACTGATATCTTTAGTCTCAAACCAGTCATATTATTTTATATTTACTGTACATATGTTACTGGTTTTGCATCTATTCTCCACATTGTCCTTTTTTATATCTCTTTATCTATATATTTTTAAATTCAAAATGGTTTTGTATTTTTTAGTCTATTGGTTACCTTTATATTAAGACCTCATAAAATGCCCTAAGTCCCAGTCTTTCTGGATTAGTTTTCTACACTGGAGTTTTCAGTGTTACCAGATATTTTTTGACTCCAACCTGTTATAGCTGTGACGCAATGAGACTATGCCATTTTCAACTTTCTCTAGACCTTATACTCACATCTTTTATTTCCCTTTTGTTGGAGCACAGAATATTTAATTATTATTCTTTTTCTTTGTCCCCATCTTACTTTAGCCCTAGATCTACTATTAGATAAATGCATTGCTTTTTATCAGTCCTTTTGCCAGAATTTCCCCTGTCAAACCTTGGTGGCAAAGCTTGTTCTCTAGGCAATTAATAAAAAGTGTTCAAGAATGTGGTATTCCCTGAGTTATTGTGCATTTCAAACTCTTTTCCCAAGGTCTTGATACTTACAGCACAGCTTTGTTGAATATGAAGTCCTTGGCCCATCCTTTCAGTTTTAAATTTCTTACAAATCTGAAGCATTTCATTCTTGTGTTCTATATTGCTCTGAAAAATCTTCTGTCAAGTTAATTTTCTTTTTCTCCTCCTCTTCCTTCTCCTCTTCCTCTAATTTCTTTTTTCCTTTGTAAATGCCTTAGTATTGTTTTCCTGGGGATCCTGAGGTTTTCTTTGCTTGCTTCCTTGTTTGTTAAAGTCTAATCATTTTACTATGATAGAATATATTGCCAAGATATTAATTTCCACAGATATACCCTGGACACTTTCTATATGAGATTTGACTCTTTATTTCTAGAAAATTTTCTTAGATAGTTTAAATATATGTTCTGCTTCATTGTTTTGTTTTTCTTCTTTATGGACTCTGAATACAATATAGCTTGTATTTTTGTCTTGTATATCAATCAGTGATTCCATTTACTTCTTATTTTATTTCATTTTCCTATTCTTTATATCCCTTTAGTCTTGACTATTGTCATGACTTTCTTCACTGATGTTTGTAATTTCATGTTTATTTTTAACATTATTTTAAGTTATTTAAAATGTATTCCTTTATTAAACATAATACTTAGTTCACATCTTCCTTTTCCTTCTCTTCTGCCCTCAGTTTGTGACATTGTGACACAGGGATTTTATCACATGTAAATATTTATTTAAGGATTTTGGTGGTTATAATTTTCTTCTGCTTCATGCATGCTTTTTAGGGGGGAATTTTCGTTAGCTGAAATGAATTTGTTTCTTCTTACAATATATTTGTATGAATGATCCCCCCATCACCCCAAATCAGAAATAATAGTGGTATCAGTGGATGCTGAGGATTTGGGTTAGTTTATGTCACAGGTTAGGTGACTAAGCAACAGAATCTGAAATACAATTTAGCCTTCAGAATATTTATTAAGGCACACCCTTAAGATCGACATCTCTGACAGGTAGTAGAAGAAAGCAATTGTGGGTGGCAGAGGGAGAAACAGAGTTGTGATACAGCTGTCCCCATGGAATGATGTGGAGCTACAGTGGTCTTTCAAAATTGTCCCAGTGAGGGCAGATGGCCAGGTCTTCATAAAGACTTATTTCAAAAATCTTGAGTGTGAGCTACCTGGGGAAGGAAAATCACCTTTGATGGGGCAGCTCTCCACATCTTGGTTAATCCCTGAAGTGGCTGACACCTGAATCTGTCTGTCAGTAGTATTGATATAGTAGAATATACTTTCATTAAACTGATTTTGTTCACTGGGGAAGAGAGGAATACTTTCATATGTCTGTCTCAGGATTCTTTATTGTTTCTGTAAAGCTTTTACTTATTCCACCTGCATCCTTTCCCTTCAGTGTCAAATCTCCAAAGAGCATTTTTCATTCCAGTTTAATCCCATTCATCCCCCAAACCACTGCTTCCTCTATAATCTCATGGAATTTCAGGCCTCTTTCTTTCAATTCCCTAATTGTTTTGATTTGAATTCTCTGGGAAAAAAAATAAAATCCTCCAAAGGAAGCTGGAAAGGAAGTTTAGAAAGGAAACTAGGAAAGAGAGGAGGCCAGGTGAGCTTGTGACATCTGGCAAAGTTCTGTAGGTCCTCAGCATTGTCTCAATCATCAGCAATGATGCCGGACCTTCATATTCCACACTCTGCAATCATTGGTTAAGGGTCACCTTTAGTTCTTTATGCCTGCAAGACAAAGGGCTCCACAAGCCTAGCAGAGGTCCTCTGAAAAGGCAGTTCTGATGTTGACTGTTGGATGGAGTGGAATAGAGATGCTAGTGCATAAAAATACCATAAAAGGAAGCTTAGAGGACCTTGGTGAAGGACTGCCATTATCCACTGACATTATACACTATGATCTACCAGGGCTCAGAATGTTTTCAGATTTTTTACACTCGTGGTGGGGCTTTCCTGTTTCTTGGGGTGACCTTATCAGTGATTTGTCTCCTCCAGGTCCCTCCCCGTTGTTGTCTTTTCCACAAAGTGCCTCCTAGAGTTTCTTGCTTCTGAATGCACTCTGAAACCGACTTTGTTGGATTTGGGTGTTTACTTCCTATTTATATATTATTTGACATTTGGAATATTCTGTGTCTCCTAGTTATGCTATTGGCCTTGATCAAAGATTTTTTGTTTGATTTGTTTTGCTGGGTGAAATAATCAATTTTGCTCTGTATACTTTGTTTTTGGAGTTTGAGAGGAGAGATTTGGATTTAGGCTACTTGATTTAGGGGGTGGCGTATGTTCCTAACATGATATTTATAATCCTTGTGATTATTTCTTACATATATTTAGTACTTTACATACTGTAAAAATGTTTTCAATTCATTGTTTTCGTCAATACTTATTAGAAAACTTTGGTGTTTTTATTAATATCACTTTTTAAAAACCAAGGAGCTTGTAGATCAATAAGCTTAAATGAGTTGCCCTAAGAGGCATGAGTAAAACTCAATAATTCGAGGCTTACTGTCTCAGGGATTAGAGTGACCTACCACTGAGTTACACATGCAACCAAACATATGCTATATGCATCTAGAAGTTAAGTGTTCTGATCAGTGGCTCCAATTCAGGCAAACATATGTGAAAACTTCTAGTTAGTTTCAAATGGTCCATCAATAAGTTCATTAATTCAAGTATTTATTGTCTATTATGGGTTTAACCATATTCTTTGAAATTTTTTTTGTGTTTTTTTTCTAGCTTCACATACTTTTTTAGTCTTATTAGAAAGACTTTCTATTTATTTTGGCTTAATTTTGTAACATGATTGGAATTCTTGTTGCACTGTTTCTTCCTACAAATTTCTTAGCTTCACCCTTGTAAGAATATATTAGTTTCATGAAGTATTTATAAGATTATTTTGCGTAAAAGCAATCTCTTTTCATTTTATATCTAGCCATTGAAATAGTTGGTAATATTAATCAAATTCTGTGTTTTCATATAATATGTTCTTACGATTTTTACAGTGAAAAAGAGATTTTAATCCTCCCACTAAAACTCATTAATTTCAGCTCACATTATGCTTAAAGGAGATAAAAATTGGGCTCAGCTTTAGATATAATCTTGGCTAAATTGGAGTTGGCCATTGAAGTTGACAAGTACTGTCTTTGGTCTTTAAATTTTAAAGGTCACACTTCTTTGGGTTAAGTTTTCTGCCATATACTTCAACAGATTGGGCTTTATACAATGTAGGACATAGAAACATTTAACTTCACATATTTATTTTCCCTTTCCATCTAGTCTTTCTGTGCAGTAGTACAATGCCTACTACAGATACCAATCATAAGCCCAGGTCATCACCTGTGCTGCTGACCTACTGGCTGTAAATTAGAGGTCCCCAGGACCACCTCCTCAGGTTTGATTAATTTGCTAGAGCAGCTCACAGAACTCAGAGAAACATTCTGCTTACTAGATCACTGGTTCATTATAAAAGTATATAACTCAGGAACAGCTGGATGGAAGAGACGCATAGGGCAAGGTATTGGGAGAGAATTTGGAGCTTCCCTGCCCTCTCTAGGCATGTTACTCTCCCTAAATCTCTATATGTTCACCAACCTGGAAGCTCTCTGAACCCCATCCTTTTGGGTTTTTATGGAGGCTTCATTACATAACCATGATTGACTAAATCATTGGCCATTGGTGACTGATTCAACCTTTTTAACCTCTCCTCCCTCCCCAAAGGTTGAAGGGGTAGGACCGACCTTTCTAATCCTTTAATAGCTTTGTTGGTTCTCCTTGCAACCAATCCCCAATCCTTAAGTGCTGTCCAAAGGGCACATCAAAGGGCACATCATAGACATAACAAAAGAACTTTTGGGTCCTCAGTACTTAGGAAATTCCCAGGGTTTTAGGAGCTCTGTGCTAGAACTAGTATGAAGACCAAATATATATTTCTTACTATAAATCACAATATCATGGTACAAAATAGCAAATCTTAATGACTAAAAATATTGAAAGCATAAACACATAAATTCTAATTATGAAGATTTCACACTAATTAGATGGAACTTTTCTTATAGATGGATGAATGGCAAGAACTGTTTTACAGCGCCACACACACTGTTCTGTCAGGGGTGTGAATGTCCGAAGTGCAGAAACACTGGCTTTTTGTAATTCTAGGACTAATCCAGCAGAATGCATTGTTGAATAAATGAATTGATTAATCTAGCCTGCTTCTTTATTGATTGAGCCTGTCTTCTAATATTTCATGAGAAACTGATTTTTTTTTTCCATTTTAACTGTCTCAGTAATACTAATGCGATCTGAAATCTGCCAATTTTTCATGTGGAGTTAAATTAAACATAATAGTAATAACTCCATTTCCATTTTATCTATTAATTATCTTTCAATCACAGTTTTGACAGGATTATTTTTCTGTTATAACAGATGGCTTAAACATCAGTATTTAGCCACTTTATTGTATCAAATATGCAGTGTAAAGTGTATATGCTAACTGTAAGGTCGGATCTTAACAAACGGCACCACGAAACAGAGGAAAGCTTCAAGTGAGCTTTATTAGGGAGCGCTCCCGGGCGAGGTTCACTGGTGCGAGAGAAAGGGGGCCAGAGAAGTCGCACCTGGGCGAGGGTTGGGCAAGATTTTATAGGGGAAGAAGGGAAAGGGGTGTGGTGAATCTGGGAGGGCGCAGGGTATTCCTTATTTGGTGGTCTTTTCGGGTATCCTGGGGAACCCTTAGTCCTGCCCCTCGAAAGGCGGGAAGGCTGGGCCGGGTTCAAAGTCCCCAGGGCAGTTTCTGGAACTGGGTGGTCCGGAGAATTTCGATCTGATGCAACATGTGAATCTGATTGTGTTCCCCTGCCTCGGGCCAGTTGGCCTTACACTAACCGAATTGAATGCAACCATTCGAGAAAAAAATAAGTTTGGGATTATTAACAGATGTTTTTACCAAATTTTCTTGAATGAAAAGAATTCTATTCAGCTTTAATAACTTTCAGTTTTTTTGACTTTTCTTTATAAGATGTTATATATTGATATTTTCATTTTTCTAAAAATATGGTTTAATTTTCAATGTCAAATCTCCATATATCTGAAAGAATATTAATTTTATTTTGGGGATATACATATATCTGTTTCAATAAATATATTTTATTTTTGTTTAGGAAATGATATTCAACAGAATTAATAATCTTAATAGTTTTGATTTTTAATCTTTGGGATGAGTTTCAATTGTATCTGTTAATTATCCCCGAGTCTTGGTCCATGGCTCTTATGGCAATATCATTGAAATTCTTTAAAATGTTATATAACAAACTATGCTATTACGAGAAAATACAGTGTACTGGTTAAGAGCACAGCTCCTAGAATCAGACTCTTTGGCCTTGAATACTCGCACCCAGATAGCCACTGGGATAAATCAAGTAGGAGAAAGCCCCAGAACTCATGCTCTAAAGGCAGTTGTCCCAAACAACTGATGTTTGTGTGCATTAGAATCACCCCTTCTATTTTTTAACACAAAGAAGACTGGGCCCCATCCTGGAGCTTCCTTCCTTCCTTTAGTAGGTGTGGTTTGGAACTCATGGATTTACATTTCTAACATGTTTCCAGGGGTTGCAGCTGAGGCTCTTGGTGCAGGGACCACACCTTCGGAAGGAACTCTAAATCCAGGTGCTCTAAATAAGCTGTTCTCCCAGCATTACAGTCAGTATTGGCAGGAAGGAAAAGGAAGTTTGGGGACTCTCAGTGCTCCTGAAAAGTCCCCATTGCATACTCTCCTTCAACAGTCATAGTCTTACCATCTCATCTGTCATAGAGACACCATGAAGATTAATCATCTGGGTGTCATGATAATAAGCTCCAGACTCCAGGTTAGCCTTCATCTCCTGCATTCTAATGCCTGGACACTTCTCTTTCACTTTCCTTGTCCTATCTTTCCTTAGCTCCTGAGACCTTTCCAAAGTGTCCTCTGGAATTCACTGTTTATCATCAACAAAATACTCTCTGTCCTCAATTTCTCCTTTTTGGCTTCTTGTTTTAACTAAAATTGGGCTCTTTGCCACAGCCATTGCTGCCTTTGCAGTCCCCTCCAGTAAGGGCTGTTTTCTCTCCCACATCACCTACCTTTTGACCTGGAGGTGGGGTAGATATCTGTCTTCCTCTTTATTGCCATTTCCAAATCTTTCTCTCTTCTTTTTTCCTAAACTCCATCCACAGCTTTGAATCGTATGTCATTGGGCTATATCATCTAATTATCCATTCTGCTGTGGTCCTCTCTTAATACTTGGTTAAATCATCTTCATTCATTGAAGATTTTATCACCTAGTTTATTTACTCTCTCTTCTGACTTAATTCTTGGTAATTTCAGTCTATATGTAGATGATCCTTCCAAAACACTGCACTCTGAATTTCTTGAATTATTGTGCCCTCCCCACTCTTTCAACCATTCATTCTCAGGACATATCCCATATTTTGTCATTATCTGTAACAACAAGCCTTTTATTTTCTTAACTTCAAGGCTCCTGTGCTGATCTTCACTCTTTCATTCAAGCTCACTCACAAATTTTCCACCACCCAGGGACCTGTGGTCTACTGATTCTAGAAAACAAACTTTAACTGTTTCTCTATTCTGCTCTTTACTCATGATTCAAAATTTATCTAATTCAGACCCCTTCTCACTGCCTTCACCACCACTGTCCTGGTCCAAGTCAATATCATCTCAGTCTTCTCATGTCTCCACCCCCAGTGCTGACCCAGTGGATTTTCAATGCAATAGATAGAGTTTAGAGTTTTCCTTTTAAAAATATCTGTCAGATAATGTCAGAAATAGTTTCCCATGTGTATCAAAGTATTGATAAATAAAAGACAAAAGATTCCTGTTAATAGTCGATATTGCCAGAGCAATGACCTGCACTGCGTTTCTCAAATTGGCCAGGAATATTTCTACCTCAGGGTCTTTGCACAAACTGTCTGCTGGTGATCTTCATTGCCAAAATATGTACATGTCTGGCTCCCTGACCTTCAGATCCTTGCTGAAATGTTACCTTTCCATGGGATTTCCTGATAACTCCAAATGCAGTTATGATTCCTAAGTATTTTCTATAACAATTTTATGGCTTGTTTTTCTCCATGGAACATATCATCATTTTAACATTTTTTTTGTTTCATTTATGTTTTTAAACTGTGTAAAGGCAAGTAAAGTACACTATATTTAATCTTAAAAAATACAGTGAAAATGGTGCTCATAGAAAAATGTTAGTCATATTTTTTAAAATAAAAAAGAAAGTAAATGAATAATGTATTCTATTAAAAATAGTAAAATAATAGGATAACTATAGGAAAAGATAGTCACAGAACTTAAATACTACAAAATAAATTTAATAAAGTAGCAAAAGAATAGAAATTATGAATAAACTATAAATAAGTGATTCTTAAGGAAAAGAATAAAAGAGATAAACATTTAGATATTCTGTGGATTTAACAAAGGAAGAACTACAGAATATGGAAATCATAAAGGGGAATAATCAAAGTTATAAATACAAAGGAAATTCAAAGAATTACCAGAAACAATTTGCCGGAATCTATAAATAAATTTGATTGCACAAATTAAACAGATTAAAAGAAAGCTGACATAAGGAGAGAGAGAAAAATTAAGCAAGTCACCAGAACAGAAACCAGGAAAGTTGCCAAAAATCTATTTCTCATAAATATTCCATCATATTGATTTTCAATACTATTTTAACAAGGTAGTTGTTGGAGTTCTAGATATCACAGATATTTCAGGAGGAAGAAATGAAAATAGAAGAAGAAGGACATAAACACGGCAATTCACTTATATCAGTGTGTTCAAAAATTTTCCAAATTGCTAGGAAAGTTGCATAATATAGATTTTAATCTGAGAATCTATGTGCCCAGCCAAAAAATCATAGTTATGTTATGAAGGAGCAAGAGGAAAATGGAGGTTGAAAATGGGGCCAGCTAGGAATCCTTGCTTCAAGGGCACAAACCAATATCTGAATAATTATAGACATATAATATCATAAAGGTATTAATACTCCCAAAGTATGGGGCTCACCTTACCAGATATTAGCACAAATTACAAAGTCATGGAAATGACAGTAATATTGTACTGATATGAGAAAAAAATGAAGAAAAATTAATATAATTAGGGTGTTCAAAAATAGTTCCTCCACGTTTGTGGCAGACCTTACTCTTTGGTGGAAATGCATCACAAATCTAGGGATAAGTGGGCTTATTGGGATTAATCACCTTAATTATATGGGAAAACTATATCTTATCTCACATCACATATAAAAATATGTCACCAAATATCAATGATTTAAATGTGAAAGTACAAAATATGAAAATAAAAAAATAATGTGGAAGAGAATGTTCATTACTTTAAATGGGGAAGAAATTCTTAATCAAGATACTCAAACATTATGGGCTTCCCTGGTGGCGCAGTGGTTGAGAGTCCGCCTGCCGATGCAGGGGACACGGGTTTGTGCCCTGGTCCGGGAAGATCCCACATGCCACGGAGTGGCTGGGCCCGTGAGCCATGGCCGCTGAGCCTGCGCGTCCGGAGCCTGTGCTCTGCAACGGGAGAGGCCACAACAGTGAGGCCCGCGTACCGCAAAAAAAACAAAACAAAACAAAACAAACAACAAAGAAAAGATACTCAAACATTAAATACTTAGGTAATTATTGAATAATCATTGCCAAATGAACAACATCACAGACAAAGCAAAGTGACAGCTGACATAAAGGGAGTTATTATTGCAATTTATGGGACCAACAAAGATTAAATACATACTGTGCATAAAACACAACACCATATCATTGCCTGAAAGGCCTTGTGGAATGAGACCTGCCCAACTACATGGCATGATATTTCCCCTCACCTCATTTACAATGATTTTGTTTATTACTAATCTGTTATTCTAATTTTCATACATATCAAACTCTTTCTTGGCTCAGGAATTTTCTCATTTGCTGTTAATTCTGTCTAATGGTACACAGTCTGCTCCTATATGGCAGCTGCCTTCCACTTTTACATATTAGTTTAAAATGTACCTTCTCAGGCATGCTTCTTTTGACCATTTAGAAGTACTCCACCTATTTAATTTCTATGCCAGCACTCCATTAATTTTTTCTACAGTTTTTATGACACAGTGTGATTGTGTTGTTTAAGGTTTATAGGATCACAGAGAAACTATCTTTGTGTTCCCGCACAGTTAGGGTTTTCTGAACTAATTTTTCTGAAACCTGGGATCCTGGTCTAACAGTAAGACTTAAAATTAATTTACAATTCCAGAGATTGTGAGAACTACACAGAGATTTACATAACTCTCCTTTTCAAGGAGGAATGATGACAGGGGCGTTGGACACATCTCTACCTGGAGACACATAATTTATCTGGCTGCCATTTATTTATATATTAAAGAATTGGAGTATGGACCCCACCCCACTACATTTTCAAGGAGACCTCTTCAGGAGGGAAGGAGAACAGCTGACTCTCTCCTCTCTGTAAGCAGAGAAAATTCATTTTTTCTCCATTCCTTGGTTATGACACAGACATCAAATTTTGTATGTATAGGATATTTGCCCTGGCTTTTGTTTTGTTGACCTGGGATAAAAATTTGGAGTGTGGGGAGCCATGTGGTCACTGTAAAAAAAAAATTCATTGATGCATATTTGATTTACAATGTTGTGTTAATATATATTTATGTTCCTTTTCATATTCTTTTTCATTATGGTTTATCACAGGATATTGAATATAATTCCCTGTGCTCTACAGTAGGACCTTGTTGTTTATCCGTCCTATACATAATAGTTTGCATCTGCTAATCCCAAACTCCCAAGCCTTCCCTCCCCCAGCTCCTTCCCCTTTGGAAAACCATGTGGTAATTTTTTAAAATAAATCATTATAATCTGACTCTGATTCAGAGCACTTCACAAGCACAACAGAACAAAATTAATAGAGATGAATATTGAAGGCTGAACACCTGTACTCCTGATTAATATCAGGGAAATATCAAAGTGTGTGTGTGCACGTGCACACCTCTTTGGGTGTGAGAGTGTACATGTGCCTGTGTATGTCCATAGATACTTGGTGGCTTAACCATAATTTCTCTCCAGTGACACAGATGATTCTCCATTGTTTTTGGCCACCTAGTTTCTCGCCTCACATTGCCAAATCAATAGCCCAATTTTTCATTTTATTTGTTTATCTATTTATTACAAAGCTGTGATGTCAGCCTGTCTATGTGTTTCTCATTCAGTTCCAGATAGTCATCTTTGTCCATATCCTCACTACATAGGAAGGCAGAACCTTGTATATTTTTGTGTTGCATTGCCATTATAGATTAGACACACTATGAATATATATTTAAGAAATACACTTGCAAAATTCTAAAATGTTGAAAAATTGACATAAAGGCAATCAAGATTTTTGTGGCTTTCCACAATATCTTTGAAATATATGCTTTCATTATACCTATATGCTTTAATTTAAAAACTAAAACTTGTTCAATATTTTCTAACTGTGAAAATCATGAAAAATTATTGAAAGATGTTTATAATGCCTGCAGTGTAGTCTTCTATTTTTGCGACTTTTGTCTATTAATCCCGTTTAACATATACTCGATGCTATTTCAGACTGAGACCAATCAAACAAATGGAAGAGATATTTGATTCTATGTGGAATTTACAATTTCCTAATGATTCTACATAAATAAAATTGTCTAAGCTCTGAAGGTATTGACAAGTATTTATATCCCATCACTTTTGGCAAAATGCTTTTGCCTTCTTTAAGATATAACTCATACAGCATACTACAACACCATATCTTAGTGCTCACTCAAATTTATAATATTTTTCTTACCAAGCATATATAATTATTTTCATACATTTTCAATTGATAAGTGATAGATTTTTTCCTATAATAATTCCTATCTTATGGCAATAGCTCTTTGATTTGTGTTTCATTTTTCATGTGTTTTATTGGCAAGCACTTTAAAATAGCTTCATCAAATATAAATTACAACGATTAATTTAATGCAACATACAAAGTGAAATAGGAATAAGCATTTGTATTGAAAAAGCCTAACATTTTAGTAATTTAGCACAAGGGCATACAAAGTGGTTTCCTTGACAACAAGAAATAGTAAAAATTTATTTGTGAGTTTAAAATTATGTTATCTCATAATTCTATGCATATTCTCATTGTTTTTATCTTACTGAGAGAAAATTCCTTTGTACTAAACATAAGTAGGTAAGATAATCCTGCCATTATAAAAGAACATATCTTACCCAGATCCGGAGAACACAAAAAGAAATGGGGATAAGCAAAATAGCCCTTGTTCAATTTAAGTTAAAAATAATTATAAAAATATTCACTTAGTATTTTTGAAAATACTAAATAGCTTTTAGTATGAATAAATATTTAATAAAATGAACCTGGGATTAAGACTACTTACATCTCTTTGTTCCCCCAACGCATACCAAATGTAGATGCTTTCATAAAAGAAAGAATCAGATAATGGACTGTACGTAATTATTTAGATTATCTATCAATTATCATTATTTTCTATTATTTGAACATAATGTTACTAGTTGCAAAATAGAAGCACCGCATCAGTGTATTAATCAGATTTCTCCAGAAAAATAGAACCAGTAGGATACATACACATTATGAGGTTTAAGGAATTGGCTCATGTGATTGTGTGGACTGGCAAGACTAAAATCTGTAGGGCAAACTGTGAAGTTGGAGAATTAGGTAAGAGCTGATACTGCAGTCTTGAGTCTAAAGGCTGGAAACTGGGGCAGAATTTTTATGTTTCAGCGTGGAGATACAATTCCTTTTCCCAGAAGCCTCAATCTTTTCTTTTAAGGCTTTCAGCCAATTGGATGAGGCCCATAAGTATTATGGAGGGTCATGTTCTTTACTTAAAGTCTGATTGTAAATGTTAATTACTGATTGTAAATGTTAATCACACCTGAAAAATACCTTTCCAGCAACACATAGACAAGTGTTTGAGCAAACATCTCATCACCCCAGTCTAGTCAATACATAAAATTAATCATCACAGTCAATAAATAAGATTTCAGTTTCAAGTAACAGAAGCCCCAAATCAAAATGACTTGAATAGTAAGGATACGTATTACTTCACATCAAAGGGAATCCAAAGTGGTCCCAGTATTGGTGGAATCAGATCATTTCCATCCTTCGAATCTGGTATTTTCCAGGCTGACTTTATCCTCAAACTTATAGCAAGAGAGCTATAGCATTTTGAGGTCTCACAACCCAGAAATAAAAGAGAAAGACCATTGCTTCCTAGGTATTTTTCTCACCATTAAGATTAAGAAATGCATCTTGCCCTGTTTCTCTTCATCTGGTGGTTCATTTGTATTCTTTAAAAAGAAATAAAAGAAAAGAAAGAAGGAAAATCCCGCTATCTGGCTTTCTCAATAACCCCACATTCAAACATCTCCTCACATCTTAATAGTCAGAATCAGATCACATGTTCATTTCTTTTCTTTCTTTCTTTCTTTTTTTTTTTTTGGCTGTCCCACGTGTCTTGTGGGATCTTATTTTCCCAACCAGGGATCCAACCCGGTGCCCCTGCAGTGAGAGCCCTGACTCCTAACCATTGGACTGCCAGGGAATTCCCCACACACTCATTTCTGATCTACCCTGTCAAGAAGAATGGCAAAACTCATCCTGGCTTGGACTGATCATCTGATTAGGAATAGGTATTTTGGAGACAACCACAAGGTCTGCCATAACCAATTATATTTTTATTTTTACACATTTTATATTTTACTTTCATATTTCTTTAGGGCCTATTCTATTTGCAGATCTTGCTGTTAATCTAAAAAAAAATTGCTGATGACTGAATAGATGTGTCTCACATCTTGTACTTTCTCCTGCTCACTGAGCATTTCTATGAGGATGTGACATAGCTTCTTGAAATTCAACATTTGTAAAACAAGCTTCTAATCTTCTTCTCTAACATACTATAACATGTATTAAGTGATGCTACCAACCATCTGCTCAGTTGCTCCATAGAGAAAGCTTAGAGTCAACCCAGACATCTTATTTTCTTACACCTATACACAGTTGTTTACAAAATCGAGATTGTTTTGCCCCAAACTCTTGATTCAGGATACTCTTATCCACTGCCATTGCCACTTCCTTGATCTAGACCTTTTCATTCAAAATTCTGAATAGGAACGGTCTTTTCCCTACCTTTAAAGCAAACTGCTATCAGAGCATTTTTCTGAAATTCGAATCTGATCATTTTGAGAGACTACTCAAAACTATTCAAAAGAATAGTTTAGCTTATGGGATAAAATCTTAAACACTTAAGATTAACTACATATAATATATATATAATATATATATTATATATATTATATAATATATATCATATATATCATATATATTATAATATATAATTATAATAATATATATATAATATATATAATATATATTATAATATATATATATAAAGAAATCAAATGTGTAATATATATGCTTTCCTATGTTACCATTACCAACATTCTTACATAAACAGTGCCTGAAACATATAAACTATTTATCACTCCTTAAAAAGCATGATTTGTCCCATACCTGGACCTTTTTCCTACACTACTCTTCACCCCAGAAAGAAAGTCCCTTCCATTGAATTGTCTAAATTTTCATTAGTTTATTTTACCTACTCAACCCAAGTAGATAAAACCAAGCTTCAAGTTCCTTGTTGAATCTTCCCAAGGCTCCTCTGTCTTGTTCCCCAGAGAAGAAAGAAATACCTGCTCCTTATTTATTCTTAGCTATGCATATCCACTTAATTTTGGAGACTGTGACTAACTTGAGGACTGGAACTAATGTTCAGCTTTGCTTCCCAGAAACTAACATAGTAGCTGCCACATATGTGACGTCCAATGGATAGTTGTAGTGATGCTTGGAAAAATGAGAATTTATGATGGTTTCAGAGACTTCCCAAAGATTTACCAATTGTCAAACAACTTAAATGGATTATGCTATCTACTAACCATAATAGCCCCATAAACCAATGTGATATTATTACTTCTTTTACAGAGGAGGAACCCATGGGTTAAAGTCAATAGCAGGCAGGATTCAAGCTAAATTCACTGTTTATGGTCATAACCATGACCCTCTTTGTCACCAGGAATAAATAAATCAGTGGGTGAATGTCTCTGTTCTTTTCTTTTTCCATCAGGCTGAAAGGTTCTCTCAAATCTGCTATGTCTCACTTCTAATTTCTGGGCTAATCTGCTTGTTCCTTGATTTTTTTCTAATACTATAAATAATTACAGATCTTAGATAATTATATTGCAATTCTTTCAGCAATTAGCAACTTGTATGCATGCAAGCATTCATTCATTCATGAAGTATTTGCTAAATCTATATGTTGTTCAAAGCACTGTATTTTGTAATTATCCTGGAATGACCTGGAGGAAACTTGTGATTAGGTCTTATATCAAGCTAGTTAAATGCCCGTGTTGCCAGGCACTTGTATTGTTGTCTGGAGTCAGGGTTCTCCAGAGAAATAGAACCAACATGATAGTTATGTGTGTGTTTGTTTATTGTAAGGAATTGGCTCATATAATTTTAGAGGCTGACAAGTCCTAAATTCTTCAGTTAGAAAGCCAGAGACCCAGGAAAACCAGTGATATAGATCCCGTCTCAGTGTTGGAAGTCTGGAAACCCAGAATAGGTGAGGTTTCAGGTTGAGTCCAAAGCCAGGAAAAAACTGATGTCCCAGCTCTAAAGCAATCAGACAGGAGGAATTCCCTCTTACTCAAGGATGGACAGACTTTTGCTCTTCAGGCCTTTGACTGGTTGGAGGGGGTCTGCTCACATTAGGGAGTGAAATCTGCTTTACTTATTCAGTTGATTTAAATATTAAACTCATCCAAAAACACCCTCAGAGAAACACCAAGAATAACGTTTGGCCAAATATCTGGGCATCCTGTGGCCCAGTAAGCTTGAAATAGAATTAAACATCACACTGCTGAAAGGCATTTTCTTCAGTAATTTCTTATTCTTTGTACTCACTCTTCTACTCCCTACATATGAGTAGGTTACCACGGTATTTTTTCGATGATTTAAAATGACAATCTCTGTGTGTATGTGTGTATGTATATATGTTATTGCCTGTATTTGGATATCAGCCCATGCATACCTTCAGATAATAAGAAGGACTTTGTCTATTTTAAAATAAGAGCTGAATGCATAATGAAAAAAATCATATAAACAATTGGATAAATGCTGCTTAAAAAATGACTTCTGTGAATGAGCAGTTTTATGGTGACCATAATTTATTTCATTCTGGAAAATGAAGATATTATCCCCACTAGAGATCAACATTATCATGGGAAATGTGTCTTGATTACTTTTACAAAGTTCACGAAAGTTTGAAAAAAAAACGTATATAAAATAGTTGATTTGATCAAGATTAGCTAACTTTTTTTTTTTCTTTTTACTTTGAATATTCATTCAATACTTTGGAGAAAGGATCAATAGGCTAAAGTTATTTAGAAAATAAAGTTTCCCTGAAAGTATATCTCTTATTGCATTATGCTTTAGTTATTAGAATCATAAATTAGCTTAAATTATTGTCTGGGCTAAGAAACATACTTTGTTAGGTAAAGGACACAAAGACTCCATGTTTAAATATAAGGTTCAAAAGTGCCTAAATTACTAATGCAGGCTTTTAAGAAAATGGCAAGCAGGGCATGTGGGGTTCTTAGGCCAACAGCAGGAATCTTGTTCTGGGTATTAAAATAGTTGAGGGCATCTAGGTTCTTTAGCTGGCACTAGATTTGTGTGCAGTTTGCTGGGGCTTGTCTATATAAACATATATGCCAGCCTTAGTACATACAGAAATAAGCTGAATGGGAGCTGCGTCAGAATTATGTATTCAAGAATGCTTTCATTAGTAAAAACAGCTAAGGCAGGATTCAATTATTGGGAAAAAGGCAATCCATCAAAAATTACAAGGCACAAAAAGCAAAACATTTTCAAGAGCTATAGCAATAAGCAGAACCAGACTCAGATGCTTGAATTGCCGTGCAGAAATTAGAAAATCTATAATCTATATGTTAACAATCTAGTAGAAAATGTGGACAACAGACATGAACAGATGGGGAATTTCAGCACAGAAATGGAAATGATAAGAAAGTGACAAATGGAAGTGCTACAAACACTTCCATGTATGAAAAATTCCTTGGATGAACTCATCTCAGAACTCTCCATAGCAGTGTAGCTGAGTTAAGAATCTGTGGAATTAAAGATGTATCGATAGAAATGTCAAATTAAAGTCCCAAAAGACATATATGGCCTTTATTACGTTGAGGTATGCTCCTCTATGCACGTTTTCTTGAGAGAGGTTGTTGTATATGTATGTTAAATTTTGTCGAAAGTATTTTCTGCATCTATTAGGAGGATACGATCTCTTTCTTCAGTTTGTTAATGTGGTGTATCGCACTGACTTATTTGCAGACACTGCACAATCCTTGCACCCCTGTGATAAATCCCACGTGGTCATGGTG
Source organism: Aethalodelphis obliquidens (assembly GCF_003676395.1). Taxonomy (NCBI): domain Eukaryota; kingdom Metazoa; phylum Chordata; class Mammalia; order Artiodactyla; family Delphinidae; genus Aethalodelphis; species Aethalodelphis obliquidens. The sequence continues at coordinate 10,278,079 of NW_020837973.1, forward strand.
TATGATCCTTTTAATTCATCGTTGAATTCAACTTGTTAATATTTTTTGTTTGCTTTTTTATTTTGTAATATTTTAATTTTATTGTAATGTATTTGATTTACAGTGTTGTGTTAGGTTCAGGTGTACAGCATATTGATTCTGTTATACATAAATATATATTCCTTCTTTTTTAGATTCTCTTCTCATATAGGTTATCGCAGAATACTGAGAAGAGTTTCTTGTGCTATACAGTAGGTCCTGTTGGCTATTTATCCTTTACATTTTGTTCAGGATTTTTTCATCTATGGTTATCAGTGATATTGGCCTGTGATTTTCTTTTTTTGTAGTGTCTTGGATTTAGTATCATGGTAATTCTGGCCTTATAAAACGAGTTCAGAAACATGCCTTCCTCTGCACTTTTTGGGAATAGCTTGAGAAAGATAGGTGTTAACCCTTCTTTAAATGATTGAGAGAATTCACCCGTGAAACTCTCTGGTACTGGACTTTGTTTGTTGGGAGCTTTTTAAATTACTGATTCAATTTCAATGCTGGTAATTTATAAACATGCTACAAAGTGGTTACAGGAAGAAGGGGCTTGGGGGAGGGGAAATTGGATGAAGATGATCAAAAGGTGCAAACTTCCAGTTATGAGATCAATAAGACTTAGGGATGGAATCTATAACATGATTAATATAATTAACACAGCTGTATGTTACATATGAAAGTTGTTAAGAGAGCAAATCCTGAGAGTTCTCATCATGAGGAAAAAGTATTATTACTTTTTAAATTTTATATCTATACGAGATGATGGACGTTCATTGTGGTCATCACTTCATAATGTATGTAAGTCAGATCATTATGCTGGACACCTTAAATTATACAGTGCTGGATATAAATTATATCTCAATAAAACTGTAAGGAAAACATTTAAAAAATAAAAAAGAAAATATATATTGGCTTATGCCCACTCTGCACTGACCACAGAATAAATTGTCACTACCCATATTCTCAAAAACAAAAAACAAAAACAAAAAACCCCCCCAAAAACAGAGACAAATAGGATATCCAACACCTATGGGACAATGTAAAATGGTGTAATGTACATGTATTTGGAGTCTCAGAAGTCCATATTCTGAACCATAAAATAAACCTCAAACAGTTAAAATACTTGAAACTACATAGTGTATGTCCTTTGATTACAGTGGAATTACATTAGAAATCAATAGCAGAAAGGTATTCAGGGAAAATTCACAAAGATTTGGAATTAAATAATACATTTCTAAATAACTTACTGGTTAAAGAGTTAAGTAGTCAAAAATGGAAATTACAAGGTATTTTGAATTAAATGAAATTAAAAAGACTACCAAATTTTGTGGGATGTTGTAAAAGGAGTGTTTAGAACAATGTTTATTGCATCTAATGCTCAGAATATAAAACAAGAAAATTTTAAATCAATAAGGTAAGTTTCCTTTCCAAGAAACTTGAGAATGAAGAGCAAAATAAACCCAAAACATAATAAAAAGTAGGAATCTATAAAATTGAAAACTGGAAAAAAATCAATGAGACCAAATGCAGCTGATTCTTGGAAAAGATGCATAAAATTAATAAACCTCTGTCCAGATGCACTGAGTGAAAATGGAAAGAGGATCCACATTATCGATATTACAAAGACAAGGGGACATCTCTAAGATCTTACACAGACAAAAAAAATAAGGGGAATATTATGAACAACTTTATACCAATCACTTTGATAATAATTGAAGTGGACAAATTTCTTGAAAGACACAAACTATCAAAGCTCCCTCAAGAAGAAATAGGTAATTTGAGAAGTACCTTTCAGATGGAATCACCACTCCAGTAATCAGTACCCTTAAATCTCTTCTATGGTCTTTTATAACACTAAGTATTGCTTTCTGATATTATAATTTTCTCAGGATAATTGCTGTCAGGGTGGGAGTCTGATATGTGCTTTAAATTTGGTTACTGCGGATCCTGAATTGGGGAAATAACACTTTTTTAAACCTTTGAACACTTTAAAAAGTGAACAATGCATCTTGGCTTTGAAATGTATCTAATTACATTTCTAAGACCATAAAGGATTCATCCTGGTCCAGTGAAATGTGGCCAGGCTGCAGTTGCTTTAGGACACAACCACCACCCAGGTATTGAGAGGGTTTCTGGTTAAGAGTGGCTAAAATAAGAAAATGGTGGATGAGGGCAGATCTGTTTGTTTTGCACTTTAAGATACATATTTCTACTTTGGGTTTTAACTTACAAGAATGAGATAACCTTTTTATTTTCGAATTTAATTTCCTTGGATTTTAACACCTTAAGAAGCTTTGATTATTGTAACTGAATTTAAAATGTTGGCATTTCTACATAGCTGTGTTTCATGATTAAATAAGCTTTTTATAGCATTCAAATAGCAGGTCTCTGGAGGCTATGTACAACAATCTGGGATAAGATATAGTTTACGGAGTGAATTTTCAGTCTTGGGTGAAGAGAGCATTGGGATTGACACGTATACATTTCAGAGCCTTTGGGGAATAAATAATTACTAACCAATAGCAATTCCTGGAAGACACACAAAGGTGAACTGGTTAGTTTGGGGACAGTAGGGTCTTGTGAATGTAGGAACAGACTAGTAAGGATATGGTATATGACAACCCCTGAGATTGAAAAAAAAAATTATGTAAACGTAGGAGAGATTAAACCGCATGTTTATAAATGTTTAAGAGTATTGGCAAATGTTAGAATGGGGCAGTTTTCTCCATGCCTTATATTTCTATGCCATAGTATTTTGAACACTACTGGCCTATGCCTTTGATACTTTCCCAGGGGAGAAACGGTCCCTGAGCTGATAGGAGTGTTTCGTAGAAGCAGCTGGCCAGGTATGTGATTTGCTCTTCCATGAAACAAGTTCTGTAAAGAGCAGACTTCAATATTAGAAACACTTTGATGGTCTAACTGCCTAAGCATGGCTCAGTATAGCACAATATTAGGAAGTCTGGTGTTAACTGCAACAACTATAAGCTTTAAAAGTATTAATGCCAATATCATCTCTATTTGTCTTACTGTTTTTCAATTTTCAATTGGTTCAAATCTTAGAATGTGGGGAAAGAGGACTGTTATTTAATATTTTCCCTTAATATCTTCCAACTTTTCTCCATCTCCAGGCCATCCATTACTGAGAGATAAATGTGAGATGGCAAACTTAACTTTGGATTCCATAAGTAACATTAATTGGGTTCAAGAAGAAATCAGTTAAAAAAAAAAAGAAGAAATCAGTTCATTATCAAAGGTGATAGTTTGAGATATGCATTAAAGGAATGAATGTTTAATGTTTGGTTGTTATTATATGATTTATAATTCAATAAGCATTTGTCCTACGTAATATAAAGCCAGGGTTTTATGCAATGATTAGAACAATTACTATTCATTAACACTTTATTTGTTGTCTTCTGTTGTCATGGCAACCTTTCATTCCCAATTACTAAGCAGTAGAAAAGAATGAGAGTTTCTTAGTCTCATTTAAATAATTGGACTTGTAATATACATTGTTTTTTTCAAAAGATACTTTGTTTTCCAACCTTTATTAATTATAATTACTATACTGTAAAAGGATGCAAGATTTCATTTAATTGTAAGGCTATGTAAAAGAAGGGCACCATCATCTCAAACACTGAGAACTTTCATAAAGAAAGCAATAATAAAACTGTTTACTTAGTATGCTTGTAACATTAATAGCACTATTATAAAAGATGTCATAGTGATGCATATCTATAAGTGTATATTTTAATGAGATAATATTTCAGTATGTGCGAGAATCCTACAAATAGCACATTTCCCTGAATGAAGAAGTACAATATCATCAGCAATGATAAACTGTTTTGCTTTCCTGTATTAGGCCGGCTATGTCAAGGTCAATGCTCTTACCACTTTCTTGCAAGTACCATTTATTAGTTAGTTTTCTGGTATAAGTAATTAGTGAATTTATTTGTGAATTATTTCTACAAATATTTTAAAATGTCTGTTAGGTGCTATGTACTAAAGGTAAAGCTATGAGTAGGATGAATACTTCCCCTGTATCGTGAAGCTTAGAGCTACCTCTTCAAGCACTTCTGGAAAAGAAAGAAAAATCCAACTACAGAGAAAATGTAAAAGCATTTATGACATTATGAAAACTTGTATTTAACATTCATTTTAGGCTTTTAAAATTTATTTGCCATATTTTAGATGGGATCATGTTTTCATGTAAAATCCTCAAAAATAGGAAGCTACATATTCTCATTCATTCTATTTCCCATTTCTTACATTAGACTTATTCAACAACAATTTTTGTGTATCCTACTGAAAATTTAAACATTAAGAAAGTATATATTTTAAATTTTAATCTCATTACAATGAGAAACTGATTACTTTCTCCTATCAATTTTCTATGTTAATATACATCTTAGAGCTATTTCCTTGTCAATTTATATGGCATTAATCATTTTATAACTGCTGTCCAGTATTCCACAGGCTTATATAGTAGTCTCCTTCACTCTTGTAAGAGTAGTCATTTATTGTATCGTATCTCTCCAAATATTTCTGTTACAAAAAAGTACCACAGAGAATGTGGCTCTACAAGTCTCTTTGTGCACATTGCAAATAGTTTCAGAGAAATTCCGAGAAAAAGACTTGCCACACCAAATTACATGCACACTTTGGTGGGGGAAATGAGTTGTTAAATGCGTGTAAAGTCTTGGGTGTGCTAGATGAATAAGTTCTTTTTTTTTAAAGATTAAAACATTTTTTAAATTTATTTTTGGTTGTGTTGGTTCTTTGTTGCTGCGCACAAGGGAGCGGGGGCCACTCTTCATTGAGGTGCGCGGGCTTCAGTAGTTGTAGAATGTGGGCTTCAGTAGTTGTGGCTCACAGGTTCTAGAGTGCAGGCTCAGTAGTTGTGGCACATGGGCAACTATGGGATCTCCCCGAATCAGGGATACGAACCCATATCCCCTAAATTTGGTTACTGTGGATTCTTAAACACAGTGCCACCAGGGAAGTGAATAAGTTCTAGAGATCTGCTGTACAACATAGTGTGTAGAGTTAACAACATTGTATGGTGCACTTCAACTTTGTTAAGAGGGTGGAGCTCATGTTAAGTGTTCTTACCATGAGGGGGAGAAAAAATAAAATTTAAAAATAATGCCCAAAACCAAAGGGTTGCAAGGAAACCGTGGGCAGTTTTGGCTTTGTTTATTACCTTGAGTGTGGTAGTGGTATCATGGGTGTTTGCATATGTCCAGACTCATCAAATTGTACACATTAAATATGTGCAGTTATTTATATATCAATTATACCTCAGTAAAGCTGTTAATAATTATTTTACTAAAGATATGAAATTGCACACCAGAAAATCAGTATCAGTTTAAACCCTCTGCTAGCAATGTACAAAATGATGAATTTCCCATAACCATTTTCCATTCTGAATTTATCACATTAAAAATTATATGCAGGCAAGTGATTAGGAAGAGTTATATACTACATTTTGTTAAAATATACACTTTCCTGTTAATTACTTAGGTTGAATATCTTTTCATACATTTATTGGACATTAATATTTCTTATGTATTTAGTCTGTAAATTTGTCTTCATATTCATTGCTGGTTCTCTTATCATATGTAACTATTTAAAATTCTAAGGTATTTAAAATACTACAAAAAGAGGTAACAATCCAAATACCACAAGTCAGGATAAAAGGTCTATTAACGTGATTTTAAATGTCTTTGTGTATACACACACAAATCAAAAGCGATCCTATTATGCATGTAGTTTTCTCAAGAGCCTTTTTAAAATCTAGACAAAGGATGTGGTCCTTTATTATGCCAATTACTATACAAAATCAAACCTTTTTAAATGCAGTATATTCATCTCTAGTATAGATGTACAAAATTTATTTGACTAATGTCCTATAAGTGGATATTTTGAATGTTGACAGTTATGTGCTATTACAAGCAACATAGCAATGATAATCTTTACATGTGTGTACACACACACACGCACACACACACACCCCACATGCATGCACCTTCTCCAGTAACATCTTAGAGTACATTCATTGACATGGAACAGCTGGGGCAAACAATATGCACATTTTAAACATCGATACATACTCTAAAAGTTACCTTTTACAGAGATGGCACAAATTTACAGATTATTAGAGAATTTGTTTTCATATAGCGATAACAAATCCTGGAACTATATGGTTTACTTTTTCTAATTGGCTGATCAGTTAAATGGCAAAAATATTTTATTATTGTTTTAATTTGAATTGGTTTATTAATATGCTGAATGTTCAATACTTATTGGTCAACTGTGTTTCTTCTTTTATGAATTACTTATTCATATCTTTACATTTCTTGGGAATTTTTCTTTTTCACACTGATTTTTAAGGACACAAATTTTTGCCTATTGTAAAATTGAATAAATAGTCCTGTTTATCATTTTAAAATATTTGCACTGTACAGAATTGTAACATTTATGTAACTTAAGTTAGAATAGTATTATTATTAATTATGTCTTTTTTTCAGTCTTTTTGTCAGTTTTATAGTTAATTTTTCTAGCTCAAGGTTTTCTAATTCAATGGCAATTTATATGCAGGTGTATTTCTGGATTCTTAATTATATTTATCAGTCTTGTACTGATACCAACCATTTAATTAAATTCATTATAATGTATTTTGGTAACTGACTGGAAATCTTCCTATAGTAGTCTTTATATTTAGGAATTTTTCATTTACCAATATTTTTCTTTCAAGGATGAACACCAAAAGCATTTGTAAAATGATGGTAAAAGTCATGAAATCATTTTAATGTAAAATATTATTAGTGTAAAATATTATTTAGTGTAAAAATATTATTAATAAATTCAAAGGAATATCAATTAAGCTTCAACAAATATTTTTGGATAGAAACTGACAAACTAATTCAAAATTTTATGTGGAAATGCAAAAGCAGAGCAAATATAATTTTGAAAAAGAACAAAATTAGAAGACTTAAAATTGGTTAGCTAGGCTTAATATTGATAAGCTCTATTATAAACCCGAGTAACCAATGTAGCATTTGTATGACAGAGACAAATAGATCAATGGAACAAAATAGGGAGTCTAGATTGGTTAACTGATTTTTGACAAAGATGTTAAGATAAGCCAATGGAGAAAGATATGTTTTCAATAAATGGTGCTGGATTAACCTAGATATTTTTTTGGAAAAAATGAGACTTTACATTTACTTCATACCATGCACAAAAAATTAATTTATGATAGATCATATACATGAACATAACACTTAGAAACGTAAAACCTCTTAAAACACATAGATGACTATATTTGCAAATTTAAGGTAGGCAAACATTTCTTGGAGAAGACATAAAAAGCCCAAACAGAAAACAAAAAAGGTAACTTGAAATTCATCACAATTAACAACTTCTGTTCTTCAAGAGATACGGTTAAGAATCAAATGCGGGCTTCCCTGGTGGCGCAGTGGTTGAGAGTCCGCCTGCCGATGCAGGCAACACGGGTTCGCGCCGCGGTCTGGGAAGATCCCACATGCCGCGGATAGGCTGGGCGCGTGAGCCATGGCTGCTGACCCTGCGCGTCCGGAGCCTGTGCTCTGCAACAGAAGAGGCCACAGCAGTGAGAGGCCTGCGTACTGCAAAAAAAAAAAAAAAAAAAAAAAAAAAGAAAGAAACAAATGCAATGCCACATACAGTGCCACCCCCAATGATCCTCACCTTTTCATATCCATGTCCTTGTATAACACCCAGCCTTGAATGACTTCCTTCTAATCCATAGAATATGGCAACTTTGGAGTGATGTAACTTCTATGATTACATTACAAGAAAAATTGCGAGCACTGGTTTTGACTAAGTGAGCTGCTAGTTCAGAGAGGTCTATAGGGCATGGAACTGAGAGCCGCCTCCAGACAATAACCAGTGAGAAACTGATGCCTCAGTCCAACTGTCCTCAAGGAACTAGATTCTATGAAGAACAGCAAAAATTAGCTTAGAACTGGACCAATCCCATTTGAATATTTAGATGAGATCCAATCTTGGCCAACACCAACACATATGGAGAAACTTTACGTTCATATATTACCAGCAGAAATGCAATATGATTTAGGCATTTTGGAAAACTGTTCGGCAGTTATTTATATAATGAAAGTGTATCCACCATATAATTAACAATTCTACTCCTATGTATTTACTGAAGAGAAATTTGAAGACAAATTACCATAAATTGAATGACTTAAAACAAAAAAAATTTATTTTCTTACATTTCTGGAGGCTAGGATTCTGAAATTACGTTGTCAGGGCCAAGCTCCCTCTGAAGACTTTTAAGGGAGAATCCTTTCTTGCCTCTTAGCTTATGGTTGTTGTTGGCAATCCTTGGCATTCCTTGTCTTGTAGTTGTATCATCTGCCGCTGTCATCACATGGCCTTCTGGGGGGTGTTTGTCCAGATGACCCTCTATTTATAAGCTCACCAGGTACTAGATTTAGGGTCTACCCTAATCTAGTACGACCTTATCTTAAATTGATTCCAAAGACTCTGCAAGGACCCTATTTATGAATAGGGTCATATTCACCATTCACAAGTCCCAGGTAGTTATGAATTTTGCCAGGACACTATTCAACCTTGTACAGTTTTCTTCCTAAAAATCTATCACCCTGGTCTCATAATGAAAAAAAAAAAAACCACAAACTAAAATTGAGGGACATTCTACAAAATATGTCACCAGTACTCCTCAAAACAGTCAAGGTAACAAAAACTGTCACAGACCAGAGGAGAATTAAGGAAACATAATGACTAAATATAATGTGGTACCCTGGATTGGATCCTGGTACAGAAAAAAGATATTAGTGCAGACGCTGACAGAATGCAAATAAAGTTTACAGTTTAGTTAACAGTAATGTACCTAGGTGGTTTTATTATTTTTGACAAATGGACCATGGTTATCTAAAATATTAACAATAGGGGAAATCGGTTTACATGGGAACTCTCAGTATTCTGTTTACCACTTTTCAATACATCTAAAATTATTCCAAAATAATGTAATTTTTAAAATGCAAACTCTGGGGTGTACTCAGGGGAAAGTTAGCTTGGATGATTTGAGATAGTGTGTTTGAGGACTTTGTATTCAAGCTTCAAATAAAAACACAGGTACAACCAAACCTGCAAATTGTGGGGAATGAAGCCTTTGGGGCAGCACACTACAGCCAGTGAACAGGTAGTGGGAGGGAAATGTGCTCCGGGTATTGGAAGAAATGAAAAACTTCAGAGTGACAAGGAATTAGAATTTAACCAAAAAATAAAGGAAGGAAATAAGACAAAGAAGAAGAGAGAAGAAAGAGGAGGAAGAGGGAGGAGAGAAAGAAGGGGAGAAAAGAGGGTGGGAGGAAGGAAGGACGAAAGGACAGGAGGAAGGAAGAACACTTCTATAGTACTTTCTATGGGCCAGGCATCATTCTAAACACTTTGCACGTATGAGCACCTTTAATCCTTGCCTCAACTGTAAATGGTGTGTATTCTTGCTATCTCCCATTTTACTGCTAGAAAAACTGGCTCCAAAAGGTGGTAACTCGCCCAGCCACTGCATGACTAAAAGACAAAGCTGTGACAGTCTGGCTTCAGTCCACATTTACCTACCGCATCATTGTCCTGAATGTAGTGGGAGCCTGAGTGCCACATCACTCCTTAGAAGGCTAACACCTGAACTCAGAGGAAAGAGGATAGTGATTTGGGCTGGGAGAGAGTGAACTGGATGGGTTTGAGGTGACTTCTAGGTAAAATCAAGTGGGACTGTTGGTAGATTAGATGCAGGTAATGAGGGAAAAGTAAGTACCAAGAATGATTCTCCAACTTCTGGCTTGATTGGATTATTTACTAAAACAGGTAATAGCAAAGATGTTTGGTGAGAGATACCAAGATTTTAGTTTTTTTCTTAAAGTTTGAGATGCTAAAGAAATGTCCAAGTAGTTGCATCAGAAGCTCAGTGTTTTCATCCCTCTTTCCCAAGGTGAGAAGAGATATGTGAAGATCACCTGACTGCCAGTGAAAGGGAAGATGATCCCAGTGCAGGTGCTCAGGCTTCCCTCCAGGTCACCCCAGGTCACTGACTCAGATAGCTATTCAGCTGTGTTGTCTGAGAGCTCTGTCCACAGTGGATTATTTTCCTTGAGACTGAACCATTCTTCCTTGCTGACTTGGCCCTTCTCTCCCTGTTATTTGTGCTGCAGACTCTCATGAATATGTAGTGGGCATGTCGTCGGCTCACGTATTGGCCTTTTCTGTATCCTATGCACGAACCAGCATCCCTTCCCTGTTGTGAGGGGATGGAATGGGGTCCACACATGCTTCATCAGGCCCTCGCTTCGCCTAACCCCAACACAACACCTTTTACTGTGACGTAGTGAGCCTAACTGCAGAGAAGCAGAGCACAAGACAATTTTGCTGTCAGCTGCCCTCTCAATCTATTTGCATCCCAAAAAGGAAAGTCAGAACACAGGATGGCCCAAATCCCTTCTCTTCCTCTTCTCTTTCCCTTTCCTCTAGGGATCAGGAAATTTAGCTTTTTCTCATTACTCGATGTCTGGAACTTCCCCTATATCGTATGATTTTTCTTTCATAGCTGGTAACACTCATCCCTTTTTAATGGGATCATGAAGTTGGAATATCTTTGGGAGAACGAAAATATACACCTGTGAAAAAGTTTAATTCTTTCAAAATAATTCTCCCATTGTTCTCCTTTACACCAATGAATCTTCATTAACATCCCTTCACCAGTCAACAGGATTTTAGGTGCTAGATCGGGAAAGATGGTTTCTAACCATTGTCCTGCTCCCCCAATTTAGGTACAAATTAGGGAACTGGGCAGCCCTGTTCACTGCTCAGACGAGTGAACGTTTGAAGGAGTTGAGTGAATTTTAGAGAGTAGATGCAGTTAAGCAGCAAGGTTTGTAGTTTAGACTGAAGGAAAGACAAATGGTTCACATCACGGGATATTAAGAGAGATGTTAAATTAATTCAACACAAAATTTCGCTGTTTGAAAACGACTGTGTTTAACTGAGCACCCCACTGTGCTTTGATTGAGAGGCCCTGTCAGAACTGTTGTTTTCAAGCAGGAAATACATATCTAGAATCTATTTTGTATGTTTGTGAAACTTCAAAGCATGTGATGAATTGCAGAAATCAGATGTGTTTCCAGTTTCCTTTTCCATACATGATTGTCAATAGAGTATCATAGCATCCATACAGTGGTCAGTTCAATCTTGGCTTATGTTTTATTTCTTTTAAGTTATGTTTTACATTTAAACATTAGGACTTAGGATACCTTTGTAAATAATTTCCTAGGTTGTGCTTTCACGAATCTTTTTATGTGACCAAGTTCTTGAGACCTACATTAGTTGCAATAGCCCACCTTTTTATTTCATGTTGTATTCATACATTTTCAGCTTCATCCTCTTTCCTCATTTTTAGTAAAAATAATTCCTTTTTAGAATTACAATGTTTTATTATTTTCTCACACGCATAAGAATATTTCCGTAAGAATCAAACAAACCAAAATGGGAAAAGTAGAAGATAGGTACTTGATTCATACTAATTCTGCAGTTTTAGTCTCGATTGCTTTCCCTGGATCCTTAAAGCTGCCATCCTATCTGACAACAGGTCAAAAAATCTTAGTTCCTGAGGCAATCTCAATGGGATTACAGCCCCTGCCCCTCCAAACAAAACAAAAAGAGAAGGAATTTCAGACCAATTCACTGTGTCTGGATATAGATTCCCACTGCCATAGACTTGTTCGTATATTGCATCTTAGGTCTACCTTGCTGCCAATCATTCCAAGTTCCCTCTTAATCTCCTTTTCCAGTTTGTCGATGAAGTCAAATGGGTAGAGTGTCAGTTTAGTCCCTACTATGAAAATGATTAACGTACTTTCTATGATGACGCATGCACTAACGTGTACTTTAGGTAGTTGTATTCTCATTTTTTAAAAGATTTTAGAGACAGAAATGATGCCTCCTTTTTGTTTGAGTGATTATGATTATGAATGAGGTTGTATTTGAAGCAGTTTGATGTCCTTAGTCAATTATTTCTTTGACTCTTTCTCATTCATCTAACCCCAGCCATTTCTGGGAACTTTCCCAAGGGTTCTGTTGCACTCTGATCTTCACCGGTAGAGGATGCTTTGCTCCAGGTGATAATTGCTTGGCTTCCTGCAAAGTGAGTCCCCTTGAGGTCAGAGGCTGTGACATCAAATCTGAATGGTGAACCCTAGCATTTGGGGTCTCAGTAGGTGCTGAAACAATGAGCAATGGATAACATAATCTAAGACTTCTCTTTCCCTTCAGCGTATGCATGATTTTTTCTTAACATTAGACATATAAATACAGTAACATTCAATGCCAGGCAGAAAGTCACTACCTTTAATTACAATTTGTAGTACTGAAATATAAACAAATAAATAGAGGATAAATATTTGGGACACAATGAATACCCTAGATCGATGTCAGAAAATAGACTAAATAATTCTTAAATAAGTGATTTATGTGGTGATTTGGAGTATATACTCGAGAGAGAGCAATGGAAGCCACTATTATAGACCTATTAATTTATTAATTACTGTGGTCAATGGTAAAATCACTTTTCATCTTCATTGATCTTCCCCCGTGGTTACTAATTGACATAGAATTCTTTGAGAAACAGAATTACATAAGATCTGTGACTGTTCACATAATTAATACATTTTTACAAAAGTGCTTTGAATATTGCTCCATAATTTAAGAGGAAATTAGAACTTTTCATGAGAAAATTGGAAAATGGCATAGCAGGATATTTTCCTTATTAAATTTATTAAGTGGTAAGTTGGTAACTATTGATAAGATATGGTTTTTATAGTTGGGCCATAATATGATTTTTAAGTTTTAATTCTGTTTTGAAAACAGAATTGTGATCTGTGTTTTGGCTAAATATGTACACCTTTTGCTTAATGTAAAAATTTTAGAAGGTTTTCTACTGTTTATCTTCCCGAGATAATTGCAGTCATTTGATAAACAACTCTCTAACACAGCATTGTAAATCAACTATGCTTCAATTTTGGTAATTATGTGCATAAGACATATGATATCATTCTACATATTACTTTTTTTTCCATTTTTTAAATTAAATTTTTATTAAAAATTTTTTATTAAATTTAAAGTTCTATTTGGTTTGTTTTTTTATTTTCTTTTTAAAAACTTTTTTTTTGAAATAATTTTAGCTTTACAGAAAACTTGGAAAAATAATGCAGCAAGTTTACATATAGCCTTTACTCAGCTTCCTGTGGTGTTAACAACATATTATACCCAGGGTGTATTTATCAAAACAGGGACATTAACATTGGTACAATGCTATTAACCAAACTATAGACCATATTCAAATTTGACTAGTTTTCCACTAATGTCCTTTAAAAATTTTTTCTAAACTAAAAAAAATTTGTTTATTTATTGATTGATTGCTATTTAATATATTTAGCTTTTACTTTTTTTTCACTGTCAGCACAAATATGTCTACCTTTCAGTTTCAGTGCCTACTAAGTATTCCATTGAATGGAAACACTAAATTCCTAACAAGCTCCCACATCTTGAATACTTAGGCTGTTTTTAATTTTTCACTTTTAAATTATGTTGCATCAACTATCCTTAAAAGTACTTGCCCTTAGAAAATTATTCTGAAAATGATATCATGACACTGAAGCCTCAGCATGTTTCAAAATTTTATACACCCTTGATTACCCTCTAGACAGGTTTTCCTTTTACACGTCAGCCTGAGGAGAAGGCGAGTACCTATTTCTCTGAGGAAAGCAACTTGAAATTCAGACCTGCTGATATTGCAGTTCGCACCCAAGTAGAAAAGCAACCAGCCTGACACATGCAGGAACAATTTATTTTTTAACATGATAAAATTTGAAATAACTGAATTTAAGTACAGTATAGGTTCTCCCTAACTTATAAGGCATTTTTATAATACCACTGTAAGGTATTGTTTGGGTAAGAAAGGGTGCAATTTATAGCAAAATTTCCCATAAATTCCATTAACTAAATTGTCCATATTTTATGTGCTGCTTATGTTTTCATATCAGCCCGTAGACGCTACTTTACTAGTAATATACCTAAACCAATATATTTACATTACTAGACTGAATTTCTCAAAAGTGTATAGTATGAGGTGGAAAAGTCTCTTTTTCTATTCCTAGCCTATTCCTAAATAGACAACGTCCTAAACTTATTTCTGTAGTCCTTTCTGGTATTCTGGTCTTTCCTTTCCAATACCACAAAGACTGCATACAGTTCCAGGCTCAAAATATATTTTCCTGTTCCTTAACCTAAAAAAAATGGCTAAGTTTGTTGATCTTAACTTGCTGCTGGGGGAAGGCAAGGCAGTTTAACTCATGTTCACTAAAAAGTTATCAGACAGAGAAAGACAAATATCATTTGATATCACTTATATGTGGAATCTAAAAAAATGATACAAATCAACTTATTTACAAAACAGACTCACAGACGTAGAAAACAAACTTATGGTTATGAAAGGGGATAGTGGGAGAGGGTAATTCAGGAGTTTGGGATTAACATATACAAACTACTATGTATAAAATAGATAAACAGCAAAGACCTACTGTATAGCACAGGGAACTATAGTCAATATCTTGTAATAACCTATAATGGAAAACAGTCTGAAAAAGAATATATATATATATATACTCGCATATATATATATACACATATATGTGTATATGTGTATAGCTGAATCACTTTGCTGTACACCTGAAACTAACACAGCATTGTAAATCAACTATGCTTCAATTTTAAAAAATGTTTAAAAAAAAGAGTAAATGACTTATGCCCTACTAAGCTTATTTGGAGAGTTACTTTTGACAGTGACTTGAATATATGTAGGAACTGTAACAAAGTGAAGTGTGTTGAACTGAGTTATGAAATAAACATTTCAGGCAATTTGAGTAAATTATTTTTGATATTTTAAAATTGAGACACAACATGCATGCAATAGAGTACACCTAGTACATTAATCTGACATGTACAGCTTAATGATTTTGTATATGTACACAGATTTAATCACTATCCAGATTAAGATATAGAACATACCTAGGGTTACATTAGAGTTCCTCACACACTTTCCCAGTCTATACAGAACACACACAAACACACACACACACACACACCCCAAAAGTAACTGCTATTTTGACATTCTAACTTTCATTTTTCATTAGATTTGTCTGTACTTGAACAATTCTTATTGTGTAAATATTCCATTTATCTCCTGATGAATGTTTGAAGCATCTAGTTTGGGCTGATAACAGTACTACTGCTATGAGTATGAGTTCTTGTGTAGATAAATATACTTGTTCATGTACAAGCCCTTGTGTAGACAGACTCATTCATGTACAAGTCTTTGGGTAGATAGATACACTCATTGCTTTAGGGGTAGGATTGCTAGGTCACAAAGTAGGAGTATGTTTCACTTTATCACAACCCCCGAAACAATTTCAAACTTAGTGGTACTGCTTTACAACCTGACTAGATATGTAAGGGAGTTTTTATTGCCCTACATACTCACCACTAGTTGACACTGTTAGTCATTTTAGCTACTTTGTTAAGCTCAGTGAAAATGTGTTTTTTTGCACACAGGAGGGAATAAAAACAAGAGTAGTTTATTACAATCATGCAAAATAAAAGATCTCTGAGTTCCTGAACTATGTTCTATAAACATATATTTTAAGGTTATCATTGTTTTTCCTGTCTTTCAACTATTCTAAGATTTTTTTCCTACATTTTAACATTTGTGTTCTTGGGATTTTTCTTATGACTGAGGATACTCACTGCTGTTATTAGTTAGGTGGCCGTTTTTTTACGGTTGTCATTGATTACATGTAATAATAAACTTGGTTCTACTGTTTGTGTTGTCATTTCTTCAGTTGCAGTTAAATTACATGCAGTGAGTTTAATTGCCTTTTGAAATATATTCAAAAGATTACACAATGACTTGGTACTAAAGAAAAGTTAGTATGTATAGAAAACAGCACAGAAATAGAGCAGTGGACACATATTTTTAGTGACACAAATATTTATTGTAAGAGGAATATCTTCAATTGGCCAAACAATCTCTTTTGGGGGGAGGGGCAATCTCTAATTCATTTAGTTTGTATTTTAATTTTTGTCTATGAGTGAGAGAAACAAATGATAAAAAAGCTTTGTGTAAATAATTCTAAAAGAGCTCTTTTGATAAGAACAAAATTACAACTCTAAAATTATTAGAAAACATTGTGTCCTGGTTGTCACCTTTTTTTCCTTGTTAATGCTACATCAAATAATGGTGCTGGGTAAAATATATGGCATCTTAAATTCAATGAATTACAGTATTACTGTCTGTGCTCTTGTTTCTGCTTTTCAGTTCTTTGTACATCTCCCCACCCTCCTTCCTTCAGGGTCAACTCGGGCTGCTGTCTCAGCAGAGAAATGTGGCCTGTCTATCTGGGAATGAGATTGTCTTATCTGTTTTCTAGGTAGAGGTCATTTAGTCAGTTGAGACTGTCTGCAAACAGAATTTATGAAATTAAAATTGGGAGAAATGGGAAACCTAATGACAATCATTCTTATTTGCTGCTTTTCTGGATTTACCCTTTTTCGGTAATTGGTTCAGTTACTATCCTAACCTCTTCTTACTGACTTCTTCAACTATATGTCAGCTGTTTTCTGCAGTCATATTTACACAACAGCAAGGGATCAATTTTGAAGTCAAGTTGCTAATATGTCTACTCTTTTACAATAAGTCTCATGAATTTTCTCCTTATGTCAGCCCACAGAGTCTACACGTCCCATGCGCCTGCACAGCTGGCAACAAGACCTTTGGAAAGGTTTTTCCTATTGTTTGCCTGCATCCAGACACATTTTGGTCATCATGTAGCCTTTTATTAATACCTTCTTCCATTTTTAAGTTTGAAGGTAATTCAAAAAAATTCTTTTGATTGGTTGAAATTTACACAAAACTATTGAGAATGCATGTCCAGGCTTAGCATTTGATTGCTTCCTTGAAGAAATTGACACGTCAGTCCAGAAACTATGTTTCATGAAATTTCCTAAGAGGCCAAAGATACTTTTCATTTTCAGAAAAGCAAATTAGCATATAATGGACCTCATTATTGTTCTTTGATGAATATTTTATAATAAGATATATTTTGGTCTTTAATAACTATATGTTAAAGGATGCATTTTATCCATGAACTTCAGATTTGATCTATACATAATATACAGGGTTGAGATAGGCAAGGAAGGGAGATAGGAAAGAAGAGGAGAAATGATTTCTTTTTGTCCATCTTCTCCTCCTGAGCAGTCTCATCTAAATGGGATTCTTTGTACTAAGATGTCTAAATTTTGGATACCCCATATACTCTTGATATTACATATTAGTTTGAATCATAATAAATTACTGTTCATGTAGGTCAAGGTTGGTCACAAATGACAATTTTACATGGTTCAACATAATACATAGGAATGAAAGCTAAATTCCACAAAAATGTACCGTAAAGACATGATATATACCAATGTTTTAACTATGATGATGGGGAACCAGAAATTAAGATATTATTTGATGCTCATGTTGATATATTATTAGATTTTATATTCATAATGTAAAACAGGTGTATATAAAAATAATTTATTGGGCTTCCCTGGTGACGCAGTGGTTGAGAGTCCGCCTGCCGATGCAAGGGACGCGGGTTCGTGCCCCGGTCCGGGAAGATCCCACATGCCGCAGAGCGGCTGGACCTGTGAGCCATGGCCGCTGAGCCTGCACGTCCGGAGCCTGTGCTCCGGAACGGGAAAGGCCACAACAGTGAGAGGCCCGCGTATAGCAAAAAAAAAAAAAAAAAAAAAAAAAAAAAAAAAAATTATTAGTATTTGGGTTAATACCTCTAAAGTAAAAATATATATTTATATGACCAAATAATTACTGACAGAGTTGCGTACTTGTAATGTTGGAAAAATCACTTAACTCTCCAGGGCTAATTTTTACTTTTTAGTAAAATGATGATAATAAAACCCTACTTTCCTTATAGGGCTGTTGAGAGTGGATGATATCACAAAAGGAAATTAATCTAAAAAAGATTACATAATTCAATACATTATAATATTAGATTCTCCTTTACTTCTTATGTGAAGAAGTTACATAAATTTACGAGTTTTTTTTCTTTTCTTTTGCTACCTAGAAAATCGTTTGATGCTGGGAAAAAAGGAAACACAATCCCCTTAACATTGCTCTATGCTTCCACATACACCCTAGGCTGATTCTGGGGAGAAGAAAACATTTCTCTAAAATGAGTCTGCCCCTTCCAAATAGCTATTTCGAGCCTGGTTTTGTGTACAGGAAAGAACTGCCAAGAAGAGAAATATACTTGAATAATGAGCCTATCATCTGGGGAGGAGGAAGCAGATTTCAAGGCAGAGAGGGCGAGGCAAACTAAGGATAGAGATTATCACCCACCTATGTACTAATCTGAAGCACCAACTCCATTAGCTTTGGCAGGAGACCTCACATGTGTACCAGACTTGTACTGTCAAAACCTGTGCTGGATTCGCAGAGCAAAATACCTAGACCACACTGATACAGCTGCACAGGAGAGTTGGTCTAGATTAAGCAACTGTGGAAAAGGCAGTCTTCTAAATTAGATCACCGGACAAGAACAACCTCTATTATGAAGTGAAATACACTGGAAATGGGAGGTAGATGGTGCTTAATGTGGAGGCTTGAAGGAGGTACAGCTGCAGAGATGACAGACTTGAGAAAGTTTAGCTTGGGCCATTGTAATTATAATTAGTGGTCACTAAGATTTATCAATCACTGTGTATGTGCCAGATTTTGCTGTAAACAATTTCAATGTTTTATCCTCACAACAACTATATGATCATCCTGATTTTGGTGCTATTAAGGTTCCCCTTTCAAAGATGAGTTAACTGAGTCTCAGTGCAATAAGTAAATTGCTTAAGACTACAGAGCTAAGTAAGCACCAGAATTGGGTTCTAATCCTGGACCTTCTGACTCCAGTAGAGGCCCCTTTGACCTTTATGGCAGGTGGTTTCTCCTTTCGGCTTCCCACGCCATTTCTCTCCATGTCTTATAATTTTAGCATACAGTCTTACAGTTTTCTTTCTTTAGTGTTTCCTTCCCTTCCTGTAAACCCTAATGACCCATGAATATTTGGATGCAGTTATCACCAAGGCAAGGGAGGTATGATGGGATAAATCTCCCAGGACTGTTAACACCAATGCATTAGCCAAAACTTGCTGTCAATAGCAGCATTCACCTAGGGTGCTGTGTTCTCTGTGGTCCACGTGGCAACCAGCAGCAAGGTGATTTTAGGCTCACAGTTGGGCAAAATGATGGGAGAAGTTATGACAGACAAAAAGGATTGTGGGGTAAGTGGGAATGCTCCTAACCCAGCTGCCCGCTTCCCTGTCCCCCAAACTGATAACAGACATGTACTTTTACATGGCCTGAAAATTTCCTAATGAAAAAACATTTCAAGAAAGACAAAATGCAAACTACCAAAAATAAGATCAGAGATGTATTATGGATTTTACTTCCTCATTTTAGATTACCTGACTAGCTTACCAATTTAACTGTTATAAACTGTACATTTAGTGATTAAAAATAATTATTTTCAGTACCTAATAATTATCAGGTCAAAAAAATTATAGCATATAGAGTAATCCAATTTACTATTAAATTTCACATCTTGTAACTTGTACTCCTTTCCTCCAGCAGCTTAGCAAGAGGTTTTCGTAGCTTCCTTCTGCATGTGACGCTTGTTCAGGATAACAAAAGCTACTGTCTTACAATCGATAATTCACAAAAGGGCATTACAAGATTGAGATCCTGTGTGTGAGAGTGTTTCAACTCGTTCTGAGAGAAGAATGAATTTCTTGGCTGTGATAGTTGTTCTCAGGAACTATCACTTTTCTTGCCTGTAAAAAGTACCTAACTGATTTGTCACCAAGTGCAAGTCATCCAAAGCCCTAACAAAGATAGCAGTACATGGCGTGCTTGATTGGAGGTATTATTTTTTACCCCCTGGGGACAATCCCATAACAGGTATTTTGCTCCTGTGACATTTTCGGCAGGCCCCTGTTATGAGTAAGGTCACAGAATTTCATTTTACTTTTAGTATAATTTTCGGCTGGAAGGATTTTGATTCTTAATCTGCAGTGCCCTCAGGAATGTTCCCTTAGATTTCATTTTAGATTTTTTTTTCTCCATTGATTTTCTCAGGTCCTTTGTAACTTGTGCTGTACTTCTTTATTCATTGTGTAAATTTTAGGTAATAGAAATACAGTATTATAGGCACAACTTCCTGTATCAATTTATGTCTATAATTTCTCCTTTATTAACCTGTTCTTTCTAATATGGTACTCTAATTGGTAGTGAAGAGATTGCCTAGATTCAAGGGCTAGATACTTATATGAGTATTACCTAGTTAAACTAAACTTCCCCTTAGTTCTCTCCAGTGCTAAATGCAGCTGTGTTGTTAAACTTCCTTCAGGCTATCACTTAAGGATATTGTAAAGTTAACATAGTTATTAAGTCAACTTAAGACCCAGAGTCTTGTCTTTTCAATAGAATAAAAATATCATTTGACTATATATTCAGTGATTAGATTCAAATTTTATTTAACATTTAAAATATTCAGTGAGCAAATTCTATGTCTCAGTGACATCTGGGAGAATCAGGATTCAACCATATATACAAGAGATGAAAATCCTAGCTTTCACAGGGTTTAGTGACATAGGAATTGGCTTTTCTAGAGGTAAATGGACCGTGTTAGATGTTTGTAATACGTCTTCTCTGACCATAGGCAAATAGTGAACAGTAATTTAATTAAATTCTGGAGGGAAACATAATCTAATCAGACTTTTGACGATTATAGAACATATCAAAGAATGGCATTAATTATCTAAGATTATCACAATGTGACAGATTTGTGGTCATTCATATTTAAGAATGTTAATTTTTGTTAAAAATTAATTTAAATTTTAGATGGGATGCACATCCATTTTTAAAAGTTGCAAGAAAATAGAGGAAGGGGCTGCACAATTATATTTTGAAATAATATTCAATAGTTTTGCATTCTCAGTAACTAATTTTAGCCCACAAAGCCTCCACCTTCATAATTAGGTTACAGAGTTGTATGTTGCTCTAGGAAAATGCTGGCTACCTAAATGCTGTACCAAATTTGTGGCAGAACACGTACATGACTCTAGGCTTACCTATTTGCAATACTGCTTGCTGAATGTATTTAGTAAAGATAGCTGAGTTATGTTAGCTGGTGCATGTGGTACCAAGAGAATTGTATCTAGATATAAGAATGGCTAACTATGAGACTTAATGGATAGGCTGGTTGCTGTATTATGAGGCTAAACCACCAAACATTCTCCCTCTGGCAGTTACAGGGAAAGCTGTGGTCTAGAACTTATACCTGATATTTTTCGTGAGCTTCGGATGAAACTACTATTTGAATGTGTGCTCTTTTGCATGCTTTGCCTCTTTTTCAAAAGTTAAATAAAACTATGTCTGGCACATATGGTATCACACAAACTTTTTCAATAATTTCAAACCAAGGACCAGTGGATACTGTCAGTGGTCATGTAGCTTGCAAGTAACACTCCCCTGCAACCTTCACCTTGTCTACATACAGCCATTGTATCTGACCTAGAAGAACAAGATATTACAAAGCAAATGGAAAATGGCAGATGATATCTACAACAAGAAGACAACAGGATATGAGAATTAGAACATCAGATCATAAAAATTGTCCACCAATACCAATCGCTTAGAAGAAAAAATGTTGACACACTCTCTGAATCAGAATTAAGAATCCTTAAATAAGAAATTACAGGCATAATAAATTTCTTATTCAGAAATATTAAAAAATACTCAGAAAATGAATGAACAAAATCAAAACAAACAAAAAATTAAGAAGACATTAAATGAGAATTAAACTAATAAAATAATTAAAGAAAATTTTTTTTAATAATTGAAGAGAAATTTCAAGAAAAAGAAAAAAATATTATTTTGGACTGAAATACAAAATGACCAGAGGGGAATTAGATTTGACCCAAAATATAATACAGTGAAAAAAATAATGAAGAAAATAATTTTTTTAATAATTTAAAATGGATCATAAAAGAAATGAACTATCTAGAAAAGAAATCCATTGTATTTTAATGGAATTTTGAAGAAGAAAAAATAATACTACATAAAAATATTAATACTAATATCCAAAAATTATGTCTGGAAACAAAAGAAGACCTGAATTTATTTTTAAAGGGGCCATCACATACCAGGAAAAATTAACGGAGTTTTCAAAATCAAGACATATTCTGATAAAATAATGATGTTAATAATAAATGAAAATAAACTCTCAAGGCCTTAGACAAAAAGACCAAATCAGCTATGCAGGAAGGAAAATCAAGTTGGCATTGGACTTAAATAAAGTCTACAAACCAAAAGAGACTTCAGCATTTTCAACAAAATAAAGGAAAGAAAGTGTGAAGAGAGATTTTATATTCAGCCAAGCTGTAATTCAAAATTCAAGGCTATAGAAAAGTTTTGGATATTGAAAAATTCAGGGAATGTGGTACTCATGAAAAATACCGTAGAATCTACTAGGAGATTGGTTCATTCAATCAAGAATTAAAGGGTAAAAATTTCCAAAAGAACTGATGCAAGGAAGTAAATGTATTTAATTGCACATCTCATACTAAAACAAATGTGGATTCATGTATAGAAAAACAATATTTAACAATATAGAAATATTGCAATATTAAAACTGTGATCAGTAGGGTAAACAAAAAGAGAAAGTGATATAAACTTATTCCTTGTCGCATTGTTAATACGTGGAAGTCAGATAAATCACATAAAGCTGAAACCCAATTAGTTGTCTAAATAAGGAAAAATGGGATTGAAGGCATGGTAACTATATTAGTACGAATATAGAAACCAGTAGACAAAATGTGAGCATACATAAAGACACAAAATAAAGCAATTAACTAAGTAAATTAGGGTCTGCATGGAGAAAAAAATCATATGGACAAAACATATTTTGATAAAGTAAGAACAATCAAATCAGTTATGTAAATAAATACTGATGTGCTTCATTCAGGTACAAAAAAACAGAAATTTCAAATTAGCCAACAAAATATAACCCCAAACATGCTGTATACAACAGATTACCATAAAATGAAGGAATCAGAAAGGTTAAAAAATAAGGGCATAGGAAAAAAAATAAAAATGGGAATAATAAGAAAGCAAGGGTTGTAATCCTCATATGAGAAAAAGTTCAGACTCAGACTTACAAGTATTAAATGTGACAAGGATCATAGGCTACCTGTGTTTGTTAATTGGGGTTACCCAAAGAAAAAGTCAACCTTCTCTCTTGTATCTTTTTGACAGGCGGTAGCTTTACAACTTGGAGAGTTGGGCTCCTATCTGCTCTCATAGAGACTTCGAGTTAGAAGCCATGTCTTCCTTGATGGTTACATTTCAAAGGAATGGCTCCCAGGTCCTTGAGAAAATCATTCCTGGGATGTAGAACATTTATATCCCAGTGGGGAAGAGTAAAAATGTACAATTACAACTTTTCTAATGTAAGTACTAAGAAAAGGGAGGTCTGGCCTAGAGAGAGGAAAATACCTAAGTTTAGTCAAGGGAGAGAAAGTTAATGCCCTCTTGGTTATCACTTATATCAACATCAAATTAATTAGGATAAAGAAGGTAAAACATGACCCAAGAAACTTTTGAAGACAGTATTCTGTCTGCTCTCAGTTGGATATATTCTAAGCATGAATACAAAAGTAATCTGGAATTGGTTTGTTACAGGTACTGTTATGGATTTTGATACAACTCTGGGTTCATTGTAAGATTGAGCAAGTGGTAACTAAATGCAAAGTGTATGCAGTAAGGGGATACTTCACTAAATCCTGGGGAAAGACTAGGAAGTTATCAAAGATATTATTGGAAAAACTGGGGACATTTGGATACTGTTCATTGTTAAATTTCTTGTACTTGATGATTTATTTTGGTTATGTAAAAGGATGACCTTATTTTTAGATACATCTTGAAATATTTATTTGTGAAATGGCATGATGTCTGCAATATATTCTCAAATTTTCAGAATTGTGAATGAAAGAGAGAGTGGGAGGAAGAGAGAGAACACAAATTTGGCAGTGCTAATAATGCTAATAGTTAGGTAAATATAGGTAAATGTTACTTATTGTACTATTCTTTTAACTCTTCTGTATGATTGAAATTTTCCAAAACTATAAGGTAGAGGAAAACTAGCCACCCCAAAATCAGTTAAAAAATACATTCTATACCAAACTGCTGAAATAATTATTTTCTAAAGTAAAATGACAAAAACAGTTTGTGCAGAGACTGTTACTCAAAGTTTGGTAAAACACAGAAATAACAAAAAAAAAAATTATAGTCTTTGAGCTGCAAAATAGGCTATTAAAATTCATAGGAGAGATGTAGTTTTAAAGAAAAAGGCTTTGTATTGCTGGAGAGAATGTTTTGATTTTGGAAAACTTGGCTTTGAGTTTTCCTACAGAACTTGATACATATATGCTGTGCACCAAACCACAAGTGTCATATTTTGGATTGCCCAACTTTATTAATGCTTGGGGCACCAAAGATAATGTACGTATACCGTTGTTTATAAATTATATGCATATAATGCTCTAGTAATATATTGTATACTTTGGAAATTTCATACAAAAATACAATAAAAAAGAAGATAAAACGGTAAATAGAAATAGACGTTCAAATGTGGGTCACTTCAACTGCCCCCTGGGCAGTATACCTCATGCTTCGGAGACCTGTACTATGAGTGATAGCTTTGTGAATACTATGCAGCAAGGAAGGATTTTGGTTTACAGCTCCAAAGGAGAAAAAATTAAATGGCTGGTGAAAGACTGGGAAATTGGAAGGAGCAGCAATAGATTTAACTACAGATGGAAGTCTCTAAAAAGTGACTCACATTCCTCAAGACAGAACTTTAATGTGGTGGAGCTGGGGAAGAAGTGCCAGATAATCTTGGCAGAATCCAGGAATACTTGGTCTTTTGCTTATCTTCCAAAGATGTAGCTAAAAGGCAACAGTGGACCTCTTTCAGAGGCTGCAAATCCCACCCTGAGCCAGAGAATAGAGTACCTATGACCAAGCGAACAGCATGGTGGCAACAGCTTAGTGGATCCAAGCAGATGAATGAAACTGAAGGTAGAATCACAGCACCCAGGGTCCAGTGACTGAAGGCAACAGACTGAAAAATGTAGACAGGGACTGACAGAGGAAGATGAAGATGTGAGAGTGTAATGAGTTGATTGAATTTTAATTTTCAATGGAAAGAGTTTCAATCTTGAAACAAATTTGGAAAAAAAATCAATTACCAGTTTTTCCTGGAATTAAATAGACCATTTTTCTGTTAGCAGGCAGAATGGAATCCAAAGTCAAAATAAATTGGTATAAAAAAGTTACATTTTGGATGGTTGAAGTTGCAAAGTGAAAATCCCCATCTGCTACCTAAAGAAAATTAAATTTTTCTTTACTCCTATCCGCAGAAATAATCACCAGTAATTTTATGAGAATGTCTTTCCACTGGTTGCAATAACAAAAACAAATGTCTTAAACATACCTCAAATAGGTGGTGTTTCATAAATATTTGTTGAGTGCTTATATATTCTTGACCCTGTTCTAGGTGTTGGGGATACTGTGATAACAAAATAAGGGAAAAAAAATACCTGTTTTCTGTTCTAGCAGATTTGTTAAGAAAGCTTCAAGATTAGTACATTAATTCAGGTCAATTGTTAATATGTTTCAGCAAATAAAGCAGCACAAACTTAAAAAGTCATGTGACTTCTTAGTCCTAGGCAATTTCTTGTTACCCTTGCGGCTCTACTGCTCTCCCTGAAGTAGAATAATAGGGTACATCTCCTTCACTTTCGCTTTCCACCTTAAAAAATGTTCTGGGATGTTCATGTTGGGCTCCTGTCAGCAGACACCAGTGTTCAAGGACACTGTTGCTCTGGTTACATATGGACTTGGAATGTCTGGGTTTGTTAAAGGTTTATTTTTATTTAAAACTTTTAAAATTTATTCTAAATGTATTGTTTTAAATTTACATTATGATTTTCCCAATGGTTGAGTCTATTTAAAAAATCATGGGCTAAAATAATTAGATGTAAATAATTCTTAAAGTGTGGAGTTAGCAAAAAGAAATTAAATAAAAGGCTTTTTGAGAATTCTATTATAAAACTTTTAATTTCTACAAGATGAATTTGAAGAATTGAAATAAAAGCAAATATATTTAATTAAAGATTATGTTGAATATCCAAAGAAAATAATTAACTTACAACTGTATAAATGGGCCATCTTGGATATTTCATATAAGGCTTCTCTAAGACAACAAGATAATATGAAAAGGAGAAAAGGACCAAATGCAAATAAAACATCTGTATTTTCTAATGGAGGGATTATGTTCTCTAGTGAATAGATCAAGTTCTAAATGTCGGTCAGTTTCAGGCAGAAGTTACCCCCTGGCTGTTAACAACCTTAGGAAACCTGTCAAATGAATTTAAAATAATTTTAATACTGTGTTGATTTAAGTTCCTTTCAAATCTGTGTATTCTGTTCTCTGTTGCGCCTAATTTCTTTTATGGATTTTTAATGTGAATTTCTATTTTTCTTGGCAAACAGTTCTGTTTTGCTCACTGTCTACTCTTTTTTTTTTTTTTTTTTTTTGCGATACGCGGGCCTCTCACTGTTGTGGCCTCTCCCGTTGCGGAGCACAGGATCCGGACGCACAGGCTCAGCGGCCATGGTCCACAGGCCCAGCCGCTCCACGGCATGTGGGATCTTCCCAGACCGGGCACAAACCCGTGTCCCCTGCATCAGCAGGTGGACTCCCAACCACTGCGCCACCAGGGAAGCCCACTATCTACTCTTTGATTCTAATTTTAAACTCTCAATTTATCGATTTATTACTTCATATTTTTTATTTATTTTAATTAATTAATTAATTAATTTATTTATTTATTTTGCGGTACGCGGGCCTCTCACTGTTGTGGCCTCTCCTTTTGCAGACCACAGGCTCCGGACGCGCAGGCTCAGCGGCCATGGCTCACGGGCCCAGCCGCTCCGCTGCATGTGGGATCCTCCCGGACCAGGGCACAAACCCGTGTCCCCTGCACCGGCAGGCGGACTCTCAACCACTACGCCGCCAGGGAAGCCCTATTACTTCATATTTTTAATAAGTTCTATTTAGAAAACACTCTCATTCAGTTGTTCATTAAAGAGTGCAGATTTGAGCACCTACTGTGCTCTGTGTGCCAGGAACCGTGATTGATTCCTGAGATTCAGCAGTAACAAAAGAAGACAAAATCTTTGTTGTTGTAAAGGTTACCTTTCCGGGGGAGATAGAAAATGAAATGACAAGTTAAACAGCTAATATACATAATAGATAGTGAAAATATCAAAGGAAAAAAGTAAAGAAAGAAAAAGAGTTTGAAAGTGTGGTGAATGTTATTGAAATTTTAGAGAAGGTATATGGGATGCCACTATTAAGGACATGACTTTTGAGTAGTGCTTTTGTAGTCTTACCTCTGGGCAATGATGAGAGGTTGGAAATGACCTCCGAGTAGTAGTGAGAGGCCTCAGCTGGGTCGGGACTGTCGTGTCTGGAGCAGTGGGCCTGGTTCTCTCTTTGGGGATCCTAATAATTAATCTGCCTAAAGGCCTGTCCACCCAGCCAGCAGTTTGCATCAGGTACGTTTGACCTCGCTTTCCTACATTCCTTAGCACAGAACTCTTGAAAATGGTCTTGGTTTAGAAACTATTCCTGGTAGATTATAAATTAAGGAACCTTTTTAGGTTCCTTAGTAATTTTTTTTTTTACATTTAAATATTTCATCCATCTGGAATTTAGTTTTGTATGAGGGAACAGAACTTAAACTATGTGATTTTCTCCACTATATTAAAATACAGAAAAAAATCTCTGCATAGGAAAGAAAATCTGCAAAATCTAAAACCAAATGACCAAATAAGAATCAATATTTGTAATATTACTAGAGACAAATGGCTCTTTTAACCCATGTAGATATTTTCTACACATTAATACAAAGAGAATACAAAGGAAACCAATTTACATCTGGAAAAATAGGCATCCATGAATATACAGTCTACAAATAGAGAGAGATTTATTTCAATTAAATATGTAAAAAGATGCTATAACTCACATGGTTGAAGAAAAATGCCAATTAAAACCACAATGAGAGAGCACTGTTTTTTTAGCTATCAGATTGGCAGCAATCAAAAACCCTAATAATACATCTGTCTGTTGGTTAGGGTGTGGAGTAACAGCAGTCTCGCATTTTGATAGGATTCTAAGTTGGTCTATCATTGGTGGCAGAAGGACTCTGAGGTGACCCTCGTGACCCCTGCCTTGAGGTAATCAGGCCCAAGAGTAATGCCCTGGATTGTGGGTGTGACCTGTTAGCTTCCTTCTAACCAAAAGAATACAACAAAGGGGACAAGATATACATGATTATATTATATGATTACATTATATAAGATGTAATGCCCATCTTGCTGAGAGACTCTCTGGCTTGCTTGTTTTGATGACGCAAGTGGCCAGGTTGGGGAGCCCACGTTGTTAAGAACCGGGGTTGACCTCGAAGAGCTGAGAGCAATCTGTAAGAAAGTGAGGCCCTTTATGGTAATGTGCAGGATATTGAATTCGGCCAACAACTTGAGTAATCTCTGAAGAGGATCCTTCCTCAGCTGAACATTCAGTTAAGGTTCTATCTCTAGCTGAAACCTTGATTATAGTCTTACATGTACTCAACTAAGCCATGCCTAGACTTCAGTCCCATAGAAACTGTGAGAAAATAAATGTACATTACGTTAAGCCTGTAAGTTTGCATTTGGTATTTTAGTATGCAGCGGTAGACACATAATAGAGCATCTATGCACTATTAATAACAATTTGATCCAGTAATTCTTATTTAAGGAATTTATATTCCAGTTTTACTATATATATGTCCAAAGATACATATGCAAAAATAATTCATTATAGCAAGTTTTGGTAATAGCGGAAGAATGGAAAAAGCTCTACAAGCCCTTCAATAAATGTCTAATCAAATGCTGACAGATTATGGCATAACCACTAAGGAACAATTTAGCCAAGGGAGAGAGCATGTATATTAAAAAAATCTCCAAGATGACTCTTCAGTGGAAAACAGGCTGCAGAATATTGTGTATAAGTAGGGTAACATTTGTAAATTGGCAAAAGGATACACAGAACTAAACTTGTATATGTATAGATTATCTCTGGAAAATATTGATATATCAAGTTGGTAAAATTTATTGCTTTTTGGAATGACATAAAGACTGGAGAAGAGGGTTGAGAAAATATTTTAGTATCCATTTTATTTTTTATCTTTTGGGTTTTTAATTATGTGTATGTATTTCATGTTCAAATAAATTGTTGCTTTTAAATGCTAAGAACTAGAAACAGATTTTTAGAAATAATGATGTTATCTTACTAAACTTCTTCAAGAAACTATAGCTAACTATAGCTAACTAATCATACAACCAGAATGTATGATTACAGGAATAGTAAATTCTCTGATGGTTAACACATACTTGAAAGAGTTTTGATGTTTTCTTCACTTTTTATGTTCTTGCTGCATTATTCATTTATTCAAAAAATAAATATTTGAGTGCTTGCAAGATGTTCTGCTACTTACCAGAGTTTTAGGTTCTGAGAGGAATTCATAGATGAATAAGATAAGATCCCTAGTCTCAGTACTTTATAATTGAGCAAAGGAAATCAAAGAAGCAAAAATTTAGCTAACAAGGCAAAATGTGGTCAGAAGCATAAATGAAGCCCATGGAAAGTTTGTGGAGCCTTACAGAAAGTTGTGTCCTTTTATGTATGTTTAGAATAAAGGAGAGTGCATTTACTCTGGTGTGGAAGTGCAGATAAAATATCAACATTTTCGATGCATTTAGGAAGGCATTTCAAACATATGGAACAGGTGAGTCAAGCCATAGAACTGTGGAAAACTGTTGGACATTTCCAGGAAGAAGGCACATATGCTTTTTGCTGGAAGGCAGAACTCTTGAAAGCAGGTAGTGAAAGAGTAGTGTAAAGACAAATGAGTTTTAGGAATGACTTGTGGAGTTCCTTGAAAGTAAGAAACTTAATTTACTAAGAAATTATGAGCAGTGTAAGATTTCTGAGCAGAGTAATAAAACTGTCAGAATTGTGAGCCAGAAATATTATTTTGACAGTGATGTAGAGACGGCTTAAGAGTGAGATCAATTTTGGTTGTCCTGAATTTGGGGTTTTGTTGTTATGTATTAGTTAAAATTTCATTAGCCATATGGAAACATAAAGGGGGAACTCAGTAGAAAATTTTGGAATAGATAGGACTACTGGAAAAAAGAAAAAAGAAACAAGGATGGGGGTTAACACATTATATTTTTGAAAACTCATCTGAGGAACAAAATGAGTCATAAAATCATATTTCTTTGGGGAAAAATATGAGGAAGAATTTGAGATTTTACAGCATTAAAAGGAGATGAAAAATTAACAAAGAAACATGCACACATCATAATGACTTAACATTTTGTGGTCTGTGGTTAAATTTTAATTTAAAATTAAATACATTACACACATGAAATAATCCCACTTAATTACCCTCATTTTATTTGATTTTTAAAAAGTGATCAATTTCCCATGGAACATTGGAAAACATCTAATATACGCCTCAAACTGTCTTATTTTGAAAACTATTACTTTGACACAAAGTATACAATGTCTAAATAGATTTCTCTTTAGGGGTCTATGTAGAGAAAATTATTTTTTAGTTCAAAGTTTAAGAACACATGGTGGTCCCACTGAAATTTTTCACACAGTTGATTTCTCTAATCTTTACTTAAAATGCAAATGTAATATAAATTACTTGAATTTATTAGTTATATTATTGGAAAAATGAACTAAAGGAATATCAATTGTTAGCAATTTTAGAGCTTCTTCTAATAGTGAAGGAAAAAAAAAGGGAAGATTAAAAAAATATCTCTCAGCCATCTGGGTTAACATTCAAAAGAGATTAAAGTTGAATTTTCAATGAATTTGGTACATTCATTTACATGTCGAGTTTTCACAGCATGAGGTGACTTCATTTTTAACAAAAGATAAGCTGTACTTCAACCTCTATTACTATTATCAATGTGTCCTATCACGGTTGCCAATGCTTTCCTTTCAAGGCAAAATGCCACTGTACTTATTTTCTCTTTAGAGATTATTTCTGGCCCAGTCAGCTCTGCACACTGTATAAATTCTTACTATGTGAAAGAAACTCTAGGAAGCATTTATTTAGCAAAAGAGAGTGTAGACAACAACTATCAGTTCCAAGCACTCTGATGGATGTTAGAAATACAGTGTTGGGAAAGCAGACATAGTTCTTGCCTCATAGAATTTATGGTGTACTTTGGTAGACAGACACTTCTCAAATAACTCCTAATAAATTAAGGGCTATGAGAATTAAAATCTCAATTTATTCTTGACTATTCTCAGTCAAGAATACCAGGGAGGAACTGAGGAACACTGAAGTAAGACAAATCCTGACCTCAACAATAACACCTATCATTGGAAAGACTTCTGAAATAAGAGTTCTTTTTATACATGTTGGTGCCATTTAGGGAGAGAGAAAATATACAAGAAGAAATTGATGGGGGAGTTGGTATGGAAAATTATCTCTGTAGTCACCCAAGTATACTATTAAGCAAGCTATTCTAGACATGATGAAACAGAAATGTTTGCAGACTAGATTAAGATGCTAACATTTCATCCTTTATTTAATTCCCAGGAAGAGAATGTAGAGAGATCAAATAGCCTGTGACAAATTCTTGATGAATGCCAAGTTTTGTTGTCAAATAAAGAAAAGAAATGTCTGCATATTCAATGGGAAAACAAGGCAACTAGTTCTATAAATACTAACAGGAGAAACAGAGAAGGTGGCCAACTTCAACACAAGGAAAGTGGGCCCTTATGGCAAAAGAGTAAACAATGGATGATGAAGAGGCTTGAACAGTGTCCACTGGTTTCATTGTCATGATGCTTATGCTTATGCTTAGAGCTACTTTAGCAAAATGACAAGCCCCCAAATAAAACTGACACTCACAGTTGTCAACTATAAATTGGCACTTGCCATCTACCTCTACAAGGGTTAAATCATGAGCCACTGCAGCTGCTGACTTTCAACATCCCCTGAAAGAGTTCAGGGTGGAGAGCAGAAATGAGGCACTCTGTGCTCTGGGCAAAACTGGCAGAACAGGTCTTCAGGTAGTTAGGTAGTTTCAGGAGCTGATTTGATGAGCCCAGTTCTTGTATCTCCTCATGTCTAGAAAAGCACTAAAATCCTTCATGGTGACGTCTGGTCCTGGTGACTAGCAGAAACCTTCTGCAAAAAATATGTGCTTGATTGCATGTACCCCCCCTTCACCAATATCCCATATATACTGACCTTCCCCCCTACCTCTTTGGAGCAGTTTCTCAGAGTTATCTGAAATGCTGTCTCCCAGGCTATAGTCCTCATTTTGCCCCCAAAAAAACTTAACTCACAATTCTCATGTTGTGCATTTTTTTAAGTTGACATAGTTCTCATGTTGTACGTTTTTATTTTATTCCACATTTCTTTAAATGGTTGATAGAACTCACAACTGAAATTATATGTGTCTTGAGTTTCATTTGTAAGAAGATTAAAAAAAATCAAATTCAATTAAAAACATGTAAAATTTTTTGATTTTCTGTTCCATCTTCTGTCTGCTTTGGTACACTGTCTTTTTAGATGTGTTTGTCCATTTCATCCAGCTTGTTCAATGTGCTATAATAAAGTCATTTATTATTATCTTTTCCATGTCTATAGGATCTATAGTTATAATCCCCCTTTTCATTTCTAATATTACAATTTATTCTCTCTCTTTCTCTCTTGTTTAGTCCAGCTAGGGTTTTTATAGATTTTGCTGTTCTTTTCAAAGGATCTGTTTTGTCTTTTAAATTTTCTCTATTTTTTTGTTTTCTATTTTGTTGATACCTGCTCTTATCATTATTGTTTCTTTTCTTCTACTTAATTTGGCTTTGTTTTGCTCTCCTTTTCTGGTTTCTGAAGATGGAAACTATGTCACTTAATTTAGAACTTCAATTCTAATATAAGTATTTAAAATGATCAGTTTCCTAATAATCATAATTTTAGCTGAATTTAACAAGTTTCTATATGTTGTATTTGAATTTTCATTCAGTTTGTAATATTTTCTAATCCTCCTTGCTATGTGTCCTCAGAACAATGCATTATTTAGAAGTAGGTTTTTGAATTTCCAAATATTTGAGATTTTTCTAAATATTGTCAGTGTTTTTGTTCAGAGAGCATATTATTTCAGTCCTCTTAAATTTTTAATTCTCATTTTATGGTGCATTGAGTGGCCTATCTTTGTGAACATAACATGTAAATATGAAAAGAAAGTGTATTCTACTTTAGGGAGGTATAGTATTCCATAAATATTTCTCCCACGTTCCTTTTTTCTTAATACATCTTTATTGGAGTATAATTGCTTCACAATACTGTGTTAGTTTCTGTTGCACAACAAAATGAATTAGCCATATGCATACTTATATCCCCATATCCCCTCCCTCTTGAGCCTCCCTCCCACCCTCTCTATCCCACCCCTCTAGGTGGTCACAAAGCACCGAGCTGATCTCCTTGTGCTATGCAGCTGCTTCCCACTAGCTATCTATTTTATGTTTGGTAGTGTATATATGTCCATGCCTCTCTCACTTTGTCCCAGATTCCCCCTGCCCCCACCATGTCCTCAAGTCTATTCTCTATGTCTATATCTTTATTCCTGTCTTGCAACTAGGTTCATCAGTACCATTTTTTTTTTTTAGATTCCACATGTACACTTTAGCATATGGTATTTGTTTTTCTCTTCCTGGCTTATTCACTCTGTATGATAGACAGAGGTCCATCCACCTCACTACAAATAACTCAGTTTCGTTTCTTTTTATGGCTGAGTAATATTCCATTGTATATATGTGCCACATATTCTTTATGCATTCATCTGTTGATGGACATTTAACATTCAGAAAGGATAACACATCAACAGTGATAGCTCAGGCTAATGTTTTTTTTCTCAAAGTGGATATCAAGATTTTGTTCAGAGAGTGTGGAAGAAGTATTGGAGAACATTTTTTGCTTAACACATATGTATTTAACTTTTACCACTGAAACTAAACAATTATTTACCTTAAAACTCTCTTTTAATAGATATAATAGGTATAATTTATTCTTTTTGTCAGAAAAATGTATTGTAAAGACTGCTATTAAAGTCCCAAAAATATCAATCAAAGTGTTCAGTGCAGGTTAATTCCCTTGGTTGTTCTCATCTTCCATTTGTCTTTCTTGCAACACATTCACCAAGGAGGACATACCATGAATGGAAAAGGAACAAATCATGAACCAAGCCTGCTAAACTTGATGAGTTTAAGATATTCATGACATGTTCAGAGTTGTTTTCTTTATTTCACTGTCAAATCTCAATTTTACAAAGTATATTTTTATTTCCCATCATAATGAAATTGTGTGTATACTGAAGCTACTTGGAAATATTTTTTTTTCCATTAAAGGTAAAAAAAAATCTGTCTATTTTATATTTATTTATTTTCTATTTACACTGAGCCAAATAATGTAATTCAAAGCATACTCTGAATTTAGATGATGAAAATAATTTAGTCATTCCAATCTCTATAAAATAGAAACTTTCACTCTGAGTTGGGCTCTGTATGTATTATAGAGGAAAAAGGTTATCAGATAACCATAAATTAAAATCACATTCTGGCAGAGCATTCCAGTCTTTGAACAGCATCACATTTCTTTCTGAAATGGTTTTTAGTGTTGTCATTGAATTTGCATTTCTATACTATTGAAATAACCTCCTTATGATTTAGAGGAACAAAAGCTTGCTATGGGTAAATTTGCTATTTAATGTTTCGTTTGAATCTTTTAGCTTATAAACACTCAATAAAATGTATTTTTTCTAACTGTTGCAAATGATAAAAAAATGTAATGAACACTTTCATCTCACATACAGATATGGTACAACTTGAATCTCACTGAGAAACATCCTATGCATACTGATAAATAGAAAATTATTAAAACTCCTTGGAAATTTCAGCTTTAATTGCTCTTGCAGTCAGAAAATTCTAGATAAGAATGTCCTATGCACAAATTATTTATATTTATTTTAGGGTAAAGCTAATTAAAAATACATTCACAAAAGGAGTAACTATTTTAGCAAGATTTTTGAGTCTTGAAAAAGAGACACATTCAAACTCATCAATAAAATATAGAGACAAAATCTGAATAATAAATAGTGTATCCAGATGGAAAATTAGAGTGTAAGGTTACGTTTATTTGTATGTAAGCTCATGGATTAAATAAGAATCAAATAAGTAGTGAAACAAAAACTAGAGCACATCCCAGTTGTTATTTTCTGGAATTTTGTTTTGGAATCATTTAGCCACTGTCTTGGTTACCACTGTCCAACCAAGACACGGTTACCTTCATATCGTCAGTTTATGAGTCATCAGTAGACTTCCCTGGGTCCAGTCTTTCCTTAGAAGTTAATTCATTTCATTCAAACATCTGTCCAAATTCGCTTTAGCAGGACCAGCTTCCCTGACAATTCTCTCTAAAATATCAACCCACCACTTACTTATTTCACTTTATGTCTCATACTAGCATTTGTAACCACATTGCACATTATGTATGGATTTTCCCATTTAGTCATCATTGTCTCCCCACACTGGAATGCAAGCACTGGGAGAGTCAGGTTTTTGTTTGGTTCTGCTCTAACTCAGCACTGCAGGACCCAGTTAGATGCTCAATAAATATGAATGAATTCACTTGTGGTTGAATGAAGGATACAATTCTTTTCTCACCCAGATAGTAAGCTTCATTCTACTGGAGGACTGTGTATAATTCAGCTTTTCCAAATTAGCAACACATTGTCCACTTCCTGGCAGCACTGACCCCGTTGTTCCAGCAGGTTTCCCACAACCTCACTCTCTTACTTCTGGTGACCTCACATTGACCAGAATCTTCTTTTCCTTGATAAGTTTCCTCTGTTTCAAATCTGCTTCCCTGTCTATCAGTTGAGATTTCGTTGTGTCGTCCAGTAAAACCTCTCCTGTCAGCTCACAGTCCTCTTCTAAACCTGCCCAACACTTCTGCATGTTGTTAAAAGGACCTCATGACCTTGCCCTGTTTGGTCTTGGAAATCCCTGCCAGTGTCTCCTCTGTGGTTCACAGCTTATTCTGCTCTTGTGTCAGATTTTTAGTGTGCTTCCAGCTTCTGTGTCTATGCCTCTCCACTAAAGTATATAAATATAGTTTATGCCTTACTTTGGTATGGTACTCCATAGTTTGAAAGTACTCGTATATATTTTTTTCTATTTAGTTAAAAATAATACATTTCATTAACTGGGAAATGACTCTTGTTATTCCTAATGACAATTCCTCTTGCAGTCATGTTTTGGGAAAAGACACCTATTTTCTGACCCAAATAGTAAACGATATTTCCCCTTCTTGTGACCTTAGGGAAAACCTCTTCTCAAAGGTGATAGATTCACCTTAAATTCCCTAAAACATCCCAAAGATTATCTTCCCCAATATCACATGCAAGTATCTCCTGCTATGGTTCCTATACCTCCTGAAATAGTCAATTATATTCTATCCCTAATTTAATTTAACCTACATTGCTTAGGCCCAGTCATGAATGGGCAACACTTTAATAATTAGAGACAATAATGGAATAATGATAATCAAACATATACTGTATACTCAATAAATTGCATGCTTTATGTGTCCATAAAGAATTTCACAAATGTTAACCTATTCACTTTCATTGTGCAGGGAATAATAACTTCACTGATAACTAGGGATAAAAGAATTAAGTAATTTCAAAGGGTGAGCAGTCCTTAAGGTGTTAGTTGAGTCTAATTGCTCTTCTCCACTATGCTAATGAACCTTCCTTGCCCTGCTCCTGAAGTTCTTTTAATCAGTGCAAATCTGAATGCCTTGCCCTTGTGTGTTCACATTCTAATGAGTTGCCCCAAGAATCAGAAGAGACTATGTATGTAAATAGGCAACCCGTGTATGGATGAGGACTTGCATTGACTTTGGCCTTTGATCTGCTTCTCTTTGATCTCTTTAGGAAAAAGAAAAGGTGTTAGAACACTTGCTCAAGCTTGCTTTGCTCTTTTGGAGGGAGTTAGGGGGAGCAAAGCAAGTCCAACTACCATTCTTGTAAGTACTCGTTCCGCTCATCTACAATGGTTCCAAATGGATGCATCTTGTCATTCAGATTCGATTGGAACATTGTAAAATGCTCTGGGTAAATCTAAAGAACACAACCACTTCAAATTGAACTTGTGAGAAAGGGAAGCACTCATTCTGAATATTTGGCACCTGAGGGCAGACTTTCAGCAAAATCTTGCTTTTCTTTTTTGTCTTGGCAAAACACTAGTTGCACCACAGCAAGAAAGTTTAGCTAAGCCAATGCTTTGAATGATATTACTGGAAAAAACTTATCAATAAGTATGTGTACTCGTTTTCTTTTCAGATACTGTAAATTTGGGCAGCAGGCACTAAAACTGATCATTTACAAACAAATCACCAATGGGGCATTCATAATAGCAAAAATATTTTAAATACAGTAAAGTCCAAAAATAAGGGTTGCTACCTTATTAATAGGTTAGACTAGCAGTTTGATGAAAATGAAAGAAACAAATCTATATTCAAGATCTTTTATCTAGCCTAAAGGTTGTGAGTTATTCTCCAATAACTCCAGCAATCATTTTTCAAGAGTTTGAATAATTTACTACTTTACAACCTGAATGTTAATAAATATAATTGATTAATGCAACTGACCTATTAAATAAACCCTTTTATTATTTATTCTACCTTTAGAATATTTAATATAAATAAGTTTAGATGTAAGAATCACTTTGTCTCATTTGGTTTGTAATTTAATTTAAATTTGTAATTTACTTAAATTTGTAATTTAAGTAAAAATTCAACGGCAATTTTTACTTACGGCAATGTGTCTGGTTTTATGTTCAATCATTAGAATACAAAGAATAGTAAGAAAGATACCTAAACTCAAAATGCTTGAATTGTAGTGGGAGAGAGAGATGGAAATCAATGTGCCATATAAACTGTCGTGGGCATATATCAGATTGGTCACGATAAACCTGCTTTAAGTTGAGTGTATTTGACTTGCAGTTGTTTGGGACATCATGAAAACAATCCATTAGACAGGAGTACGCTTGGGTCTTGCATAATTGTGACTAGAGGAACTGACTGTCTTAGGGGTAGGTCTTGATATGGGGGCTATTCTTCAATATCTATCTGTAGAGACTCAGCTTGTGTTAACACCCAGAGATTTACTCTTTTTTTAAAAAAATTTTATCTTATTTATTTTTTTATACAGCAGGTTCTTATTAGTTATCCATTTTATACATATTGGTGTATATACTCTTGAAAAGAGCATGGCTCTGAAGAATATGGAGCAGGAGTGTTGTTTAAGTAACCAACATGCCCTTAACATTACTCTTACAGCCACTCAGTGTTACTTTATAGAGAGACAGGGGGTAGAACCTCAGTGTCACTCGAAATTGACCCAGTGAAAAACCTTCACATCCCTCAGTCTGCACTATTTGGTGTATGTTGTGTAGAAAAGCTCATTGTAGCAAAGTCTGCAGACAATCATCAGAAGTACCTCCTCATCACAGTGAAATAATGAGATGAAAGTGAAGACAGATGCTAGACAATGGAAAAAAATAACATTTAATTACTGGAAGCCATATGAGAAATGAGAAGTCAATTCTAGGGAGAAAGGAAGAGGTCAATTCTGTAAGTATCATGGGAGCAGGAATAATATTGTATACAATTTTAGTTTGGTGGCTTGTGAAGATTAGAAATATTATGCAGCTTCTGTGGTA
This sequence comes from Aethalodelphis obliquidens, assembly GCF_003676395.1. NCBI lineage: Eukaryota > Metazoa > Chordata > Mammalia > Artiodactyla > Delphinidae > Aethalodelphis > Aethalodelphis obliquidens. The sequence goes on from NW_020837973.1 coordinate 10,317,270, forward strand.
TTTGCATTAACAGTTGGATGTGGTCACAGACAATACATTGAGTTCTGATTGAGTTGATTTGGACCCTTGACCCACACATTCAGAGCACAGGACTTGAAATGCTTTGAAGCATTTCAATAGAGCCTTAAGTCAGCTTCTTTAATACCAAGGATCAATGAAACTCTTAAAGGACTGATGTCATTAGAAAATATATGGTACTTTCATCTAAAGAAATACAGTGCAGCTATTGATAATGATGTGGTAGAACATATTCACTTAATAATGACAGTGCATGAATGATGAGCATAAATCATTATGATATAAAAAATTGGAGACCAGAGCCAATGTGAAGTGTGCTGAGATTTGTTTCAGCATGTACCAACTGTTCACATATAGTGTGAAAAAATACATGGCCCCCCCGCCCCGCCCTCCGCAGGATTGAAGTACTCTGTATGGGAGGATAACATGTTCTTTTAACATTTTTATTTTTGTTAACGTGCATTTTCTCATGCTTTTACAATGAACATTTATTAGATCTGAAGAAAGTACAATAACAATAAGTGTTACAATGAACATTTATTAGATCAGAAGATACAGTGAAGTGAATCAGCTCTCTGTGTCTGTCTGTTTTTTAATCTTCCAATCTAGTGTCTCCCAGGAGAGGGAAGCTACAGCCATTCTTTTATTTATTTATTTGTTATTTATATTTCATTTAAAAATGTTTTATTGAAGTATAGTTGGTCTACAATGTTTCAGCTGTATAGCAAAGTGATTCAGTTATACATATATATTTATATATTCTTTCTCAGATTCTTTTCCATTATAGGTTGTTACAAGATAGTGAATCTAGTTCCCTGCGCTATGCAGCAGGTCCTTGTTGTTTATCTCTTTTATATGTAGTAGTGTGTATCTGTTGGTCATTCTCTTTATAACCGCAAAGTGGTGTTAGCGTCAGCAGCCAAGCTAATGCACAGGAATAGTAGACTTCCCCCTACCTTTTCCCTCTTTACTTATCCTCTTCAAGCCTGGTGCTGATCACATTCCCCTAGACCCTCCCCACCCTCTCATGCAATCACATAAACCAATCTGTGATGCCAAGTATCATCAGTAGCCACCAAACTAGAGATACTGAGGAAAAGCAGTAATTAGTGAACCTTTCCTACCTTTGCCTGGGGAGTGCCACATCCTGGAAGAATGCTCCTGTAGAGTAGTGACCTGACCTATATATAGCTCTGGGTGTTCTATGCAGGCCTTGGCACAGTAAGAAGGAATCAAGCATTTTAAATGATAAGAAAGATCATGGAATATTTTAAGATCTTACTCATCTATAGAAATGTTTAATTTCTCTTATGAGAAGGCACATGAAATTAGAAGCCAAGTTAAAGTGAAATAAAAGTGAGACTCCCTGTGAGGTAAAAACTAATGTAGATATGAGGTTAATGCATTTGGTTTCTTCTCTGTTTTAATTAGATTCATCTAGTCTTTATCCTCTATGGGGACCCAACATGTTTCTTTAAAGTGAGGATAAAGTCCCAAGTTTAAAATGAAACACTGGTTTTATTACACATTAATCTTTCGCATTTTATTAGTGACACTGTGTGATATGTCTTTTCTGAAAAATAGTAAGTCATTTTTTTCAAGGCACATGATTTTTTTTTTTTTTGCGGTACGTGGGCCTCTCACTGTTGTGGCCTCTCCCGCTGCAGAGCACAGGCTCCGGACGCGCAGGCTCAGCGGCCATGGCTCACGGGCCCAGCCGCTCCGCGGCATGTGGGATCCTCCCGGACCGGGGCACGAACCCGCGTCCCCTGCATCGGCAGGCAGACTCTCAACCACTGCGCCACCAGGGAAGCCCCACATGAATTTTTTTAACTGATATATTAGGAATCTGTTTCTATGAAGACAAATAAAGTCATTTTTTCTAAGTCTAGTCTTCTTAAAATTTTTGTTCTCATCGCTTTATGTTCACAGAGGGGTTGCTGAGAAAAAAATTTCCTCAACGAAGTGCTGGTGGCATTTGGATTATCTTGAGGATCCTATCTGGGATTTTAGTAAATGCTCTGGAGGAAGTTCCCAAACTGGGGAAGAAATGGAGAGACCATTGTCTATAGCAATTGTGTGGTCCTCTGGCTCTTCCTACCCCAGTATTAAGTTAAATATGGGTTAATGGATGACACTCTTTTACACTAAAGTGTTGCATGCTTCCTCCTTTCTCACCCATGTGAGGTTCATATACTCTTAATTCAATTTTTATTTTCAAATTCATGTTATTAATATATTAGCTAATTAAAAAATGCAGATAATATAGAATACAGGATAACCCCCTCAACATAATTGGGACTACTGTTTGATAAATGTGATTTAAGTCTCTGGCATATTATCTCACTTAATTGTTATGCCCACTTATAGAGGAAAGAAGTTGGATCTGGTGAAATTAATTACTTTGTGATCTTGCACACTTAGTTTATGGAAGAACTAAAAATACAGTTCAGACATGCCTTACTTTGAGCCTATTTTACCCCCACTCTATATGAGCTCTTTCAGTGTTATACCAAATTCATATTTTTGATCTGCATAATATATATATATATATATATATATATATATATATATATATATATATTCTTTTTTTGTGTATAATTTTTTTACAATGTTGTGTTTTTTTTTGTTTTATATAACAAAGTGAATCAGTTATACATATACATATGATCCCATATCTCTTCCTTCTTGCATCTCCCTCCCTCCCACCCTCCGTATCCCACCCCTCTAGGTGGTCACAAAGCACCGAGCAGATCTCGCTGTGCTATGCAGCTACTACCCACTAGCTATCTATTTTATGTTTGGTAGTGTGTATATGTCCATGCCACTCTCTCACTTTGTCACAGCTTACCCTTCCCCCTCCCCATATCCTCAAGTCCATTCTGTAATAGGTCTGTGTCTTTATTCCCTAGGTTCTTCATGACATTTTTTTCCCTTAGATTCCATATATATGTGTTAGTATATGGTATTTGTCTTTCTCTTTCTGACTTACTTCACTCTGTATGACAGACTCTAGGTCTATCCACCTCACTACAAATAACTCAATTCCGTTTCTTTTTATGGCTGAGTAATATTCCACTGTATATATGTGCCACATCTTCTTTATCCATTCATCTTATGATGGACACTTAGGTTGTTTCCATCTCTGGTAGAGCTGCAATGAACATTTTGGTACATGACTCTTTTTGAATTATGGTTTTCTCAGGGTATATGCCCAGTAGTGGGATTGCTGGGTCATATGGTAGTTCTATTTGTAGTTTTTTAAGGAACCTCCATACTGTTCTCCATAGTGGCTGTACCAATTCACATTCCCACCAGCAGTGCAAGAGTGCTCCCTTTTCTCCACACCCTCTCCAGCATTTATTGTTTCTAGATTTTTTGATGATGGCCATTCTGGTGTGACTGTTGTGAGATGATATCTCGTTGTAGTTTTGATTTGCATTTCTCTAATGATTAATGATGTTGAGCATTCTTTCATGTGTTTGTTGGCAAACTGTATATCTTCTTTGGAGAAATGTCTATTTAGGTCGTCTGCCCATTTTTGGATTGAGTTGTTTGTTTCTTTCTTATTAAGCTGCATGGGCCGCTTGTAAATATTGGAGATGAATCCTTTGTCAGTTGCTTCATTTGCAAATATTTCCTCCCATTCTGAGGGATGTATTTTGGTCTTGTTTATGGGTTCCTTTGCTGTGCAAAAGCTTTGAAGTTTCATTAGGTCCCATTTGTTTACTTTTGTTTTTATTTCCATTTCTCTAGGAGGTGGGTCAAAAAGGATCTTGCTGTGATTTATGTCATAGAATGTTCTGCCTATGTTTTCGTCTAAGAGTTTGATAGTTTCTGGCCTTACATTTAGGTCTCTAATCCATTTTGAGCTTATTTTTGTGTATGGTGTTAGGGATTGTTCTAATCTCATACTTTTACATGTACCTGTCCAGTTTTCCCAGCACCACTTATTGAAGAGGCTGTCCTTTCTCCACTGTACATTCCTGCTTCCTTTATCAAAGATAAGGTGACCATATGTGCATGGGTTTATCTCTGGGCTTTCTATCCTGTTCCATCGATCTATATTTCTGTTTTTGTGCCAGTACCATACTGTCCTGACTACTGTAGCTTTGTAGTATAGTCTGAAGTCAGGGAGCCTGATTCCTCCAGTTCCGTTTCTCATTCTCAAGACTGCTTTGGCTATTCAGGGTCTTTTGTGTTTCCATAAAAATTGTGAAATTTTTTGTTCTAGTTCTGTGAAAAATGCCAGTGATAGTTTGATAGGGATTGCATTGAAGCTATGGATTGCTTTGGGTAGTAGAGTCATTTTCACAATATTGATTCTTCCAGTCCAAGAACATGGTATATCTCTCCATCTATTTGTATCATCTTTAATTTCTTTCATCAGTGTCTTATAATTTTCTGCATACAGGTCTTTTGTCTCCTTAGGTAGGTTTATTCCTAAATATTTTATTCTTTTTGTTGCAATGGTAAATGGGAGTGTTTTCTTAATTTCACTTTCAGATTTTTCATCATGAGTGTATAGGAATGCCAGAGATTTCTGTGCATTAATTTTGTATCCTGCTACTTTACCAAATTCATTGATTAGCTCTAGTAGTTTTCTAGTAGCATCTTTAGGATTCTCTATGTATAGTATCATGTCATCTGGAAACAGTGACAGCTTTACTTCTTTACTGATTTGGATTCCTTTTATTTCCTTTTCTTCTCGGATTGCTGTAGCTGACACTTCCAAAACTATGTTGAATAATGGTGAGAGTGGGCAACCTTGTCTTGTTTCTGAACTTAGTGGAAATGCTTTCAGTTTTTCAACATTGAGGACGATGTTGGCTGTGGGTTTGTCATATATGGCCTTTATTATGTTGAGGAAAGTTCTATGCCTACTTCTATGCCTACTCTATGCCTACTTTCTGAAGGGTTTTTATCATAAAGGGGTGCTGAATTTTGTCAAAAGCTTTCTCTGCATCTATTGAGATGATCATATGGTTTTTCTCCTTCAATTTATTAATATGGTGTATCACGTTGATTGATTTGCATATATTGAAAAATCCTTCCATTCCTGGAATAAACCGCACTTGATCATGGTGTATGATCCTTTTAATGTGCTGTTGGATTCTGTTTGCTAGTATTTTGTTGAGGATTTTTGCATCTATGTTCATTAGTGATATTGGCCTGTAGTTTTCTTTCTTTGTGACATCCTTTTCTGGTTTTGGTATCAGGGTGATGGTGGCCTTGTAGAATGAGTTTGGGAGTGTTCCTCCCTCTGCTATATTCTGGAAGAGTTTGAGAAGGATAGGTGTTAGCTCTTCTCTAAATGTTTGATAGAATTCGCCTGTGAAGCCATCTGGTCCTGGGCTTTTGTTGGAAGAATTTTAATCACAGTTTCAATTTCAGTGCTTGTGATTGGTCTGTTCATATTTCCTATTTCTTCCTGATTCAATCTTGGCAGGTTGTACGTTTTTAAGAATATGTCCATTTCTTCTAGGTGTCCATTTTATTGGCATAGAGTTTCTTGTAGTAATCTCTCATGATCTTTTGTATTTCTGCAGTGTCAGTTGTTACTTCTCCTTTTTCATTTCTAATTCTGTCAATTTGAGTCTTCTTCCTTTTTTTCTTGATGAGTCTGGTTAATGGTTTATCAATTTTGTTTATCTTCTCAAAGAACCAGCTTTTAGTTTTATTGGTTTTTGCTATCATTTCTTCATTTCTTTTCCATCTATTTCTGATCTGATCTTTATGATTTCTTTCCTTCTACTAACTTTGGGGTTTTTTTTTTGTTCTTCTTTCTCTAATTGCTTTAGGTGCAAGGTTAGGTTGTTTATTTCAAGATGTTCCCTGTTTCTTAAGGTAGAATTTCATTGCTATAAACTTCCCTCTTAGAACTGCTTTTGCTGCATCCCATAGGTTTTGGGTCATTGTGTCTCCATTGTCATTTGTTTCTAGGTATTTTTTGATTTCCTCTTTGATTTCTTCAGTGATCACTTCGTTATTAAGTAGTGTATTGTTTAGCCTCCATGTGTTTGTAATTTTTACAGATCTTTTCCTGTAATTGATATCTAGTCTCATAGTGTTGTGGTCAGAAAAGATACTTGATACAATTTCAATTTTCTTAAATTTACCAAGCCTTGATTTGTGACCCAAGATATGATCTATCCTGGAGAATGTTCCATGAGCACTTGAGAAAAATGTGTATTCTGTTGTTTTTGGATGGAATGTCCTATAAGTATCAATTAAGTCCATCTTGTTTAATGTATCATTTAAAGCTTGTGTTTCCTTATTTGTTTTCATTTTGTATGATCTGTCCATTGGTGAAAGTGGGGTGTTAAAGTTCCCTACTATGAATGTGTTACTGTCGATTTCCTCTTTTATGGCTGTTAGTATTTGCCTTATGTATTGAGGTGTTCTTATGTTGGGTGCATAAATATTTACAATTGTTATATCTTCTTCTTGGATCAATCCCTTGATCATTATGTTGTGTCCTTCTTTGTCTCTTGTAATAGTATTTATTTTAAAGTCTTTTTTGTCTGATATGAGAATTGCTACTCCAGCTTTCTTTTGGTTTCCATTTGCATAGAATATTTTTTTCCATCCCCTCACTTTCAGTCTGTATGTGTCTCTAGGTCTGAAGTGGGTCTCTTGTAGACAGCATATATATGGGTCTTGTTTTTGTAACCATTTAACCAGTCTGTGTCTTTTTGTGGGAGCATTTAATCCATTTACATTTAAGGTAATTATCGATATGTATGTTCCTATTCCCATTTTCTTAATTGTTTTGGTTTTGGTTTTGTGTTTCTTGCCTAGAGAAGTTCCTTTAGCATTTGTTGTAAAGTTGGTTTGGTGGTGCTGACCTCTCTCAGCTTTTGCTTGTTTGTAAAAGTTTTAATTTCTTCATCAAATCTGAATGAGATCCTTGCTGGGTAGAGTAAGCTTGGTTGTAGGTTTCTCTCCTTCATCACTTTAAATATGTCCTGCCAGTCCCTTCTGGCTTGCAGGGTTTCTGCTGAAAGATCAGCTGTTAACCTTATGGGGATTCCCTTGTGTGTTATTTGTTGTTTTTCCCTTGCTGCTTTTAATATGTTTTCTTTGTATTCAATTTTTGACAGTATGATTAATACGTGTCTTGGCATGTTTCTCCTTGCATTTTTCGTGAATGGGACTCTCTGTGCTTCCTGGACTTGATTAACTATTTCCTTTCCCATATTAGGGAAGTTTTCAACTATAATCTCTTCAAATATTTTCTCAATCCCTTTCTTTTTCTCTTCTTCTTCTGGGACCCCTATAATTTGAACGTTGGTGCATTTAATATTGTCCCAGAGGTCTCTGAGACTGTCCTTAGTTCTTTTCATTTTTTTTCCTTTATTCTGCTCTGCAGTAGTTATTTCCACTATTTTATCTTCCAGGTCACTTATCCGTCCTTCTGTCTCAGTTATTCTGCTATTGATCCCTTCTAGAGTATTTTAAATTTCATTTATTGTGTTGTTCATCATTGCTTGTTTCCTCTTTAGTTCTTCTAGGTCCTTATTAAATGTTTCTTGCATTTTCTCTATTCTATTTCCAAGATTTTGGATCATCTTTACTATCATTATTCTGAATTCTTTTTCAGGTACACTGCCTATTTCCTCCTCATTTGTTAGGTCTGGTGGGTTTTTATCTTGCTCCTTCATCTGCTGTGTGTTTTTCTGTCTTCTCATTTTGCTTATCTTACTGTGTTTGGGGTCTCCTTTTTGCAGCCTGTAGGTTCGCAGTTCCTGTTGTTTTTGGTGTCTGTCCCCAGTGGCTAAAGTTTGTTCAGTGGGTTGTGTAGGCTTCCTGGTGGAGGGGACTAGTGCCTGTGTTCTGGTGGATGAGGCTGGATCTTTTCTTTCTGGTGGGCAGGTCCATGTCTGGTTGTGTGTTTTGGTGTGTCTGTGGCCTTATTATGATTTTAGGCAGTCTCTCTGCTAATGGGTGTGTTTGTGTTCCTGTCTTGCTAGTTGTTTGGCATAGGATGTCCAGCACTGTAGCTTGCTGGTTGTTGAGTGAAGCTGGGTGTTAGTGTTGAGATGGAGATCTCTGGGAGATTTTCCCCTTTTGATATTACATGGAGCTGCGAGGTCTCTTGTGGACCAGTATCCTGAAGTTGGCTCTCCCACCTCAGAGGCACAGCACTGACTCCTGGCTGGAGCACCAAGAGCCTTTCATCCACACGGCTCAGAATAAAAGGGAAAAAAAGTAGAAAGAAAGAAAGAAAGAATAAAATAAAATGATAAAATAAAATAAAGTTATTAAAATAAAAAAATAATTATTAAGAAAAATATTTTTAAGTTAAAAAAAAAAAGAAAACAAAAGAAACCCGGATCGACAGAACCCTAGGGCAAATGGTGAAAGCAAAGCTATACAGACAAAATCTCACACAGAAGCATACACATACACACTCACAAAAAGAGGAAAAGGGGAAAAAAATCATAGATCTTGCTCTCGAAGCCCACCTCCTCAATTTGGGATGATTCGTTGTCTATTCAGATATTCCACAGATGCAGGGTACATCAAGTTGATTGTGGAGATTTAATCCGCTACTTCTGAGGCTGCTGGGAGAGATTTCCCTTTCTCTTATTTGTTCGCACAGCTCTCTGGTCTCAGCTTTGGATTTGGCCCCACCTCTGCGTGTTGGTAACCGGAGGCCGTCTGTTCTTTGCTCAGACGGAATGGGGTTAAAGGAGCTGCTGATTCGGGGGCTCTGGCGCACTCAGGCCGGGGGGAGGGAGGGGCACGGAGTGCGGGGTGAGCCTGCGGCGGCAGAGGCCGGCATGACGTTGCACCAGCGTGAGGCTCGCCGTGCGTTCTCCCAGGGAAGTTGTCCCTGGATCACGGGACCCTGGCAGTGGCAGGCTGCACAGGCTCCCCGGAAGCGGCGTGTGGATAGCGACCTGTGCTCGCACACAGGCTTCTTGGTGACGGCAGCAACAGCCTGAGCATCTCATGCCCGTCTCTGGGGTCCGCGCTTTTAGCCGCGCCTCTCTCCCGTCTCTGGAGCTCCTTTAAGCGGCCCTCTTAATCCCCTCTCCTCCCGCACTAGGAAACAAAGAGGGAAGAAAAGGTCTCTTGCCTCTTCGGCAGCTCCAGACCTTTTCCCGGATTCCCTCCCGGCTAGCCGTGGTGCACTAACCCCCTTTAGGCTGTGTTCACGCCGTTGACCCCAGTCCTCTCCCTGCGCTCCTACCAAAGCCCGAGCCTCAGCTCCCAGCCCCGCCCGCCACGGCGTGTGAGCAGACAAGCCTCTCGCGCTGGTGAGTGTCGGTCGGCATCGATCCTCTGTGCGAGAATCTCTCCGCTTTGCCCTCCACACCCCTGTTGCTGTGCTTTCCTCCGCGGCACTGAAGCTCCCTCCCTCCACCACCCACAGTCTCCGCCCGTGAAGGTGGTCCTAGTGTGTGGAAACATTTCCTCCTTCACAGCTCCCTCCCACTGGTGCAGGTCCCGTCCCTATTCTTTTGTCTCTGTTTATTCGGTTTTCTTTTGCCCAATTAAGGTACGTGGGGAGTTTCTTGCCTTTTGGGAGGTCTGAGGTCTTCTGCCAGTGTTCAGTAGGTGTTTTGTAGTGGTTCCACATGTAGATGTATTTCTGGTGTATCTGTGGGGAGGAAGGTCATCTCCGCGTCTTACTCTTCCACCATCTTCCCCCTCTCTCTATTACTTCTTGAGTCAAGAAATCATTTTTTATTCCTATTATTTACTTGATTATCAGGATCTGCGGGCAAGGAGCAAACTTTTCCTGCAAATCCTTCTGGCAATCTCTGCATAATATTCTTAGAATATAAAACATTTCAGAGACAGCCATGAACTCTGAGTTAAAAGGGGAACGAAAACTTTGGGGATTTGAAATTGTTAACAGACATTCAGAAAAGCTTTTTCATGGGATGGGGAGGTGGGGAAGGAGAATGGGGAGTTAGTGTTTAATGGGGACAGAGATTCAGTTTAGGAAGGTGAAAAATTCAGGAGATTGATGATGGTGAAATCTTCACAACCATGTAAATGTAATTAATGCCACTGAACTGTACAGTTAAATATGGTTAAAATAGTATGTTTTATATTATGTGACTTTTACCACAATAAAGAAAAAATTTACAAAACGAAAGAAAAGAAAAGCTTTTCCACATTCTAATTATTTATCTGTCTCCCCTTTTCTTATGCCCTGTATGGACTGTTATTTGTTTTCTGTGTGACAATGAACAACAACTCCCATAATCTTCAACAAAAGAAAAGCTACATGCATGTATGTATGTATATATATATATATATATATACGCATCTATATGTGTGTGTGTGTATGTACACAGACATAGACGTACACACACACTCACACACTCTCATAGAGGCATGCACCACACAGGCATTCACATGTTATCCCTATAAACTTGGTAGACCAGATAACTATCTAGCAAAACAACAATAGCAGGGATAGATTGTTTACTACAGTAGCTTTTCCTTAAACAAAAATTTTATTAATTTTGCTTATGAATCTTCAGTTTGGCCAGTAAGTAGACAAATAAGTTAGTAGCACTGGCTTATTTCTACTCTGTACCACGTTGGCTGGGGTAGCTCTGCTGGGGATGGAAGAGCCACTTCCTAGATGGCTGGCAACTCAGTGTTGAACTGGGAAGACCAGGTCAATCATGGCTGGAGCTTGAAGGATGCAGTTCCTTTCCATGTGGGCCTCTCTACATGAGCATCTTCTAGGTTGCTTGGGCTTCTTCACAGCCTAGTGACTTAGTTCCAAGTGTTCACATACCAGGAAAGCCAGGCAGAAGCTTTATCAACCTTTAGACCCATCCTCAGATGGGGTTGTGATGACGCTGTAGCTATAAGAACACCCAGATTCAAAGGGAGAGCGTATAGACCCCACTTCTCAGTGGAATGAGTGATACCAGTTGGGCGGCAGAAAGCATGTGCAAATAAAATTAAATAAGAGCTTTTGCCACCAATTTTGATTGAGCTTTAAATAAGAAGATAAAAGCAGTAGTTGCCACAGACAATCTGAGATTGACTCTATGTTCAACTTGAGCTCTCTGTTATAAAAATCATAAAATCAAGTTCTGCTTGGGTATACATCTAGAAAGGTATATATTTTAAAGCATCTAGTTGTAAGCTGCAAGCCTTTATGTTCCCAACAGCACATATGTTACTTTTTTAAGGAATATGCTTGGTGGACTGTAAGAATTTTATTTCTCCAAATGTTACTTAAAATTATAATTTTTTTCTCTTTAGGACAGAACTGATTTCATACTGATTTCATTATGCTCTGCTCAGCACCCGACACACTGCTTTGCACACCTGGGTGCTTAATAATGTGATTTGATGATGAATTCCTATTATAAACCCTTCATGGGATTCAAAATATTTCCCTGTATGATTTGGGTTATGGCATTTGACTAAAGACTTTTTTTTTCTTTTTTTCATTTAATAAATATTTATTGAGGATTCTCAAGGTCAAAGTTTTTAATTATGGGCTTTGAGAATAGGATAGAGGGAACCTAATAAATAAGAGACTTTTTTTTTTTTTTTTGAAATTATATAAGGTCCAGGTCAGATGATATAATTTAAATCTATTTATTCAGCTTAAGTATATACAAGGCTGTGCATAAAGGCCATACTCTTGGCCTTTGAGAGAGGGGCAATGTGTTTAGGTCACTTTGGAATATAAGACAATTACCCAAATGGTCAATTCAGCAAGCACTGCTGCACAAATGGCCAGATGTCTCCTATGAATGTCCTTCCACCTCCATCTCAGGGAGACTTTTGTGTTTCTCTGTAGTTAATAAATTATCATAATACTAAAAATCACTTGTAGAGCAGGAATTTGTTCATATCTTTCTTCCTTTTCTGGGTCCACCTGTCCGTATACTTTCCCTAATCCTTCCAGTTGATGAGCTAATGATTTCAGGTTTCAGCCTTTCTTACTGTCTGACAGCCATCACACAGCGCCAACATCTACCTGAATTTCTTACAGTCAACACAGACTGTTTTACAATAATTGGCAATAAATATACTAGACATCTAAATTACTTCTTAATGGTTTAGAATTGAAAAGGAAACTGTATTGACTCATTGACCTGGAGATATAACTCCTGGAGATCTTTAGAATGAGATATTGGAAAACCATTAAGTCACTGTTACCTGGTAACATCAGACAAAGCAAGTCATTTATCCCTGGAGGACCTGACCTAAAATAAAAAAATTATATTTAAGATCCCACTCTTCTCTCCAAAGAGCAGTTAATGTGTCAGAGTGTAAGTTGATATTTGTTTTCACACAAGCTGTTTTCCTTAAACTGTTTAATGTTTCCTTATAGTTATAACTTTTAGCAGATATGCTAATCAGTTTTTTGTGTCTGTATAAATGCTGTGTAAATAACTTATTGGATTAATTTTTCATTTCTAACTTTTAGACAATTACATTTTTTACTTCATTTTTCAAGGTGTAAGCTAGTGGATTGCATCAATTAAGGTTGTCATGAGGTGTGAATTCGGAGGATATGTTCTAATTTGCTCTTAAAGAGTGATTAGCAAGTCAAACAATATTTTGGGATGTTATATTTATTTCTAACTTAAAATTAGAATAGAAACTACAAAGCAGAAAAATTATGTTCAATAGTTTTGTTTTTAATAGCATAACATATCTTTTTAACACTGTAAGTTTCCCTAAGAATATTAATTTGGTAAAATAAGACCACCAGATAATGACTGAATAACTGATTTTATTCTTTCTACAATTTTTGCATTAATATCTCAAATCACAGTATGAAACCACATTGCAAAATGAGTTGTAAAAAGAAGTGGCACCTGTTTTAGAGGAGTATTGCAACATCTTTGAAGTAATGCCCATCTTTATCGTGACTTGGGGGTAGTCTTTTCAACTGGTGTTGATTCATACTCAAAATAATAATAAATATTAGTGTGATTCATAGTATTTGCATTTTAACTAGGGTTACAGTCATTAAGTTTGTTCATTTAGAGTTGTGAACATTGAACATAATAATAAATATATATTCCAATTTAATATTCTGAACTAAATGTAAGGGATCTGAGCTAAAGGAAATAGTTTTGATAAGGGATTTTCAGGCTAGCAAAGCAGAAAACAAAACGAATTGCTAGAATGCTCCATTTCACTTTCCAGGGCCATGCCTAGGTTGTTCTTTGTGCAATCAAAGTTGAATGTGGATCAGAAATGTCATAATACTTATTCATAGCTGCTCTGAATTAAACCCAAACCAAAGAAAATGAAAAGTGAGAAAAAGCAGTGTAAACAAAGGGCAGATGAAAATATTCCCAAGAGGGGGATTTTACTAAGACATGCATAGGACTCAAGAGAAATGTTACTCCATAATTTTAGTGAAATGACAAACAACATATTTATTCCTAAAACAAACAAGAGATCTGATTCAGATGTAAAGTTTTACAAATATTATTATAGGAGATAGAAATTGGGAGATAAAAATTGGGCACCAACTTAAAAGGAAAAGGAGTAGTAAAACCTTCACAGAATAAAGGCACTTTAGAAACAACATAATAACATCATCAGGACAGATGAGAGACTCAGATATGACAACAAAGGAGATCAAATTCCACTTACCGAGGAAGAACAAGGCTGTGAAACAATTGTGGAGAGCATCATGCACAAACCAATGGTGATACTAAATTCCAGAGCATTAAAAAAATGCCATCAAGTAAATATTCAAACCTCTTATAGATGTAAACTTTCCTGAAGTAAAGACAGACTGGAATCTGAAGCTCAAAAGTCACATCACGAGGCGCCGGTGGGTGTGGCAGGGAAAGGAAGATAGAAAATTCTGAAACAGACCTCCCAACAAAAAGCCAGATGCTGCTTAGATTATAAGGAATCCAAATATTGAGGAAACTATTAATATGGCCTCAGATTTTTTCCAATATAGCTTTTAATACTAAAAGAGTAGGAAGCATCTACAAATTTCTGAGGAAAGTATGTCCAAAGAATTTTATATTCATCCCAATTATTCTTCAAATAAAAGTCCAAAGATATACCCTCTCAATTTTACAAGGTTTTAGAGGATACTTGATAGTGAATATTGAGGCTAGAAATATAATAATAAGATGACTGATGGGAGACATTATGTATTTTAATATAGAGAATTAAGGTTAAATAATTGTAAGAACTATTTTTATGTAATAAAATGTAAATATTATAATGACATGAAAATAATAATATAAAGTTTTGCAGTTAGGAAAGGTCAAAGGAAGTAGAAATGCAAACATTTCTCCGTTTATCACAGCAGGGGAATGATCACCAAATAGTGCTTAAAGTCAGAAAAGATTCCTACCTTGTGATTTTTTTCATTATCATTTTTTTCTTAGCTCCCAAGGAGTCTCCTGGTAACTGATATTAGATTTCATTAACATTAGGAAACCATTAATTATAAGGTGCACCACTATTTTATGTAGCCCTAATGAAGAAAAATAAAGGATAGAAATAAACTGTGACATATCACTGACTTCCTCAACTATAAGAGCCATTCTGATTTCCAAGAGCTTAGAATGTGGAAACAAGTATCTTTAATTGATGCAACACCATGTGTCTTTTGGTGAAGAAGCATTTATATGAACTTAAAAATTCCCTTTAACTTTAATATCTACATGTTATATTTAAGTAACCATAAGTTTAAGATCTTTATTCAAAAACATTATATAATACCATTTGCATTTATTCATATGTTCCTATATGTTAAATGTGTATATATATTCTCTCCTACCTTCCCCTGTATCTCTATATCTATCTAGACATTCATCCATTCATACCCTTATGTATATTTTCATCCATAGAAAGATGTATGTAAATGTCTCCATCACATAATAACTAAGGTTTATTCATGTGGTTGAATCTAATGCATAAATATGTGTGTTTATACATATATGGTTTTCTTTTTTGGTTAGTCCCTTCCTTGAAATTTTTGTAATAAACATCTATCAAATTTGCAAACAATCATTATTCTTAGAAAAATTGCTTTCTACCCAGGAATAACTATAAAAAAATGTCTTGCAATTTTTCTTGGAAGACACTGTTGTATGACCAGCCAAAAGCAGAGATTTGTTCTGATTTCAGTAGGTGTGATCCTGCATATCTAGTTTGGTGTCTGGGTAATTTCTTTACTTCTTTTTGCCTTATAATGTTTTTGAGAAATCAAATACATACATACATATATATAATTTTTTCACTGTTCTACGTTTGGAAAATTACTGTGGAACAATTTTTAGAAAGCTGGAAAGAAGTAGCTGAATATAAATATAAATCATAGTGTTTTCAGTGCTGAAATGCTGGTGGACATTTTTGTTGCTTTATACTCTCGCTGATAGAATAGATTGATTTGCTCAGTCATATGGAAGATCATAAGGATCTTGTTACATATACTATACATTATATATAACATGGTATATATATACACATATATATGTATATATATAAACTTCTGTCTAAATGTATCAAAAACAAGATAATGTTCTTCATTAAGCAAAGTAGCTCTAAGCACAGGGAAGGAGGGAAGGACCATAAAACTCTACTAGGACCATTGATAGAAGCAAGGGACTGCAGTGGAATCCCCATCTTGAAAAAGTGGAGCTGCAGAAAAGGCAGAAATTGCCCCCAGCTGGGAACCAGACCAGGTACTCACTATCTTGTGGACACATTTCCATTGGCCCTCCGGAATTTGTAGCCCCCAAGCTGCCAATTTAGAACCTGCTCAGAATGGTGGGACACAGGTGATCTGGAAAATATAATTACAAAACAAACAGAGGAGAAATAATATCCTCAATGTTGTCTTCAAATACAAAACTTTCCCCTTGTATTTGCTTGTATACAGAAAACTAACACTATGCAACATAGACAGCAAGCACAACAAAGTTAATCCAGAAAGGAATGTAAACAATGGAAAATATCGGGGAAAATTGAAATGAGTATATTTCACAAATAGATAATGGAAAAATATTATCTAAAATGAAACAGTATCATGAAACTAAACCAGAATAATTGCATAGTAAATCTAGGCAACAATAAATGGTAGAAAAGTGAAACAACACAAATAAGTACAACTCTGAAACATCATTTTTGTTCACAAATCTGCCCATGTGTAATAAAAACAAAGTTCTTTGCACCTGGTGAATATGGCATTATTTTACTAATATGTTAAGCTCATGGGAGGTGATTCCGAGGAGGTCTGGAAACAAATTCTGGATCTTCATTTACATAACATATAAGTTTGGGAAATTTACGTAATCCCTACTACTTCAATTTCCTCATCTGAAGGTCAAAAAATAGCAACTCAGTAGTGAACATTGAAGATTAATCAGCTGATGAAGTGTATTTCATATTAAGCCCATAATGTTAACTTTAATTACTGATTGACAGTGTTTAGTCTTGAAATGGACTCTCTAAATTAGTCATTTAGTGAGTATTAATTATTTTGATGAACAATGAACTCATTATGTGTGGTTGCTTTGTTTGTTTTACCCATAACTAAGACATTTTTCCCTCATGAGAGAAAATAAAATCATTAAATGCCAGGTTTAAGATCCCTGACTGACACACTCTTCCAGGTAAGCTAGTGTGTATTTCAAGGGTTTCACAAATTATTCTTGATTACACAACAAAATTGTCAAGGTAGAAGCTTGCTTAAGCAATTGTACAGTGGTTTTTAAATTTTTGTATTTGTTGCTTTGTTTTCATATTGCATTCCTAACTCCTAACAGAGTAATTGATAGAAAAGGTGCGAAATCTTGTTGCTTTAATTAACAAATAAAAGAAGCATCATGAGGAATGTTGTATAAAATCCTTTAGTAATCTGTGATATGCTGATTTACTTTTATTCTTTCCAGCTGCATTTGGAATTTTACATATTTCTTGGGCATAAAAATAGACAGAACGTGGTTCTTGGAAGCTCTACTTTGCAGACCATTATTGTAAAATTCTAAAATTTGTAGAATATATATATTTTTATTTTCAGTTGATTCAGTAGTTCTTTTACAAAGCTTTACACAATTGAAACAAATATATTTGTGGAATATTCTAGCCATGTCTATCTGGAGAATGTATTACAGTTTATCTGCCTCAAATATTATTATTTTTATATAAGTTGCATCATCTATACTTTAAAAGATTTTCATATTGTAGTTTTAGTTTTTTCACACCTATTATGGATATTTAAGGTACTGATCATACTGATCAAATGCAAAGATATTTAAAACCAAATGGGAAGTTTTAATTTTAATCTCTCCAACAGATTTGTGTAATTGCCTGACAAAGGGCTGCTTTGGATTTGTTTTGAATTGTGAATTACCATTTATATCTCAGTGGTCTTTAAAAACATGATTAACAAGAAGATTTATGTTGGAAACTATACACATATATATAAATATCAAAATGTTAGGAATATATATATATATATATATATATATTATATAGTTTGTTTTTATTTTCTGCTTAAGTATGTGTATGTAACAAAGTACCACACAGTTGGTGGCTTAAAATGATAGACATTTATTTTCTCATAGTTCTGGAGCCTAGAAGTCTAAAATCAAGGTGTCAGTAGGGCTATGATTTCTCTGAAGGTTCTAAGAGAGGAGACTTCCTTGCCTCTTCCAACATTTGGTGTTTGCTACCATTCGTTGGCATTCCTTGGCTTGGAGATACATCACTCCAGGCACATGGTCATCTTCTCCCTATGTGGTTTCATATCATTTTCTCTCTGTGCTTCTTTGCCCCAACTCTCCTTTTTATAAGGACACCATATTGGATTAGGACCCACACTAATGGCCTCTTTGTAACTTGATTACCTATGTAAAGA
This sequence comes from Aethalodelphis obliquidens, assembly GCF_003676395.1. Lineage (NCBI taxonomy): Eukaryota > Metazoa > Chordata > Mammalia > Artiodactyla > Delphinidae > Aethalodelphis > Aethalodelphis obliquidens. The sequence goes on from NW_020837973.1 coordinate 10,335,133, forward strand.
CCCTATTTCCAAATAATGTCACAGCTTGAGGTACTGGGGCTTTCCACTTCAACATATCTTTGTAGGGTGACACAATTCAACCAAAATAGTGTGTTTATTTAAAGAATTTACCTTTCAGTAGTTCTAGTTTTTTCCCTTTGTTAAATGAAATTAGGAATCAAGACCAAAATAATTATCATCTTCCAACCAAATTTAATGATTAAAGAAATTTTCAGACAGACCCAAATCTTGAAAAAATGGTCTCATTCACATTTCTTTTAAAATAGGTCATAGTATTACTCTCATTAGATTTCTCTTTAAGATATAAGCTGAGCACAAAATTCATTTCAGATTAGATTTTTGGTGATTGGTTCGGCTGATCAAATTATACAGACTTTGTAGGGAAGGAACATTTTTATGCTTAAATTTTCATCACAAATTTACGAGAGTCGATTCCTTAGGGCAACATTGAAAATATGTTAGTGCACTCAACTACAAACTTCTCAAAATAGGATATTCAAAGGCCAGCCTCTGGCATCTAGAGGTCTCACTCCCAAGGGAGAACAGTGCTAGTAGGGGACACAGCATAGCACTGTTTCCATTAAAATGGAAAGTCATTCTTCCAAAATGGTCTTCCTCACAAAAACATAAAACCTCAGTCTAATCATGATAAAAGCATCAGACAAGTACATGTTGAGGAACAGTCTACAAAATACCTGCCCAGTACTCCTCAATACCAGTAAATGAGTCCTCAAGGTCATTAGAACAGAGTCTGAGAAATCGTCACAGCCAAAAGAGGGCTTGGGAGACATGAAAGTTAATGCAATGTAGTATCCTGGATGGGGTCCTAGAACAGAAAAAGGACGTGAGGGAAAATCTAAGGGCATTTGCATAAACTTTGTTTATAATAACATCAATATTGGTTCCTTAGTTGTGACAAATGATCCATACTAACACAAGCTGCTAATACAGAAGAGACAGAATGGCATACAGAAACTCTCTAAATGATCTATACAGCTTTTCCACCGATGTAAAAGTATTCTAAGATAAAAAGTTTATTTTAATAAAACGTGGAAGATGAAACCAACATTTGGCAACATCGGCTCCTCACATCCGTGAAGGGGTTACTATCTTGGCTGCAGAAATCGATACTACATTATGCAAGAAAAGTTGGGTTGCCACTCCACAATGAAAGGAAGGAGGCATATGTCTGGAATATAAGATATCTTCTGGGATATCTCTTCGTATTCCCACGTGCTGGATGACAATCAACGGGAAACTACAGAAACATAAAGGAGCCAGGACTGGAGTGCTAATAGCTCAGAACCTTCAGAAAGCAAGAGGATTTGGGTCATCCCATCAGACAAAGAACTGCACCAAGATGCTTGCAAGTAGGGAAGAAAATAAGGCATGGATAATGAGAGGGTGAGGTTGTAAAAGCTATGACCCTATGACCAATGGTGGAAATGAGGATTTCTTCCTTATTTTGGTATTGATGTATTACTATGTACTACTATTTACGGAGTATTATACTATTAACCAGTTTTTCCCCTTTTCCCATTTACCTGTCATCTCACATAGAAGTGTGAGTGGTAGATATCTTATATTTTAGTATTTAGGCTTATATTTAGTATTTAGTATTTAACATTAAAGCATGTTAAGAGAGGTGCAGCTCAGCTAAAAGAGGAGTGAACCTCACCCAAAGGTGGATAATGTAACTGTGTATCCTCTTTCGGGAGCAGTTGGGAAAGTTCTCAGTGTATGAGAAAAAACAGAAACGTTGCAGGTGAAAGCACAATTCTATTTACTTGAAAATTAAGGATGGTTAAAAGAGATGTGTGTAGGTGCTGAGATAATAGCTTGGCTGGTGGCATTAAACTGTGTCAACTTAGTTCTGTTTCCCAGAGTTCTCTTTATGAGATGTGCTGGATTAGAGAACTGTGTGGAAGAGCCGAAGGCCAACCCGGTGCAGCAGTCCTTAAGCCTGAAGATCACCGTGGGAGACGGAGGCGCTGTCACTCACACACATCCTCTCTGATCTCCTGGCTCATGAGATCTACCAGGTGCTCTTCCTTCAGGTTCTCCCCAGCCTGGGCCAGGTACCCGTGGGAAGATCATCAGATTTTTCTTCAGGCCCTTTCCCAGTCAAGGTTGGAGACAGTGAGAGATAGATGCAAGTTCCCTTTGTTCTTGAGGGTTTAGTTTGTCCTCATGGGTTTGAATTTGTTTCTGTGGTTCTCTGCCGCATATCCAGCTTGTTTTCTGAGCTCATGACACTGACCCCAGGCTCATCATTGTAGCTAGATGCCTTCCAAAGACTTTGTGAGCTCCCACAAAGGACTGTGTAAAGATTAATCAGCACAATCAATGCCCTATATCATGTCATTCATAGTGGTTCTGCTTCTCTGATCAAGCCCTTAGTAATATAAAACACAGAAAGGGAAGCTGTGGAGGTGGAAGTAGATGAACCAGAATGGGAAGCCAGGGGATAAACATCAGGGTCACTTAGCAGACAGAGAATTTGGAGAAGCAGCTGGTTTCTCCTTGCCCACCCCACAGGACTGCTGGAAGAAGCAGAGGTTAGCAGGTATATCTGCATAAGATATAAAGCAGCTAGCAGTCGCTGGAGAGGAGAGGGTTGTCCCAGGAAGAGAGTAGTGTCTTGAGGGTACAGGGGACCCCAAGAAGCAGGAATAAAAATGCCAACTCACCCCAATAGGCAGCATGGCCTTCCCCAGTTAGCCTGCTCAATGACAAGAAACAAGATTTTGTAATCAATCACATCTGTACTCAAAGACAAATGAACACAGATTATCAAATTTTAAAAAAAAAGTAGAAAAATCAAACCTTACCAATTACTTGAAGAAAAGTGGTAACATGAATGAGCCATCAACCTTAACCAACAGAATAATTTATTAACACAGAACTGCACAGGAGCAATCCCTAAGCATTTAGACTTTAAAATAAATGTGTTTAGAGACACTGGACATGATTTAATTCCCACAAAGAATAGTTTTATAAAATAAGGAAAACATATGTTAAAACTTAAAATATTACTATAACAAATTAAGAATGAGAAGAACTTAGTATAAAAGGATTAGAAACAGAATGAAGAGACTTGGGTTATCTGTAAGCGAATATGAATTGGATGAATAATGAACTTTTCAATATATACATTGAATGTGGGACGGCAAACAATATCTTAAATATACTGGGGGAAACTTAACTTGAAACTTGATTTCTCTGTCCAGTCATACTAGAATTTGTGGTAAAAGACAAATGAAAACTTTTTTTTCGTGCTCAAAGACTCAGAAATTTTTACCAACTAGAGGATATGTCCAAAATAATTATTTAGAAATAAATAGCTTTAAGGAAATTCTAGGCTAAAAGAAATAGTAATACTAACTATAGCAGTAAAACTTAAGTATATGTCTAAATAATTGTTGCCATAATTAAAAAAAACCTAAATACAGAATCCTAGGAGATCTTAAAATGGGAATCGTGGTGGGTGGAAAAGTGAAAATATGCTAAGGTTCTTTTCTTATTCAGAGATAAGATACAAATACTGTTTAAATCCAGACTGTACTGGAAAAATGTGAAACAAAAAAATTGTTCAAATCATGAAAAGAAAAAAAGAGGTAAAGGTAAGATAGAAAGGAGAACTAGAAAACATGAAATATGATGACAGAGATGCAATCAGGGAAATCAATCTAATGATAAGGATGAAGTGGAGATAATCTCAGTGGTTCAAACAACCCACAAACAGCCCGTGCAATAGGCTATTTACAAAAGATGGTATATATAGTAGAAAAATTAGCAAGTCTGAAAATACTGGAATGGAAATGCCGGTTGTACAAAGAAAATAAACCACATATGGTAACCCTGATGTCAGGTGAAATTCAAAGCAAAACGGTTTGCCAAGCTTGAGAGGATGCATCTGAGCACAGTGCCTAGATTGTGGTGAATGAAGGGGCATTCATTAGGTTTGTAAGAGGGATGACAAGGAGAGAAGGCTGGAGAGCCTACAGCAGCAGTGTGGACAGTACTGTTGGTATTATAAGAAAGTGGCTGAGAATAAGATGGACCCAGTGCCTAGTGAAAACAAGCAGATTTCAACTTCAAAGATTCTGGGGAGCAGTGTCTTCAGGGAAAAGTCCCATTTCAGTTCAGGTACAGAGTGGAACAAATATTTCCATATCCCATGATGACAGAAGTGAGTTGGCAGATTATCAAGGAAGAGATGATTCTGGAAGAAAGCACTCCAGCATGTGGGAAGAAACGAGGATAAAGAAGCATATAGTAGAATGGAGCACCCGTCCAGGAGGGGACAGTCATCTGATGGTTTTGCCCTGGGTTGTGGGAATGCTGGCCTCAGAGAAATCAGCTCTGATAAGTCCGGGCTTTCCTTTACTTCCCAATGGTTGGGCATCTGTCACAGAAGTAGAGGTGGGCAGAATGCCTTTAGGGAGGGCCATGAAGACAAGGTGGCTCTTTCTTAGGGTTCCGAATTGACACTCTGCAGTTTTGGCTGACACTCTCAAAAGGAGGGCGAGAGTGGGTGGCTGGTGAGACTGTGAGCCTCTCTCACTGAGGCTGCCCCTCAACAAATCTGCTTCAACAAGTGTTCTTGAAATTTATCAGTTTGTAACAGCATCCTTTCTCTGTGCGACTGCAGAGAAATGTAAAGAAGAAGGATTATGAGATTCCACTACAAAACATAGATCTTGGTGAAATAAATGTTCAAAAGGGAGAAATTAAAATGCAAAAAATTGAAGAAGACGTGTTCCTTGTAGAAATAAGGCATGAATTTTTATGCACCCACAGACACTTATACACACTCATACATGTTGATAAACCTTGAAAGTGTCCTTACCACATCCTCTGGGAGGACAGAGGTGGCTAGAAACAAACACAGCTACATGTATGGAGGTGGGAAGAGGGGGCGTTGAGAGGTGAGGGATTTCCCCTTTGGGGATACTCTAATAGCTTTCATCTGGTATCTCAGACTCTGGATACAGCCTGCAGGATGGGAATTGTGGGTCTAATTTTCATTTTGTGACACTTGTATGCAAAATTAGCATAATACTTGTATCTAATTCATAGAGTCATTGTGAGAATTAGCTCAGTCATTCTAAGCCATGTGTCTAGCCTTGCATCGGGCTCAGTGAATGTCCAATTACTGTTATTATTATTTTATTTTATTTTTTTTTAACATCTTTATTGGAGTATAATTGCTTTACAATGGTATGTTAGTTTCAGCTTCACAACAAAATGAATCAGTTATATATATACATATATTCCCATATCTCTTCCCGCTTGCGTCTCCCTCCCTCCCACCCTCCCTATCCCACCCCTCCAGGCGGTCACAAAGCACCGAGCTGATCTCCCTGTGCTATGCGGCTGCTTCCCACTAGCTATCTACCTTACGTTTGGTAGTGTATATATGTCCATGCCTCTTTATCGCTTTGTCACCGTTTACACTTCCCCCTCCCCATAGCCTCAAGTCCATTCTCTAGTAAGTCTGTGTCTTTATTCCTGTTTCACCCCTAGGTTTTTCATGACATTTTTTTTTTAAATTCCATATATATGTGTTAGCATATGGTATTTGTCTCTCTCTTTCTGACTTACTTCACTCTGTATGACAGACTCTAGGTCTATCCACCTCATTACAAATAGCTCAATTTCGTCTCTTTTCATGGCTGAGTAATATTCCATTGTATATATGTGCCACATCTTCTTTATCCATTCATCCGATGATGGACACTTAGGTTGTTTCCATCTCTGGGCTATTGTAAATAGAGCTGCAATGAACATTTTGGTACATGACTCTTTTTGAATTATGGTTTTCTCAGGGTATATGCCCAGTAGTGGGATTGCTGGGTCATATGGTAGTTCTATTTGTAGCTTTTTAAGGAACCTCCATACTGTTCTCCACAGTGGCTGTATCAATTTACATTCCCACCAACAGTGTAAGAGGGTTCCCTTTTCTCCACACCCTCTCCAGCATTTATTGTTTCTAGATTTTTTGATGATAGCCATTCTGACTGGTGTGAGATGATATCTCATTGTAGTTTTGATTTGCATTTCTCTCATGATTAGTGATGTTGAGCATTCTCTCATGTGTTTGTTGGCACTCTGTATATCTTCTTTGGAGAAATGTCTATTTAGGTCTTCTGCCCATTTTTGGATTGGGTTGTTTGTTTTTTTGTTATTAAGCTGCATGAGCTGCTTATAAATTTTGGAGATCAATCCTTTGTCAGTTGCTTCATTTGCAAATATTTTCTCCCATTCTGAGGGTTGTCTTTTGGTCTTCTTTATGGTTTCCTTTGCTGCGCAAAAGCTTTTAAGTTTCATTAGGTCCCATTTGTTTACTCTTGTTTTTATTTCCATTACTCTAGGAGGTGGGTCAGAAAGAATCTTGCTGTGATTTATGTCATAGAGTGTTCTGCCTATGTTTTCGTCTAAGAGTTTGATAGTTTCTGGCCTTACATTTAGGTCTTTAATCCATTTTGAGCTTATTTTTGTGTATGGTGTTAGGGAGTGATCTAACTTCATACTTTTACATGTAGCTGTCCAGTTTTCCCAGCACCACTTATTGAATAGGCTGTCCTTTCTCCACGGTACATTTCTGCCTCCTTTGTCAAAGATAAGGTGACCATATGTGCGTGGGTTTATCTCTGGGCTTTCTATCCTGTTCCATTGATCTATCTTTCTGTTTTTGTGCCAGTACCATACCGTTTTGATAACTGTAGCTTTGTAGTATAGTCTGAAGTCTGGGAGCCTGATTCCTCCAGTTCCTTCTTTCGTTCTCAAGATTGCTTTGGCTATTCGGGGTCTTTTGTGTTTCCATACAAATTGCAAAATTTTTTGTTCTAGTTCTGTGAAAAATGCCAGTGGTAGTTTGATAGGGATTGCATTGAATCTATAGATTGCTTTGGGTAGTAGAGTCATTTTCACAATGTTGATTCTTCCAATCCAAGAACATGGTATATCTCTCCATCTATTTGTATCATCTTTAATTTCTTTCATCAGTGTCTTATAATTTTCTGCATACAGATCTTTTGTCTCCTTAGGTAGGTTTATTCCTAGATATTTTATTCTTTTTGTTGCAATGGTAAATGGGAGTGTTTTCTTGATTTCACTTTCAGATTTTTCATCATTAGTATATAGGAATGCCAGAGATTTCTGTGCATTAATTTTGTATCCTGCCACTTTACCAAATTCATTGATTAGCTCTAGTAGTTTTCTGGTAGCATCTTTAGGGTTCTCTATGTATAGGATCATGTCATCTGCAAACAGTGACAGCTTTACTTCTTCTTTTCCGATTTGGATTCCTTTTATTTCCTTTTCTTCTCTGATTGCTGTGGCTAAAACTTCCAAAACTATGTTGAATAAGAGTGGTGAGAGTGGGCAACCTTGTCTTGTTCCTGATCTTAGTGGAAATGCTTTCAGTTTTTCGCCATTGAGGATGATGTTTGCTGTGGGCTTGTCATATATGGCCTTTATTATGTTGAGGAAAGTTCCCTCTATGCCTACTTTCTGCAGGGTTTTTATCATAAATGGGTGTTGAATTTTGTCAAAAGCTTTCTCTGCATCTATTGAGATGATCATATGGTTTTTCTCCTTCAGTTTGTTAATATGGTTTATCACATTGATAGATTTGCGTATATTGAAGAATCCTTGCATTCCTGGAATAAACCCCACTTGATCATGGTGTATGATCCTTTTAATGTGCTGTTGGATTCTGTTTGCTAGTATTTTGTTGAGGATTTTTGCATCTATGTTCATCAGTGATATTGGACTGTAGTTTTCTTTCTTTGTGGCATCCTTGTCTGGTTTTGGTATCAAGGTGATGGTGGCCTCGTAGAAGGAGTTTGGGAGTGTTCCTCCCTCTGCTATATTTTGGAAGAGTTTGAGAAGGATAGGTGTTAGCTCTTCTCTAAATGTTTGATAGAATTCGCCTGTGAAGCCATCTGGTCCTGGGCTTTTCTTTGTTGGAAGATTTTTAATCACAGTTTCAATTTCAGTGCTTGTGATTGGTCTGTTCATATTTTCTATTTCTTCCTGATTCAGTCTTGGCAGGTTGTGCATTTCTAAGAATTTGTCCATTTCTTCCAGATTGTCCATTTTATTGGCATAGAGGTGCTTGTAGTAATCTCTCATGATCTCTTTTATTTCTGCAGTGTCAGTTGTTACCTCTCCTTTTTCATTTCTAATTCTATTGATTTGAGTCTTCTCCCTTTTTTTTTTGATGAGTCTGGCTAGTGGTTTATCTATTTTGTTTATCTTCTCAAAGAACCAGCTTTTAGTTTTATTGATCTTTGCTATTGTTTCCTTCATTTCTTTTTCATTTATTTCTGATCTGATTTTTATGATTTCTTTCCTTCTGCTAGCTTTCGGGTTTTTTTGTTCTTCTTTCTCTAATTGCTTGAGGTGCAAGGTTAGGTTGTTTATTCGAGATGTTTCCTGCTTCTTAAGGTGGGCTTGTAGTGCTATAAACTTCCCCCTTAGAACTGCTTTTGCTGCATCCCACAGGTTTTGGGTCGTTGTGTCTCCATTGTCATTTGTTTCTAGGTATTTTTTGATTTCCTCTTTGATTTCTTCAGTGATCACTTCATTATTAAGTAGTGTATTGTTTAGCCTCCATGTGTTTGTATTTTTTACAGATCTTTTCCTGTAATTGATATCTAGTCTCATGGCATTGTGGTCAGAAAAGATACTTGATACAATTTCAATTTTCTTAAATTTACCAAGGCTTGATTTGTGACCCAAGATATGATCTATCCTGGAGAATGTTCCATGAGCACTTGAGAAAAATGTGTATTCTGTTGTTTTTGGATGGAATGTCCTATAAATATCAATTAACTCCATCTCGTTTAATGTATCATTTAAAGCTTGTGTTTCCTTATTTATTTTCATTTTGGATGATCTGTCCATTGGTGAAAGTGGGGTGTTAAAGTCCCCTACTATGAATGTGTTACTGTCGATTTCCCCTTTTATGGTTGTCAGTATTTGCCTTATGTATTGAGGTGCACCTATGTTGGGTGCATAAATATTTACAATTGTTATATCTTCCTCTTGGATCGATCCCTTGATCATTATGTAGTGTCCTTCTTTGTCTCTTGTAATAGTATTTATTTTAAAGTCTATTTTGTCTGATATGAGAATTGCTACTCCAGCTTTCTTTTGGTTTCCATTTGCATGAAATACCTTTTTCCATCCCCTTACTTTCAGTCTGTATGTGTCTCTAGGTCTGAAGTGGGTCTCTTGTAGACAGCAAATATATGGGTCTTGTTTTTGTATCCATTCAGCCAATCTGTGTCTTTTGGTGGGAGCATTTAGTCCATTTACATTTAAGGTAATTATCGATATGTGTGTTCCTATTCCCATTTTCTTAATTGTTTTGGGTTCGTTATTGTAGGTCCTTTCCTTCTTTTGTGTTTCTTGCCTAGAGAAGTTCCTTTAGCAGTTGTTGTAGAGCTGGTTTGGCGGTGCTGAACTCTCTCAGCTTTTGCTTGTCTGTAAAGGTTTTAATTTCTCCATCAAATCTGAATGAGATCCTTGCTGGGTAGAGTAATCTTGGTTGCAGGTTTTTCTCCTTCAACACTTTCAATATGTCCTGCCACTCCCTTCTGGCTTGCAGAGTTTCTGCTGAAAGATCAGCTGTTAACCTTATGGGGATTCCCTTGTGTGTTATTTGTTGTTTTTCCCTTGCTGCTTTTAATATGTTTTCTTTGTATTTAATTTTTGACAATTTGATTAATATGTGTCTTGGCATATTTCTCCTTGGATTTATCCTGTATGGGACTCTCTGTGCTTCCTGGACTTGATTAATGATTTCTTTTCCCATATTAGGGAAGTTTTCAACTATAATCTCTTCAAATATTTTCTCAGTCCCTTTCTTTTTCTCTTCTTCTTCTGGAACCCCTATAATTCGAATGTTGGTGCGTTTAATGTTGTCCCAGAGGTCTCTGAGACTGTCCTCAGTTCTTTTCATTCTTTTTTCTTTATTCTGCTCTGCAGTAGTTATTTCCACTATTTTATCTTCCAGGTCACTTATCCGTTCTTCTGCCTCAGTTATTCTGCTATTGATCCCATCTAGAGTACTTTTAATTTCATTTATTGTGTTGTTCATCGTTGCTTGCTTCATCTTTAGTTCTTCTAGGTCCTTGTTAACTGATTCTTGCAATTTGTCCATTCTATTGTCCATTCTATCTCCAAGATTTCGGATCAACCTTACTATCATTATTCTGAATTCTTTTTCAGGTAGACTGCCTATTTCCTCTTCATTTGTTAGGTCTGGTGGGTTTTTATCTTGCTCCTTCATCTGCTGTGTGTTTTTCTGTCTTTTCATTTTGCTTATCTTACTGTGTTTGGGGTCTCCTTTTTTGCAGGCTGAAGGTTCGTAGTTCCTGTTGTTTTTTGTGTCTGTCCCCAGTGGCTAAGGTTGGTTCAGTGGGTTGTGTAGGCTTCCTGGTGGAGGGTACTAGTGCCTGTGTTCTGGTGTATGAGGCTGGATCTTGTCTTTCTGGTGGGCAGGTCCACGTCTGGTGGTGTGTTTTGGGGTGTCTGTAGACTTACTATGATTTTGGGCAGCCTCTCTGCTAATGGGTGGGGTTGTGTTCCTGTCTTGCTAGTTGTTTGGCATAGGATGTCCAGCACTGTAGCTTGCTGGTCGTTGAGTGAAGCTGGGTGCTGGCGTTGAGATGGAGATCTCTGGGAGATTTTTGCTGTTTGATATTATGTGCAGCTGGGAGGCCTCTTGTGGACCAGTGTCCTGAAGTTGGCTCTCCGACCTCAGAGGCACAGCACTGAGTCCTGGCTGCAGCACCAAGAGCCTTTCATCCACAGGGCTCCTTCATTTGGGATGATTCGTTGTCTATTCAGGTATTCCACAGATGCAGGGTATATCAAGTTGATTGTGGAGCTTTAATCCGCTGCTTCTGAGGCTGCTGGGAGAGATTTCCCTTTCTCTTCTTTGTTCTGACAGTTCCCAGGGGCTCAGCTTTGGATTTGGCCCCGCCTGTGCGTGTAGGTCGCCGGAGGGCGTCTGTTCTTTGCTCAGACAGGACGAGGTTAAAGGAGCCGCTGATTCGGAGGCTCTGGCTCACCCAGGCCGGGGGGTAGGGAGGGTCACGGAGTGCGGGGCGGGCCTGCAGCGGCAGAGGCCGGCGTGACGCTGCAGCCTGAGGCGCGCCGTGCGCTCTCCCGGGGAGCCGTCCCTGGATCCCAGGACCCTGGCAGTGGCGGGCTGCACAGGCTCCCCAGAAGGGCGTGTGGCTAGTGACCTGTGCTCGCACACAGGCCTCCTGGCGGCGGCAGCAGCGGCCCTAGCGTCCCATGTCCGTCTCTGGGCTCCGCACTCCCAGCCGCGGCTCGCGCCCGTCCCTGGAGCTCTCTCAAGCAGCGCTCTTAATCCCCTCTCCTCGTGCACCAGGAAACAAAGAGGGACGTAAAAGTCTCTTGCCTCTTCGGCAGGTCCAGACCCCTCCCCGGACTCTCTCCCGGCCAGCCGCGGCGCACCAACGCCCTGCAGGCTGTGTTCACGCCGCCAACCTCAGTCCTCTCCCGGCGCTCCGACAAAAGCCGGAGCCTCAGCTCCCAGTCCCGCCCGCCCCGGCGGGCGAGCAGACAAGCCTCTCGGCTGGTGAGTGCCGGTCGGCCCGATCCTCTGCGCTGGAATCTGTCCGCTTTGCCCTCCGCATCCCTGTTGCTGTGCTCTCCTCCGCGGCTCCCAAGCTCCCCCACTCCGCCTCCCGAAGTCTCCACCCGCGAAGGGGCTTCCTAGTGTGTGGACACTTTTCCTCCTTCACAGCTCTCTCCCGCTGGTGCAGGACCCGTCCCTATCCTTTTGTCTCTGTTTAGTTTTTTCTTTTGCCCTAACCAGGTACGTGGGGGGTTCCTTGCCTTTTGGGAGGTCTGAGGTCTTCTGTCAGCGTTCAGTAGGTGTTCTGTTGGAGTTGTTCCACGCGTAGATGTATTTCTGGTGTATCTGTGGAGAGGAAGGTGATCTCCGCGTCTTACTCTTCTGCCATCTTCCCGGAAGTCCCACTGTTATTATTATAATCAGTCTTCTTTTTCCCTATTAGATTATTTGCCAGAAGAGGAAATAACAAGTAAAAAAAAAATATCCAAAATATGAAATCTGGCAAAATAGTGAAACTTTATTAGGAAATTCTGTTAAACAAATGATAGATACATAAGATACATATGTAGGAGGACAGGTAGGGAGACGGGTAGATCTATATATAGACATATCTGCTAGGTAGAGGTGGCATATGTAGTCTTAGAAAGTTTTTCACCAGAAGGACACATTTATTTATCATTTCACATCTTGTCAGATATTAAAATACATTGTTTTTTTATACCCTCCAGTGTGTCTGTCTGACCCCTCCTCCTCTCCTTCCTCCTACTACTATTTCAAAACAAGTCTAAGTCTCAAAAATTTTACATTTATGATGAAAAGAATCAACCTTCAAAAAGTCTAGTTTGTACCTCAAAGTTGCCTTAAAAAAGGTTAGTTTGGGAAGCAAGGTTTAAAATATTTTGCTTATAAAGGTGATACTCAACAGCCAGATTTATTTTTCTTACTGGAGGTAAATATAATACACTTGGTTATTTTTCTCTCAGAGGTATTATCTTATTCGCTTTTTTCCTGGGATGACAAATACCAAATGATTGTTTCTCTCTCTGTCTCTCAGTCTCTGTCTCTCTCTTTTTTTCCCTTTACTACTGCTAACTTCTGCCTCTCTCTTTACATTTATATATATATATATATATATATGTGTGTGTGTGTGTGTGTGTGTGTGTGCGTGTGTGTGTGTATATATGTATATATATATACACACACACACATATATATATATACATATACACACACACACACACGCACACATATATATATATATATACACATATATATAAACTTCTTACAGAATCTGGCACACTTTATTTTTCTACTAGAGGAAACGGGTAGATGAACGTCATGAGATATTTTAACATGTGAGGTACAGACAATCTATTCTGAAACCAACAGTGAGGACATTTTTCCTTACTTTTTAAACTTTATTTGAAAATCTAACAAACATAAAGAGAAAAGTCCTTACTGAACAGCTCAATGAATTACCACAAAGTGATTAACCAAGTGCCGGCTATTACATTGAACATTTCAGCCCTCAGAGGGGGCTCTTGTGTCTCCCGCGTCATTCACCCTTCGCGCTTTCAAAAGAAGATAGCTATCATTGTTTCTTAAGGTAGAGTTTTACCTGTTGATGGCTTGAAATAAATTGGATCATAAAGTTGGAAAATTTCTGTGTGTGGCATTTCACACAAGATTTTGACATTATTTAAATTGTTTTATTTAGCTACTGTTTCTTCTTCAAATGCTCACTAGTAGGAAATCCATTGCATCTCTGATTAGCATTTGAGTTGTTTTCAATGCTTGGCTATGAAGAGTGTTTCAGCTCTGAACTGTCTTGAACACCCATGAATACATTTCTGCTGAAAATACACTAAAGAGTGAAATTGCTGAGTCACGACATGTGTTTCCATTCAACTTTAGGCCCCCCTGACTGCCACAGTCATTCAAAGTTGTTGTGCCAGTGTACCTTTTCACAAGCAGTGGTGGAGAATTTCATCCTTCTGCAGCCTTGCCAGCTCTAGGCATAGTGAATGGCTTTTACCTTTAATCATTCTGGGGGATATGCAATGATAACTCTTACATAGTGTATTGATGACCTTTATGCTTACTCATTATAGGACACTTCCTTGAGTTAGTGATCTTTGGTGCACTGTCTGTTCGAAGTCCTCACCCTTATTTCCATTTGGTTGTTTGTCTGTCTTATTATCTGGCAGTGTTTTGATTATTCTGGATATGAGCCGTTTTTCAGTGCCTCCTGTAAATATCTCCTTTCACTCTGTGCTTGCTTTTTCAATCTGTTAAATGTAAATTTTGATGAGAGACATTCCTATTTTAGATAGTCCAATATATCAGTATTTTTTTCTGTAGCATTAGTGTCCTTTGTATCTTAATTCTTTTCCTTTACCACGTTCATACATTTATGCCCCTATATTACTTAAAAGTGTGTGTGCACTCACTTACTTTCTTTTCTTCTAATGAATTATCAGAATTTTGTATCAAGTCTATGCTAGAAAAGAGCTATTTTTATTTTCATTTTTTTCTTATTTCTTGAAGAATTGTCTTAGATTGATATGATTTATTTCTTAAATGTTTGGTTGATTTCACTAACAAAATCATCTGGATCTTGAATTTGTTTGTGGGAAGGTATTTAATTGTATATTCTGTGTTTTTCAAAATATTTTTTCTTCTTTAAGTTTTGATAGATTTTCTTAAATGTGTTGCTTTCTTTTCAGTTTTCAAATTTATTGCTCTATATTTGTGCATAATATATTCTTATGTTAACTTAATGTCCATGAGATCTGTAGTGAAGCCCTTATCCATTCCTGATGTTGATTATTTGTACTCTTTTACATTTTCTCTCAACTGGTCTTGCCAAGAATGTATGAAGTACATTAGTCTTTTCTAAAAAAACAATATTTGCTTTTATTGATCTCAAACTATTTTCTTCTTTTACTTTTATTGTTTTTCTTTTCGTTTTATGTGGATATAATTTGTTATCAATTTTTTTTCACAGAAGGATGTTTAACTCATTTTCAGCCTTTTATCCTTTTCCTTTTTGTATGCAATTAAGGCTATAAAGTACTCTTTAAGGATGGCTTTGCTGCATCCTACAAGTTTTCATGATTATATTTTAATTATTATTCAGTTCAAAGAATGTTCTCAGTTTTCATTGTGATTTCTTCTTGGAAAAATGGATTATTTTGATCTCTATTTCTGAATTTTTTAAACTTTGAGTGTTTTATCTAGTTATTCACTTACCTATTCCTAGCTTAAGTGATGGTGGTATGCTTATGAATGTAGTTAATACAATTTTTATCTTTTACATGTGGTGACATTTTAGTTGAGCATATGATCAAATTTATAACAATTCTGTTTAACTATTTCTTATTGTCCAGACTAGAAATTCCAGTAGGTGAACCGACTTTATTCCTTTTACAAAGGAGTTGTAAATCAGTTAACTATATTTGTGTGTCTCTTTCTGAACATTATAATTTGTTCCATTGACCTATTTGTCTGTTCTCTTGCCAATACCATGCTGTCTTGATTAATACAACCTTATAGTAAGTCTTTAATTTGGATCATGTGAGTCCTCTGGATTTGTTTGCTTCTTCAGTATTATGTTGATAATTCTGGGTCTTTTAACTTCCTAAATAAAATTTAGGATTTATTTATTGATATCTATAAAATAACTTTCAGCAATTTTTATTGAGATGCATTTATTATTATGTAATGCCCCTCATTATCCCTGATAATTTTGTTTATTCTGAAGTAAGCTTTGTCTGTAATTAATATAGCTACTCTAGTTTTCTTTTGTTTAGTGCTGGCATGGTATAGATATAGATACAGGTACAGATCTTTAAGGGATTTCTTTCACTGCAGGTGATAAACTGACAACAAGTCCTCTGAGACTTATATGGGAACAATGGCAGTGTTTCAGAAAAGAAATGATGGAAACTTGGACTTTGGAGAGTGAAGTGAAGAAAGCAGTCATAGAAGCATCTCAGAGATATCTACCCAGAAAAATAAATGAGATTTGGCGATGTTTGCTTATTCAGTTATTCATTCATTCAATGCATTCAACAATATTTGTTGAACAGTTATTAAGTGAACAAGAGAAGCTGGA
This sequence comes from Aethalodelphis obliquidens, assembly GCF_003676395.1. Classification (NCBI taxonomy): domain Eukaryota; kingdom Metazoa; phylum Chordata; class Mammalia; order Artiodactyla; family Delphinidae; genus Aethalodelphis; species Aethalodelphis obliquidens. Next base: position 10,350,876 of record NW_020837973.1, read on the forward strand.
AGTTATAGAGTGGTTTAGATCTGTTACTATATGTTACTAGAAAGTACACATGTAATTAGAATTAGAATTATTAATATATGTTAATGATCGATATAATTAATAATAATCGCTATAGTTTGTGTTACCCTAAATTCTAAAAATAATATTTTTAGGAAGTGTTTTAATAGAGAATAATAGAGAGTGAGAGGATAAGAGTCCCCTGTAGTATTAATTAGAATTCAAAGTAGGTGCTTTAGCCAATGCACAAATTTCTGGTGTAGCTGCCTTAAATCTGTCATTGGAATCATGGAAGTGGTAATTGCTTCAGGGGGAGAGGGAAGATTCCTGAGTCTAGAAGAAGCACTAAAATGACCATAATGATATCTGACAAAGGTTCCTTTCTCTCCCCTGGAATTCCTTCATCTCACTAGTAAATCAAGGGAAGTTTTCTGAGAAATACTTTTATTTACCTGTTAGTGAAAGAGATTTAGATTCTCATTTGCCTTAACATCTCCAATAACAGAAGAATGCTGGAACCGTGGCTCAACAGTGGAAAGAATCAGTACAACTGACCAGAAATGGAGCTGAAACTGGACCCAGTTCAGAATACAAATCCCTTGTTATGGTTTTCAGCCAGTTCTCTCTTGTTGTGGTGAGCCCTCCACCATCTTCCCTTCAAATCCACTCACACCCGCCCCCCAGCTTGGCCCAAACTGTTTTCAGTGCTCTGTGTCCAACCCCCATGGAAACAATAATACCCCTCCCCCCTGGGGCAAATTTGTAGAAGTGCTCGAAAATCAGTATGCTTTTATTCTGAGACCAAGAATCATTATGCATCATGTTCTTTTACTTTCATGGCCTGAAGACGTTGTGTTAGCCTTACTTACTCAAAAAGAGGAAATTGTTTAAAAATTATTATTGCTCTGGAGCCTTGAGAAGCACTGTTTGCCAAATATTAAGTACCACCTTGCCTAAACTGCTGTGGAGGCAGAAATATTTATTTAAAAGAATGTGTTTTAGAGGTTACATAAAATGAATAAAATGACTTTCTAGAAAATTCAACATACACCATTTTTCTCAGCGGAAGCTCGCAGGATGTTGGAAGGATGCTGGACTTTGAAACCAGAGAGCCCTCTTCAACTCCCAGCCTGGCTACTCCCAGTTGTGTGAAATACGTGAAGCTGCTTAAATGCTCTGGGAATCGGTTTTCCCATCTGCATGACCCATAGTGATGCTAGGAGAATGAGGCAAAATATACATAAGGGGTGGTGGTGATTATTATTGTACAATAGGAAGTGCTGTTACTTTTAATCAGGATCATTTTTTCCCCTTTCTCGTAGCTTAAATGTTTTTCTTTCTTTCTTTTTAAAAAAAATTTGTTTTATATTGGTGTATAGTTGATTTACAATGTTGTGTTAATTTCAGGTATAGAGCAAAGTGATTCAGTTATGTGTAAACATATATCTATTCTTTTTCAGATTCTTTTCCCATATGGGTTATTATAGAGTACTGAGTAAAATTCTCTGTGCTATACAGTAGGTCCTTGTTGATTATCTATTTTATAAATAGTAATGTGTATATGCTAATCCCAACCTCCTAATTTAGTCAGGATGATTTTTAACGTAAAATAATGCTGCAACTATAGAACACAGCCAATGTTTTAGGAATTTTTTATGCCATTGATAGATTTTTAGTCCATCAAGATGAATTTGTTGGAACAAAATGTCACACGTCTGTGAGATCATTGATTGAGGATACTGATTTAGCCTGGGATTGTGGAAGGCAGGCAAAATACAGTTGTTTTATAAAGAAATATACTGGAATATACTGCTATTGCCATTACCTAGTAAGTTTATTAAATACAGGTGATACAAGAAAATGATCCAAACCAAAAAAAAGAAAAAATGAAAACGATCCATTCTTATGTAAGCAATTAATGTCAATGAATATCATATATATTAAATATTCAACCAGTAAAGACATTTTTACAAGCAGAAACAAGAAAAGCATATCTTAACACTTAAGCTATAAACTTTATAAAAAAAGCATGAGTATCAATTATTTAAGGATAGATTTTTTTATATGTAATGGGAAAGTTGATGCTAGCTGTAAACAGTTTCTACAAAAAATATGCTTAGAATAACAATGTTCATAGATTTACAAAAATATACATAGTGTTATATCTAAATGCTGCAGTAAAAATGAAAATCCATACTTGTGAAAACTTGTCAATGCAGACTTTTCATCCATAGACATTAAAAACAAAACGACTTGAATTACACAAATATAATCATTCCCTTCAATATCAAAAAAAGTAAATAGTAAATGAATGAATAATCTAGGATTCCTCATTGCCAGTTCTGCTAAATAAAATGTGATTCCATATACAGTACTAAACCCACTGCAGAAATAGCTACTCCCTTTAATAGCTTCCTGCTTGCCAATTCCAAATTTGGTCCCCAAATTACTATGAAAAGAAATGACACATTTACAATGTGATTGTCATATATCATGGCAGATGAGTGAAAATTTTCCCATAAAAATGAAACATTTGGCGCTATGGACATAATTTTAGGTCTTAGATAAAAATTTAATAATAGATAATTATGTTCATGTACATGATATTTTCATGCTTTATCTCCACTCTGATTAGTAAATTCCTCCAACAGTTATGAGTTTATTCAATTTCCTCTTAGTTTCCACTGTCCAGGATGGGTTCAGATTAGGTACTCTGGTTGGTCTTCTAGTTATTCTCAGTGGGCACAAATTAGTCTGGTTCAGTAGAAGAAATGCTTATTCAATCTTCATGTAGTACATATTAAGGGTTTGGGAATAAAAATAACCTATTTTCAAACTTAGCCCTTCACTTACTGGCATGTGTAATTTAAGACAATATGTCCTTTCTAAGCCTCATTTTATTTTTATGTAAAATGATTGCAGAGTAATTTTCTCTCTGAAGATTAACTAAGATAGCATATGTGGACTGTCCTACAAGATATAAACTACACTTTCTTCCTCTTCCTTTGTTTAAAATATGTTTTAGACTCTGTCTGAGGCTCTGAGAATTCATAAGAAACAGCTCTACTCTTCCTGAAGCTCACATGCTCTGTACAAAAAATTAGGTGATGCATCTTGTTTTACTCCTATAGCCATGGATTCTTGCCCTGAGTCCCTGCTGGTTCATGCTTTTCTTCTCTCTGTCTTATATGTTGGAGTCCTCAAAGCCCATTTCTAGTCTCTGGCTCTTCCCTCTCTGCATCCTCACAAGCCTTTGCATTCTCAAGGCTTTAATTAACCCGGGAATGTAATAGACTCAATTTCTACTCACATCCCAGAATTTTCTTTCAAAATCTGGTGTTATACAATCAACACCCTATGTGACATTTGAACTTAGGTAAATCACAGAGAGCACTGAGCTACATTTTCAGAAGCCTTGATACTGGCTCCTCAGTTGAGTTTTCCCTCATGCTTCCCCGTTTCAGTAAATGAAACTGCTACCCTCCAAGTGAATTGGTCCAGAAACTTTGCCCCTTCCTCATTTCTTCTGTTTCTATTAGCATCCACATCACAACTACCAGTCAATCTTCTCCCCAAATTATATGTGGAATATCTTCATTTATCACCACCTTTGCTGCTATAACTTGAATGCAAACTGTTGTCATCTTTCGCCTTTAGTATTGTGGGAGCTTCCTGCTCTTTTATTGGTCCTCTCAACTCTAAAACCCTCTAAATAACAAGAGTAATCTTTTCAAAATGTAAGTTAGATCAGGCACCTGCTGCTATTCAAATGGATGTCCTAAATTTCCATAAAATTCAGGCGATATTACATGACACACACAAATGTGTATAACTCGGTCCCTATTTTCTTCTGCAAACTCATTATATAACACTTATTCATGTAATCAGTATTCTTCAGTTGCTTGGGTCCTCTGTCTTTTACTTCTTCAATTTTATGACTCTGTCTCATTCTTTGATTTTATCTTAAGCATTTCCTTATGGAAATCTACAAATGAAGTAGCTTCAGTAGATATAGGGTAGATTGATTGAGCATCCTTTTCAACCTTCTTTTAGTGTCCTTTCATATAAGGCGGAAAAAAGGAAACCAAAAATAATATTTTCCAAACTCTGTGTATCTAAGTGTGGCCATTAGATAAGTCTTAGATAAGTGGAAGGGCTATTTGAGGCTTCTGGGTGGAACGTGCAGGCTGGAATTAGGATGTGGTAATGTATCATTTTGGAAAATGTGGATGAAATGAATCCCCTAGGGATGGTGGAATAACAAATGAAGGGATTTGTTCTCTGAAAATGTGTGGCTGGTACCTATCTTCTCCTAGACTGTATGTGAGAACGGAATAGATGTACATTTTTTTTCTCACTAAAACCAGAGTTACCTGGGGGTCTCTGTTATAGCATTTGGTCCTAAACCTTATTAATACAGCCTTATCATTCTCTATCTGAGTCCTGTTTACTTCCTTCACTTTTCATACTTATTTGTTTATTTGCTTGTCAAATATCTGTCACCTCTACTAGACTGACTACCAGACAGAGGAGGGCTGGAGCTTTGGTTGCTTTGCTGATTATTGGATATTCATGTCTATTCAGTCTTTAGTTCATAGTAGGCTTGCAATACATATTTGTGTATGTATAGATGAACTAGACTTGAAAAAGTATTGAGTAAATGCTTTGAAACTATCCTTCATATAGTTCCTTTATGTTAAAATCCCAGGCATCACCGAGGGAGATTGAATTCTGGTGTAATTTATTGGGCCATGGATGGCTGCAGCTTGGCATCAGGAGATCCTCAAAGGATTCCAAAGAATGGCCAAAGTTAGAAAAGACTATTATGACATTTTTCCTAGAAAAACACAATCACTCGTCAAAAATGATAAGGCATTGTCAGCTGAGATATTTTGAAATTTAGCATGAAATCATCCATCAGATATTTTGCATGGGCAGCAGGAGCCAGGGAAGAAAAATTAATCTACAGAGAGATAATGTCATATTTATAGATAGTAAGGTCAGACATAAAAAGAAAGCCTGGAAAATAACTCAGAGAAATAACACAGGTCACAAGACTCTACAACTTGTAATCTTGGAGGTTCTATTTGGCTGACCTTGACATTCTGTCAAAACTTCCATTCTGATCACCTTGGCAACCTTCATACTGCTCACTGCATTGTCTGTTAGTGGCCAGCACATTAAGATCCTTAACAGTCATTACACAAAAGGTTCTTGAGGTTTTTTTAATTGAAGTATATTTTATTTACACTATTATGTTAGTTACAGTATGACACAGAATTATGGATCACATCATACAATGCATGATATAAATTTTCTATGTAGTTAATAAGCAACCACACATAGACATACAATATATAACAGATGGTCATCTTCAGGGTTCCTTGAATATAGAGATTTGTTGGGACTTCAGGGCAGATTTGGCTATGGAAATAATTTCTACCTGGACCTCTTTGGATTCTCCTGTACTTTCACATTTATGAGTCAATAAAATGTCAATATTTCTTTGCCTTCAAATCTAGTTTCCTGACTACATTCATCTGCACAAAATAATTGTATCAGCACTTTTAACTAACTGCTACTCTCTGCTTATGATACAGGGCTACTTTTTTTTTTCTCCTGTACCTTTGCGTGTGATATCAGAACTCAAGGAGGGTGACCACCTTCCAATGTATGTTCTACAAAATTCTTGCTGTGACTGGTTAGAATAGCTTCTTTCTCCTCTTCTTTGGATTACTAAGAGTAGTTGAAAAGACAGTTGTGCCTTTTTGAGAGAAGAGAATCCCCTCTTGCCTGTCAGTTAGCAGGAAAACATACTCTGTACTTTATAGAACTCAGTGATCATGTTCCTCTGTATGTAGCACTATTATTTCCTCCTTCAGCGATAACCTAATACTAGCTCTTATTACTGTTCTGATTATATGAGTAAGAGAATTAAATTAAATATGCTGCATCACAGAACTAGAGATATTTTAGTATTTCACAATAGTTAAAGTGTTAGAAATATTAATTCAATTATATTAGCCAACAACACAGTTTTGGATATTAAAGTTTTATGTAAAAACTTTACATACATTCAATATGATTATACAACCATAAGCACACAAGTTACTTTTCTCCCCTATCTTCTAAAATGAAATAATAAATCCTTTACTAGGAAAAAGAATTAACTGCTAAAGGAGTTGGAGTTAGGTAGTTGTCAATTATATGTAAAATGAATCTTACAGCTACTCATAAATCAGGAGTAGTAGGTGACCCAAGCATGCTTTGTACCAAAGAAAAAATGGCACCATCTCTATAAGTGTAACAAACAGTTGATTCTCATGCATCTTTGTAGTCTACTAAATATGTATAATATACATAATATATTTATTAAAATACATATACATATATGTATATTATACATGTACTTTTATTGTAAACATAAATTATTACCTTACGTAAAGAAATTTTTGAATATTAAAATGTTCTCAAAATTGTAAGAATCTTGGACAACTTTATAAACACTCCAAATAAGAATTTTATGTTTACAATATTATAATTATGTATTTGCATATAATATATTAATACTATAATTAAAATCATATATTTAATACATGCTGAGACATACATTCAAATTCAGTCATTGGGTGATTGGAATCATGGAATAAATACATAAGAATTTACAATCCTAAATTCATTGAGTTTATACCATATCTTTAATTCTGTTAAGATAAATGTAAAGTACATGAATCTTGGAGTCACAATGATGAACCAAACCCAGACATTGTTCTTGCAGATTTCAAGGATAAAGTATATAAACTTAATTTGGGAACATGCATTAAGCCTTCAACAAAATACACTGTGATTTTTACATACTAAGAAAAAAATTCTTAATTTCATGAACATGTGACACATGACTCCATAAATGCTATATACACAGAGATACATATAATTCTTATTGATGTAATGGGCCATGTATGTGTTTACTGAAATATAATTTTGTAAGACTCAGTGAAAATATTTATTGCATTGAATTTGATGGTGAGAAGTCAAGGGAAATGCATGGATCTCTAGTATCAAGATTAAATTTATTAAGTACTCATCATACAACCAAACATACAAATGAAAACCAAGTATTTACAACTAGACCATATACCTTGGTACCACTGGTTCAGGCTGTGGAAAAGATATAACTTCAACCTTCAGTAAATCTTTCATTTTCAACGCTATGCAGACTAATTATCATATAAATTTTAAAGAGAAATCCCCATAGCCCTCCTAAAAATAGTTCTGGGTTTTCAAAAGTGAAGCATTTGTGAAGGTTCTCACCTCTCAATATGTCTAATTAGCTTTCCTTGTGCACTGAGACCTACAAGGTTCTTTCAAGATTCAAAGCTAAAGTTAGAAACTTAATTTCAAATGATATCAGAACCTGGTCTGTTAGCACTTTGATTTTCAATATAAAATGAAATGCTTGAGAAACTATAGGCAAATTATCATGTTAAATCATAGGCATCTGTCAATGTTTCAGCCCTTTAAAACATTTTTATTGCAAGTTATTGAAATGTAGCAGATCACTATGAATTTTCATTTTCATATGTTTTTAATTTTGTATTACTTACATTAAAATATTACATTATTACTTACAGCGTTTTAACTTGATATATATGAACTAAATACATATACATTAAAGTTGAAACTATGTAGAGAGAAATAGCTACAAAAATTTATATCTGATTTTGCTTTAAAATAAGACTTATTCTTGACATTAAAAGAAGGCTGTTTCTGTACCTAGTATCATTTATTCATAACCCGAAAAATATTCTTAACACATTCTCAACTTCTGGTAATTTCAGAAAAAATATTACTGAGGATATAATTACACAAAAAATTCTTCTTTGTCTGAAGTTCTAATTTAACTGGGCATCCTGCAATTTTCTTTGCTAAATCTGTCAAAAATCTATGATAGAGAAACTTTGGAAGCAACTTAAATATTCATCAGTGGTATATTTTCATATAGCAAATAATTATATAACACATGTCAGGCACTATTCCAAGTACTTTCCAAATTTCTCCGATAAATTTCTTGTACATTTAATCCTATTTTGGTGTCTGCTTCTTGGGTGATCCAAACAAACACAGAGAGTATACTGGTTCAGGTGATGCAGAATATTACTGGTGACAGATGTGATGTTAGTGACACTTCTTAAGCTATGAAATGACCATGGCTCTATACCTATGCCTTAGGATTCTTGAACAAGACAAATGTGTCTTCAAAGATAGTGGTATTTTTTAATCTTTTATTCCTGTGATAATGATTTCTCCTTCAGGGAAATAAACTGGAATTAGCAGAGCACATTTTCACATGGCTTGGGCATTCTGCCAGTGAATTATAAATCATATATCACATGCCTTGAGATTTATGTCATGAGATTTTATGCTTGTCATCACTGCTAATCAACTCAGATGTAAAATAAGGAAGTAGGAAGGCAGAATACATGGGAAAGGCAAAAGCAGCCACCAGATTTTCTTCACTCTGCCTGGGGTATGGATATGCTTCCAACACTAGGGAGCAATAAGATGGAGTTAGTCGTTTCAAACAGCTCAAGCCAGCGATGAAACCTTGCCATTTGTGACAACATGGATGGATCTAGAGGATATTATGCTAAATGAAATAACTCAGAAAGAGAAAGATAAATACTGTATGATCTCAAACAAAGAAAACAAACAAAACAAAATGAAAATAGACTCATAAATAAAAAGAACAAATGAGTGGCTGCTGGAAGAGAGGGAAGTATATGGAGGGAGTATGTGAAATAGATGAATGGGATTAAGTGATACAGACCTCCTGCTATAAAATAAATAAACCATGGAGATGAAAGATACAGCATAAAGAATATGGTTAATAGTATATAACACTATATGGGGACAGATGATTATTAGACTTATCATGGTGATCATTTTATAATACATGCAAATGTCAAATCACTATGTTGTATAACTGAAACTAACATAATATTGTACATCAACTATATTTTAATTAAAGGAAATGATTTCACCAAAAGATAGCCAAGAAAACTATTTTTATAATGTTTAGCTTAATTATTATTTGATTCTATCTGGTGTTGACAACTTTTAAAAAGTTTGAAAAAATTAGAAGTACACTTGTGAATGGTTCTATCATTTGGAATTATGGAGATTTATTTGATAATTTAAAAAATAATTTATTAATTGATTTGAAACTTTGAAAGCAGGAATTTTCTTTGATCTTTGACAGGTTTATTTTCCAAAAATCATCTTTTTTAAAATTAAAAATTATAATTTAAAAATTCAATTATATGACATTTTTATAAAGGCAAAATGATTAGGATAGAGGACAGATATGGTTTTTATGGGATGGAGGGAGGAGAAACTTTGTGGATGATGAAACTCTTCTGTATTCTGACTGTGATGGTGAATGCACACTATGAATTTTCCAAACCTTTAGAATGAACATGAGAAAGAGTAGATTTTACTCTATGCAAGTTAAAAAATAAGTAGACACATTTATGCTGTTTATTGCCTGGTCACTGTATTTTTTAATACTTATTGAAATATTACTACTAAATTATTGAAGAATTTATTGACAAAAGAATCACAGTTACTAGGTAGCCTTCTGTGTAATAAGAAACACAAGGAATTTCATGTTCAAGAAACAAAACATGACAAAGCAATATGAAAAGAGTTTAAAATAATTAAGATATTATTTGTATAAGAGAGATTATTAAAAAACAAAAAGAGGTAAACTTAAAAATAATCATACAGAAGTCTTGGAAATGAAAATATAGCATCTGAAGTAAAAAATAAAGTGCTTAATTTTCAGTCATTGTGCATTGAAATATCACTACTAAGTTATTGAATTTACTGACAATTAAATTCCAGGTGCTGTGTAGCACATTATGTAACATTTATTTAAAAAAATAATTAGGCTTCATAAACTTGTGGACTTGGTCAGAAGTCATAGCAAATCCATTTCATCATGATGACACAAGAAGTCAGGAGTAATTGGAATTACCATGGAAGGTAATTCTTGCTGAATATATGGTCACTTATAAAAGTATAAAGCACACAAAAAAGTCCATAGTGATGTGACACAGAAGACAAAACATGGAATATTTCATGCTCCCAAAATAAAATGTAATAGAGTAATATGGAAAGGAGTTTGAAATAGTTAAAACATTTATTTGTATAATGTTATTAAAAGTAAAAGCAGGTAAACTTGACAAATAGCCACACAGAAATCTTGGCTGTGAAAATATAGTATTTGAAATAAATATATTCTGTGGACTAAATCATAAAGAATAAACACAGTTGAATAGACAATCAGTGAACTGGAAGACAGATATGAAGAATTCATTTAATAAAGCACTGAAATATAAAGAGAAAAAAGTAAAAAAAAAAAAGATTAGGTACAATGTAGACTGAGAAGTTACAAAACATTTTCCAAAATAAATGACTCAGAGAATGTGGATATGTGCTGCTCATCAGGGCTGTTAGGAGCTATTCCGGTTCTCCTTTTTCCTAGAATCTAGTAAGACTTGCTGCTGTTGATTTGCTTTGACTCATGTGATAAAAATTTAACACTTTTATTTCCAGCTATGATAGAGTACTTTGTGTCAGAACAAGCTCCCACTGAGAACAAGAAGCAAATCTGGGTATGTTTAGAAGCCTTATAACATTCCCAAGTCATCCAGGACTTGAGGAGCTATGATCCTGGAATGCACAGAGAGGTGAGCCTCAAATTAAGCTCTAATTTGCTTTTTGACACATTTATGAATTCCAAGCAGTTATTGAAAGGCTGAGAAACTGAGTAGAGTTCTTGAGAGTATCATTTGTTTGAAAAGAAAAATCTATGAGGTCAGGTAAAGCAAATAATGGTGGTCCCTGGCAAAAAAGCCAGGGTTTCTGCTGGGAATTTTGTAGGTTTACAACATAAGAGGAAGAAAAAATAAAAATAGAACAACCTCCCAAAAAGTGAATCCCAGCTACCAGTTCAGCTCAGTTTCTGACCTAATTAAAGTAACCTAACACAGCATTAATCATCTGCCAGAAGAAAAATAGTTCTTCTTTACAGAAATGTAATATCATCCACACCTTTAGTTTTTTAAATTACTTTCTTTTGAAATATTTTTAGATTTACATTTTGTTGTAAAATGTAAAACAGAGAGATCTTATGTACTCCTTACTCAGTTTTTCCAAAAGTAACATTTTGCAAGACTATCGTACAATAGCATGACCAGAACATATCCATCACCACAAGGATCTCTCATGTGCCCTGAAACATCCACAAACATATTCTACCTGTCCCCACCTACACCTTAACCACAACAACCACTTATCTGTTTTCCATTTCTATAATTTTGTCATTCCATGGATGTTATGTACATGGAAACATACAGTAGTTGTCTTTTGGGATTGCCTTTTTACTTGACATAATTTTCTGAAGATTCATGTAAGTTGTTGCATGTATTGTCAGTTTGTTCATTTCTATTGCTTTGCATTTTCCAAGGTGTAGATATACTACAGTTTGTATAACCATTCACAAATTAAAAGATATCTAGGTTGTTTCCAGATTTTGTCTATGATAACTAAAGCAGCTATACACATTCATGTACAGAATTTTGTACATGAACATATTTTAAATTATCTAGGTAAAAGGCCTAAGAGTTTATTTAAATTGCTGGGTCATATGAGAGTTGCATTTTGAATTAGTTATGAAACTGTCAAGCTATTTTCCAATGGGACTGTACCATTTTATATTCCCACAAGAAATGTATAAATGATCCAGTTATCCACATCTTTGCCAGCATTTGGTCTTATTATTTTTTGTTATAGATATTCTGTGATGATATCTCATGATATTAATTTACATTTCTGTAATGTCTAATGAGGCTGAGCATCTTTTCATGTGCTTATTTGCCATCTCTCTCTCTCTCTCTCTCTCTCTGTCTCTCTCTCTCTCTATCTATTTCTATCTATATATATTCTTCAGTAAAATGTCTATTCACATCTTTTGTCCATTTTCTAATTGGACTTTTTTTTACTGTTGTATTTTGAGTGTTCTTTCTATTTTCTAGACACTTGTCCTCAGTTAGAGATGTGGTTTGCAAATATTTTCTCATACTGTACACCTTGTGCTTTCATTCTCTTAATAGGGTTTTCTATGAGCAAAAGCTAAAATCTTTCTTGGGTGATTCTATCCTCTCTGTCATTTCAGTGCTGGTATTTATTGATCAGACCTTTTCATTTGATTTGGTACCTCTCTGGTTCTTAGTATGACAAGTGGGTTTCAGTTGAGATCTGGACATTTTGGGTATAATGTTGTGAGACTCAGCATCTTATTAAATCTTCTATATTATCTGGCTTTTTCTGACACTGCTTCCCCAGGGAAAACGGTAGAGATGTTGGCTTGTTACTTCAAGGCAAAGGTCAAAGTCTAGGTTCACCACTCAGCTCCTGTTTATGCCTCAAGTGGGTAGCTCTTCATCACTGCTCAGCAGACATGAGAGGTCTGGCTCCCTACTATACCTCCAACAGATACCTCCCTGGCTTGGAGGGGTAGACATTCCTCATTACCATTTCACATATGGCTTCCTTTAATGTCACGGTATTGGGTGGCTTTGTTACTGTTGGGCTATAGTGAAAGTCAACTTTCCACTAGGTCCCTTTGTACATCAATCCTGAGGGGAAAGGATGTCCAGTGGGAATGAAAATCCAAGCTTTGTGTGTGGTTTCCATTGACACCACTGGACGACCTAGTGACCACCTGGTGTGAATAAAAATCCTAGCTCCCCCTATATGGCCTTCTCTGACACCAACCGGCCTCTGGAGGATAGAAATGTAGGATCACCTCTCAGCCATTGTTGGTGTAGGCATAACTATACTTTTTCTGTGGTGTTTGGCTGGCATAGATCTGTTACTGTCTTAAAATTTTCTGTCTTGCTGGTTTGACTCTTTGCTGGTTTTTTGGCTGGAGCCAGGTCTCTTTTCGGGGGCCTTTTCTTTGTGTCCATTGGCATCTTCATGTTGCCAACTTCTTTAACTTCAGGTCTAGGATATATAAGGCAAAAAGCAAATGCAGGGAACTCACTTCCATGCCACTCCTTGCGTTCTGAGGTCCCCAGCCAATCTGTTTCTTCTCTCACCTTTGGATTCTTCCTATATTTGTTTTCTACATAATGCTTAGGGTGTTTAACTGTATTTGGATGAATAGGAAAATGTATGTCTATTTAATCTTCTTGGAAGTACTCTCCTAAACTTTCATTTTATACAAAAAGTTTAACATACAGTAAAAAAAATTACTAGGTGTATTAGGAAACAGAAACAAATTAAAAAAAAAAAGATTTTCAAGGTAATAGAAACAAATCCTCAGGAGTTCCAGATACTGGAGTTTTGATATACACATTTTTAATATAACTGTGAAGTATTATACATACAAGTAAATAGATTATAGAAGGAGAATATCAGCAAGAATATCTATGAAAAATAAAAACTGGATACATGGGAACTGAAAAATAACTAATATTTATTTAAATGGAAAGAAGTAGAATTAATTAAAAAATTGAGATTCATTACAAAACTCTGAACATTTGGAATAATACAAATTTCAACATTTAGGAAGATGAAACAGAGATTAAAAAAAAAAAGGAGAGAGATAAAAATATCCCAATAAAATGAACTCAAGACTGAAACACAGACACCAATGCACACACACAAACATACTGACAGTTAAGATAATAATACTATGCAGAGCTACATGCAAAAAAAAATTGAATTAAGAAAATGGAAAACTTTCTAGAATATTATAATTAAAAATTACTCAAATTACCCAGATTAAAGACTAAACATGAATAGACCACTAACATTACACAAATTTGATTGCTACTCAAGTCTCAACACTTTCCAGGCATAAGATCTAGATAATTTACAAGCATGTTTAATTGAAACTTCAAAAAAATATATATATATAGCATCAAAAAAATTCTCTTCTAGAAATTGGGAAAAGCAGTAATTCTCTCTAATTCATTTTCTAAAGCTAGTTATGTAAAAATAAAAGCCACACTATTAAATTCAATTAAAATGAATATCATAAGGTAACACCATTTCTGCTTGTACATAAAAAATTTCTAAATAAAATTTGAGCAAACCAAATAAGGTACTTCTAAAACAAAATATCATGAGCATTATGGTTTATTTTAGCCTTGCAAGTATGCTTTAATGTTAGGTAATCATAACAGTATCAGACTAAAGAAGCAAAATCAAATGATCATTTCTATGGATCTATAAAAAGAGGCATTTCATGAGTTAATGTTAAAAAAATCTTAGCTAATGTGGAACAGAATTAAACTTCATTAAATTGGTAAAAGTTATCTCTCAAAATCTTACAGCAAACAATGATGTACCTACTTATTCATAAAAATTAACCAAATATTGGAAATAAAGCAAAAGAATAGCTACAAATCCTTACAATTCCATTGGCTCACACTAATATTTTATTATCAAGAAGAATGCACCTGTGTTTGTTATTTATTTATTAATTAGAGTCTAGATACTGTGAAATTACATTTTCACTTATAAGTAACTATCTATAGAAAAGGTAGTCCCACAAATTATACTGTTTTGACCATAGTATGTTAACCAGTTTTGTTTTCACTTGTAAATTCATTTTAATCTTCCTTGATTATATATATTTACCTAGGATCCTGACTTACCATTTGACAGTTTTTCTCATTAATTAATGAATAAAATTTTTGACACATATTAGTTTATATTTATATGAGTGTTGTGTGTTTAATTTTGAAAATTATACTTTATCAGTACTTAAATAGAAACCTTAGAGACATCCACATTAATGTATGGAGTAATGCATGCTCACTACCATCACTTGTATTATACAAGATTAATCTGTAAGTTTACAGTTTTGTTCATTTACAAAGAAACATATATAAGAAAAAAAACAGAAATGAAAACTGGAAAAGAGGGTATGGAAGTGTCTATTTTGAAATATACTGTCCTCCTAGCACACATGAAAAAATGCATTAACCAATAGATAATTATTATGCCTTCATAATATGCAAGCCACAACCATTAGGTTTCATCCAAAGGGTATTTCTCTGTGCACAGTGACTTTAACAAATGGAATAGCTTCCATGTTTTATAATACATTCTGAAACAAGAGATGATACAATTTCACTCATCCTCTTTAATAAAAAGGACCCATTATATGTGGATGTTTTTATCATTCCTTAATTCATGTTATGGGTATTTATTAACCACTCTCTGAACCAGGTACTTACTATCAACGTGGCAGTCAACCATAGTTGGTTCATCTAAGAAGGTCACTGTCCAGCTGATCATCCAGGGAAAGATTGCCAGATCGATTAAGACTTCAAAAAAGACATGAAAACCACTGAATGTCTCCATGTGTCCTAAAAACTTTACTTGTAGTGTTTTCTATCCAAAAAGAATTGGTGAAACCGCCAACACAGGACCACAGACCTGGAACATAGGAATCGTATTTGACTCATCCATCTCCATTCTCCCTCATGATCATCCCCCCTTCTCAATGTTTCTCATATTTTTTCACTTTTATACCATCCTGGCTTCTTAAACTGTAATCAGGACAACAAATTGGGTTCTAACAAAAAGCTGAACACAGAGCCATTGGAAGATCTTTCAAAACATAAATTTCTCATATTATTACCTTACCAAAAAATAAACAGCAGGGACTACCCTGGTGGCGCAGTGGTTGAGAGTCCGCATGCCGATGCAGGGGACACGGGTTCCTGCCCCGGTCCGGAAAGATCCCACATGCTGCGGAGCGGCTAGGCCCATGAGCCATGGCCGCTGAGCCTGCGCGTCCGGAGCCTGTGCTCCGCAGCGGGAGAGGCCACAACAGTGAGAGGCCTGCGTACTGCAAAAAATAAATAAATAAATAAACAGCAGCAAAACAAATCAAGCAGAAAAAACAAAAACAAAAATCCGGAAGGTAGCAATATGTACAATAGTAATAATAAATTAAAACTTGTAGTTTTCTCATAATTATATCTTTCTCATACTACTCAAGGTGTGGACAATGGACTATTTCTTGTGCTCACAATATTTATTAATCATATAAACTGCATAAGTAAACAGAAATTAGGGGTAAGAGTTTAGAAATTATAGAGCAATTTGATATTACCAGGACAATATATTTTATTTTATCAAAGTATCTTGCTGGACAGATTAGAAAAAGGTTTAAAAAGAAACAGTATTTCACCATAAATATTTTAAGAAGCATTGCCTCAGAACTACTAAAACTACCTCAGAACTACTAAAATTATTAGGTTAGAATATATGAAAAATTGCCAGTTTGATAGTTTAATATGTTTTACAAACTAGCAATTCAATAAATATTTATTGTGACTCATATTCTCTTATTGCATGTGGTATTATTAACAGTCTTGAGTATCCCAGTTTTGGAAGTAGGAAAAAACTAGATAAACACTAATTCAGTAAGAATTCTCAAAGTGTACTGGAGGTAGGCTTATACAATCTCTGTGTTTCCTTCCAATTCAGCCTTTCTATGTATCAAAAATCAGGTCTAGGCAGTATTTTCACTGTTTTCCTAACACTTCTTTCCAAATGTTAAAATTTTCTTTTCCTATAACTTAGATTCATATACATGCTGACTGCATATTTAGGCTTTAGTGATAGCACACAGTTGAGTTTTCTTTGTTTTTCTTTGCCAGTAAGGGCATTAATGGTTTGACATCATTTCTGCAAGTTCTCAATTGACCCAATTGTTTTCACTCTTCTGATGAGAAAACTCTCAGGTGAAATTGTTAGATTAGTTTGATTTGTAATATAGATGCCTGTTCACTGGGAAGAAGACTAAGCATGGGTCAGGGAACCAATTGTTTCACCCTTTCCTCTTCCTAACCGCCAAAACCCAGAAATCTCTGACCTCTAATAAGTAAATATACATTTACCCAGTGTTTGTTGGGAAGAATTTATGATAGATTTCACCTTTGGCTTATCATTTTTCAGAGGTTTATGTCTTATTACATTTTTCTAATTTTATTCTGAACTACTATTGTTGTTTCAAGCTTGAACGTATTTGTATTTTCTTACTGCTTTGAAAATGAATCTAGCTCTTGCCCTCTGTACCAGGAACAGGAATAAAATACATAATCAGTGTAGTGCTTTTTATTGCCCCAGTGGGATTTCTTTCCTGATTAAAAATTAAAAGTGGCAATAAGATTTTTAAGTTTCCTTTTAAGTGAAAATATTTTTCTGTATTGGATCACCGTCATAATGAGTAAGTATGGTCATTAACGATTATAAATGAACTGCTTTAAAATAATTGAAATAGTAGTGAGGTTTAGAGGGCTAAGTTCATGTCACATGTTCTGAGAGAAGTCAAATTTTACATACAAAGTTTTTTTTGATATGGACTTATACTGATATCTGTGTATATCTGTGAATTAATCAGGAAAAGTTTATGGGCATCCATTATGTGCACAGAACTGTGGAAGGCACACTGGAAGACATGAATTATGAAAGGCATCACCTAACACTCTTATTTGTAAAATGAAAAATATTTTTATTCAAATGAAACTGGATTTTGCAGGGAGTCTGCTAGCACTGTGCATGGAAAGAGCACATAATCAGATTTTGTAGAAGATAGAAATCAAGGATGAGGATGGTTAGGAAAGTTTCTGTAAAAGCTTTGAACAATGAGTAAAATTTATAAAGTAAGTTATTTTTAGTTAAATAAAACTTTGGGAATAACGCTATCAAAAAAGAAAATCCTAACGTATAATGTATAACAGGGAATAAACTTGGTGATGTGTATACCTATTAGAGATGCCTGAAGATCCCATTTTTAATACCGACATTGCTTCAATAGACTCATTCTACCCTTTAAATAAAGCAAGATATGTACAAATAAAAATATGACAAAAAAGTGTCAAATTTAGCCTTGCAGATTACCAATTTGACTTCCAATTTTGCTTGGTAAATTTGGTCAGTATAATAAAAACAACTATAATTTATTGAGCGTTTACCTGAAGCTTGCAGCAAAATCTTATTTGTTCATCACCACATCTTCAGGTTTGATGTTGTTACATCTATTATGCTCTTTCCCTCCCCTTGCATATTTTATGTAGTTGGGGAAGTGATCAGTTTTGTTGCATGTAAGAGAATGGTCACTGAAAGTAACGTTTTAATCTTTTTGCAAAATGCTGAGTATTTTTTTTAACACAATATGTTAGCATAGCGACAGAGTCAGTATACATGGTACTGTGGTGTTGAGGGAGATTGTTAAAGAAAAGGCTGACAGGAATATCTTTGAACAAACCAAGAGAAATTTTCTCCCATGTATCCCTGACATGGAGAATCTCAGCATCACTGAGAAATAATGGTTTGTAGAAAACAGGTCATAGAAAACCCATTAATATCTGTCATTAGATCTTAGGCCACTGGTTAGAAGTTTGTTTTTCATCTAGAATAATGTCATATAATTTTCCTCTTCGGAGAGGAAAAATGACTCAATAATTTAGTATGTATTATTACATGTTGGTAAATAGGTATGGCAGAATCTCTTGTCACTTAAAGTCAGCAGAAGAGTACTACTCTCAAAAATCTTGCTCACAAATTACACAATAAACAATATCCAGATGAATATGTAGTATTGACTTACATTAATAAAAATCAATATATTCCTAGGTCTCTCATGTTCTTGTGTTATATTTTAAAAATATGAGCATATAGGAGTATTTGTTTGGAACCTTCTCAAGAATAAAACCAGATAAGAAAATTATGAGTTTCCAAATACGTGGAATATATTGAGACCGGCACATACACGTAAAATGAGAAATAGCACTACATCTAAGAAAGGGCTCTCATAATTTTGGTTTTATGAGTCAAGTGCAATGAACTGGCCATATCTCTTTAACTATGATGCTGACACTTGCACCAAAAAGAGCTGTTATTTGCTCTAAAATCACAAATTGTAGTTCAGTTTCCTAATTTAAAAATCATCTTATTTTACATAGACTTAGCTATTTTCTGGATTTCTTCTAGCTCTAATTTTCTGTAATATAAAGCCAGATCGCTCATGTCTAAATGTCATAAAGAGATGTATTAATAGTATTCTATATGCCTATTACTTTTATATACATTGTATCATATTTACTTTAATTATTAAAGAATTCAGCAATGTAATTTTGCCTTTGTTTCTGTTTTTGAGTTGCTCTGCATGAGATATGTTGTTGTTAAGAGAAATATAGCATGTGCAGATTTAATTATGATTATGTGTCATCTGTTGAATGGCTTTAGGGCAACTGTTTGTACAAAACTGAAGTCTTACATTCGCATTTTGCAACTCAGACAAGCCAAGAATCAAAGAATGAACTCCACAAGTAGGTTGTGATTCTATGCTGTAAATAGTCCCATAATCAGGTTAATGAAGTTACATAAGTGCAAGGAGAAGCAAACACTTTCATTTGTTTTGGAAGTCATTATATGGGTTTTCAGCAGCATATTTGCCTATCATATAATGTTTACCATATTTTGCATTTCCTCCCTACTTACTCACTTGATGAAATCAGGAAAGTCTCTAAGTAGACTTCAGAGAGGCTAAAAGAACCCAAACATGGATTCTAAGTTTGCTACACATCATGGGAAGGAAGAAAAATGTAGATGAGTAATTGTAGAAGTGAGAATTTCCCATATCTGTATATTATAATGCATGATTTGCCAGACATTCATCTTCTAGTTTTGTAGAAGAGCCAAGAATACTTTTCAAATTCTCATCCACTCCTCCACGTTGTATCCTTCTTGAATTTTCTTCCTGAAAATAATGGAAGAATTTTAGTATTTAATATTAAGTTTTGAAAATGGTCACATTGGAATTCTGGTCATTTGTGGGCAAGGTATTAGAGTGAATCTTTCATTTCTCCAAAGAGCAGTTCATGCATCTTCTGCTGTTAGAAATTTAGTTTCTCTGAAAGCTATCATTTTGTGTTGTGCTAATATTTCAGAAATACATTTTAGAAGTAGTCTTCCTTACTGCCAGACAAATACAGCTCCAAGAGCATTTATTTATCAGGGGCATGACTCCAATTTAACTAACAGAATTGCGGTTCTCACTTTTTTCGGAACCAAAGTAATATCCCTTTGAATGTTTACAGCCTTAATCTAACTTTGCAATATTTTAAAGTTATTTTGGCTTATGATAAAGTGAGAGGAATATAAACAAGGGCCTGACAACCTTGGTTCAACTCTAGTCTCTACTTCTTATTAACTTTATAACCTGTGGGAAGCCATTTAGTTTCTCAAAGATTATGTTGAGCTTTTTATCAAGTGAGATTCAAATGACTTTTGACTGGCTCTCATGACTGTAAACTGGATCACAATATATGATAATGCCTATACAATTCTGCTCAAGCCTGTAAGCTATATTGTAAATTTAAGATAATTTCAGTTCCAGTGAGTACGTATGAAGTTTACAGGATGCATGACAAAAGAATTATAACCTAAGTCACAGTTCCTGCTCTAAAAAGTAATGTGTCTGTTAGAATTTATTAATCAGAAAAATATAATTGTGATAATTTTATAGATGCTTTAGTGGACTAAACATGAAACAAACACATCTGTGCACACACATACACAAACGCACACTACATGGTAATGGCCAAGAAGCAATTTACATTCCAGTCACAGGTGAAAGACGAACACTCAAATGTACAAAATCCTATGTATTTAAATGTTAATTTGAGTGGTAAATTAAAACTACATGTGGTATGAGATTTCAAGGTAGAGGCAATTTCTGTGGGTAGTAGAGTTTCTTGGGCAATGTGAGAGAAATCTTCAACCAACCATCAGTGTGGTTTAGGTTTGCAAATCAGTTTGGGCCTCTATATACTTACCCCTCACCTCACCTGTCTCCTCCTTGCTCTCTGATCTCCAAGCTCTCCATCCCAAGGTTACTCTTGCCTGGAGCATCTTCCTTCTGTCTAAAATACTCTTTCTCAAGAAGGCCCCATGACTCGCTTCCTGGCTTTATTCAGGTCTCTGTTCATCTGTCCCTTGTGCATAGGTCTGCCCTGGACTTCCCTGGATGAAACAGCTGCCCTGTCAGGAGTCAACTCACTCTCTGCCCTTCCTCCCCTCCATGGTTCTCATAGCACTGATCACTCACTTACTATGTGTTGTGCAGTTTTGCAAGCATTTGAGATATAGGTGCTCTGATATGCAGATCCAGGTACTGAGAAATAGAGACATCAAGTGAATTTCTGAGGGTGGCACGTTTGGCAGTGGAGCTAGGATTTGAAGCCTTTTAGACATATTTCAGAGTTTTGTAATTTATCCACCTTTTCTAGCTGAGAGCAATGAGCACATAGGCCTGACTTGACCTATTTTCATATACAAGCAGACACTTCTAAATTGCATATTATGTTTAAGTGAGAAAAGTCACTTCTGAGCTAATATTTGTAATTCTTTAAAGCTCATTTTTGGGAAGAGCAGCTCAAATTTTTATCTCATATCTCAAAATTTTCTCTTCCTCCTTATATTGACTTGCTCAAACCTGTCATTTAGCAGTCAGGAGAAAAGTGCAATGGTTGAAAGAATGGACTATGGAGCCAGAAGGCAGCATTTAAAGTCTTAATGTTCTCCTTGGGGTGAGCACCTTGGGAAATTCACTTACTCCCTGGGCCTGAATTTCATCTGTGGGAGAATAGCTACTCTATTAGATGGTTGTGAAGGTACTATAAGTGACATATGTAAGCCCTTAGAACAGGCTGTATAAGATGTTCCAGTTATATAACAATTATACAACAGTATACATGTTAATGTAACAATACAATTGTATTTCTTTGTACTGTATGTATTTGAAGTACTTTTAAATTGTTTTTGTTTTAGAATAAATTTAGATTTACATAAAAGTAGCAAAGAGAGTAAGGGAATTTTCTGTATACCCATCACCCAGTTGCCCTTAGTGTTAACATTCCATGTAACTATGAGAATGTGGATTAGTGGTTGCTAGGGGGTAGGGGATATCTGAGAGTTTAAGGAGTTGATAATTAAACCATACAAGGTTTCTTTCTGTGGTGATGAAAATACTCTAATATTGACTATGGTGATATTTTCCCACATCTGTGAACAAACTAAAAAAAATTAACTGTAAATTTAAGAAGGTGAATTTTATCTCAATAACACTGCTTAAAAAAAAGTTCCTCCAAAAATGACTTTAAATATTGAGATATATGATCAGATCAGTTTAATCATATCTTGAAATTGGATAAAGCCACAGGGCTGTTGCATCACACAGAAACAGAACACACCTACTTAAAGTGAGTAGAAGAGAAAATAAGGATACTTATAGATGCTCACAGTTTAGGAAAGTGATTATGTAACATTACCCAATAGTATGACATAGTATCACAACATGAGCAAAAGGGCATATAGGGTAGTGGACTTTCTGAATATCTACCACCAGACAAGTGATTTCAGCCATATGCTTGCCACAGGCTGGGGGTTCAAGGAAGAACCTTTGTCTTCAGGTAGAAGAAGCAAGGAAAATGTGAAGAAGGAGGGATCTTTTTTAAAGGAAAGATTTAGTTTTAGCAGTGACTTAGAATGAGAAAAGAAAAGTTGATCCTCAGGCTAAAATCAAGTTATATATATATAGGTTTTTCAAGTGAGAAGAGACCTAATATTTACTGTGTGCTTACTTTGTTTACACATGGGCTCACAGAAGAGAGGAGAAGAGAAAGGTCAAGCATGGCTGTTTTAGGTTCCAGAAAATTGCCATCACAAATAGGTATTGAAAAAGGAAGGAGGTCAAGGAATTAGCAGTGTGAAATCCTCTCATTACAATTAGATGTAAACTACTTAAGATTTACTAGCAGTTAGAGGAAGTGTCAAGGGAACAAAGGGATCAGTTAGAGTGGCTTGCTTACAAACACACTTGAAATATTTGGAATGTATTATTTTAGGAAATCACTTTTAAGTCATTCAAAAAATCATTTATTTCTGGTTATCATCTCTTTTAACTTCTTGGACCCAATTCCAATGTGTGTGTATGGGAGAGGGCGGTGCTTCCTCACTCCAGCAACAAGCAATTCTGGGACACCAGCTGGGTGTCCTACATTTCAACTCATTCTGACACTCTCTACCCAAAGATAGTCCCAGATTCACGTTAACGGTTCAGTCCAAAAGACTGGTGAAGAGTTCAGTCCTACTCGACTGCCCCCACCCCACCCCACTTCAAATGCCAGTTGCAAGCTGGGTTATTACCTGTACTTCTGACCGACTGGCTATGAATCAGAGGTTCCCATGACCCCTTCCTTGGATCCTATTAATTTGCTAGACAGCTCACAGAACTCAGAGAAATATTTTTCTTACTGGGTTACTAGCTTATTATAAATGGATATGATAAAGGATACAGATGAACATCCAGATGCAAGAGATGCAGAGGGGAAGGTATGGAGAAAAGGTGCCAGGCTTCCATGGCTGTTGGAGGGCACCACTCTCCCCCAAATTTCCACGTGTTCACCAGCTTGGAAGCTCTCCAAACTCAGTCCTTTTGGGTTTTTAAGGAGGTTTCATTACACAGACATCATTTATTAAATTATTGGTCATTGGCCATTGATTCAGCCTCTAGTCCCTCTCCCTTCCCTGGAGGTCAGGGAATGGTACTGAAAGTTCCAACCCTCTGATCACGTGGTTGAATCTCCTGGCAACCAGTTCCCATCCTTAGGTGTGGTCCAAAAGTTACCACATTAATTTAACAAGACACCTTTATGGATCTCATCACCTAGAAAATTTGAAAAGTTTTAAAAGCTCTGTGTCAGACACCTTTATGGATCTCATCACCTAGAAAATTTGAAAAGTTTTAAAAGCTCTGTGTCAGAAACAGGGATAAAAGTCAAATATATATTTCTTATTATAAATTACAATATCAAATGATCTCACTACTAAAGTAGTATTTTTTAAACAGTTAGTTATAGCCATGTCATGTCTTAAAATTTATTGATGACAGTGAGTTATCATCCAAAATATAAAAATGGTTAAATAGTCCTGAAAACTAAATTTTTGAGTCACATTGTTGTTGGAAGGAATATACTTCATATGGTTGGGGCATTTTCTTATGGAAAATAGAAACATTAGTGGTAGGATAAAATTTGATATAGAGGGCTTTCCTGGTGGGGCAGTGGTTAAGAATTTGTCTGCTAATGCAGGGGACACGGATTCGAGCCCTGGTCCAGGGGGACCCCACATGCCACGGAGCAACAGGGCCTGTGAGCCAGAATTACTGAGCCTGCGCATGTGGAGCCTGCGCGTCTGGAGCCTGTGCTCTGCAACAAGAGATGCCGCGACAGTGAGAGGCCCGCGCACCATGATGAAGAGTGGCCCCCGCTCACCGCAACTAGAGAAAGCTCTCTCAACAGAAACGAAGACCCACCACAGCCAAAAATAAATAAGTAAATTAATAAACTCCTACCTCCAACATCTTCTAAAAAAAAAAATTTGATATAGAATTAAAAGAGCTGTTCCAATACATTTTTATTTATTTTTATTGCGGTATAGTTGATTTACAATACTATATTAGTTTCAGGTGTACAACACTGTGATTCAAAATTTCTATAGGTTTTATTCCATTTATATTATTATTAAATATTGGACATATTCCCTATGCTGTACAATATATCCTTGTAGCTTATTCATTTTATAAATAGTAGTTTGTACCTCTTAACCCCTACCCTTATTTTGCCCCTCCCTCCTTTCCTTTCCCTGCTGGTGACCATTAGTTTGTTTTTTATGTCAGTGAGTTTGTTTCTTTTTTGTTTTATTAGCTAGGTTGTTTTATTTTTTAGATTTTACATATAAGTGATAACATACAACATATGTCTTTCTCTGTCTGATTTATTTCACTTAGCATAACACCCTCCAGGGTATCCATGTTGTTGCAAATGTTGAAATTTAATTCTTTTTCAGGTTGAATAATATTCCATTATATACATTAGGTTGCTTCCATACTTTGGCTATTATAAATAATGCTTCTATGAACACTGGGTTACAAGTACTTTTTCTAATTAGTGTTTTTGTTTTCTTTGGATATATACACAGGACTGGAATTGTTGGATCATATGGTGGTTCTAATTTCATTTTTTTTAAGAACCGCCATATAGTTTTCCACAGTGACTGCACCAATTTACATTCCCACCAACAGTGTGCTAGGATTCCCTTTTCTCCACATCCTTGTAAACATTTGTTTTTTGTGGTCTTTTTTTTTCTTTATTTTTTTAAACATTTTTATTGGAATATAATTTCTTTATAATGGTGTGTTAGTTTCTGCTTTATAACAAAGTGAATCAGCTATACATATACATATATCACCATATCTCCTCCCTCTTGCCTCTTCCTCCCACCCTCCCTATCCCACCCCTCTAGGTGGTCACAAAGCACCGAGCAGATCTTGCTGTGCTATGCAGCTGCTTCCCACTAGTTATCTATTTTACATTTGGTCGTATATATAAGTCCATGCCACTCTCTCACTTTGTCCCAGCTTACCCTTCCCCCTCCCCATGTCCTCAAGTCCATTCTCTACGTCTGTCTTTATGTGGTCTTTTTGATGATAGCCAATCTGACAGGTGTGAGGTGATATCTCATTTTTTTGATTTGTATTTCTCTGATGATTAGTGATGTTGAGCATCTTTTCACGTGTCTGTTGGCCATCTGTATGTCTTCCTTGGAAAAGAAAATCTCTCTTAAGGTCTTCTGCCCATTTATTAATTGGGTTGTTTGCTTTTTTTTATATTGAGTTGTATGAACTGTTTATATATTTTTGATATTAACCCTTTAACCAATAGGTCATATCATTTGCAAACATTTTTTCCCATTCAGTGGGTCAATGATACTAAAACATTGTTTCAACACCTGATAATGTCCAATACCTGATGAGGTTTTTCATGCACAAGTATTTAACATAGCATTTTTCACAAAAATTGAGCAAACCAAATGGATCCTCAGGAATGAAATACTACCACTTTAATAGTTATTTAGTGGGGCACTTTTGAATCCCCCAAGGAACAGTTTATATTCAAAGAAACCCATGAATTTGTCCTCCTGATTTTCAGTGTTTTCCCCCTCATTTGAGGCAAGATAATTTCTCTTGAGAAAAGTAAACTTTAGTGTTAGAATTCTTACCTAAACTCAGTTATACAGAATATTATAAGAAGGTTAGAAAGATGGAAAATATCAAAATTTTCTTCATTTTCAATTGCTTTAATATCCCAAAGTGTCATATATATAAAACACACATTACTTTTTATGTGTTGAGTAAGATGATGATACTTGTAATCTGATATAGTAAAAGATTTTTTTAGACATTTTACCTCTTGATATCTAAACGATCTTGGCTCTTTCATTAATTAACTGGGTGACATAAGACAACTAACTTAATCTTAATTACGGGTTAGGGCTTTCTTCTTATGCCTGTCAGCTGTGAACAGTAGAATTATAAATTGTGTAGGTATGGTGAAAAGGAAAAACAGAAACTCATTGGCATAATTTGAGGAGAGTAAGTT
Organism: Aethalodelphis obliquidens; assembly: GCF_003676395.1. Lineage (NCBI taxonomy): Eukaryota > Metazoa > Chordata > Mammalia > Artiodactyla > Delphinidae > Aethalodelphis > Aethalodelphis obliquidens. The sequence goes on from NW_020837973.1 coordinate 10,377,470, forward strand.
ATGCAGGGTTGCTTTAAGATGAGGTATAAAATTGGAGAAATATACAGACACGGGAAACTTAATGATACATATATGTGAAATATGCACAGCTAAAATATTATTTCATTGAGTAAAATAATGTATTTGAAGCTGATGTTCTGTAAACAAGAACAAAAAGAAAGATTGAGTTATTTACCATATGCCCTCTGGTACATGGTGTAAGCTATTTAAATGAAAAATACCATATCTGACGCCAGTTATATCCCCATCTTGTAGAATTAACTTCCTATATGTCATATATTATAAGTTTGAAAATAACGTAAGACTTGATTGGAGTTTGCATCCTTTTTTGTATTGTCTATGGTATCCAAGCTAATTCTACTTGGGGCATTGGTGATACAGTATTATTTGCCATATTTCTTATTTTAAAGAGAAAAAAATAATTTTATTTCTTTGGCTTCTTTAAAAACTGACCTCATACTAATAATTATACATTGTTAAAATTTTTCTGGTGCGTCTGTGCCAAAATTTTATACTCGTTCTCTGATATCTGTCCTATCTCTGTTTATATATGTTCCTTTACAAGAATTATATTGACAGCAGCATTATTACATGCTTCAAATGCACAGAAGAGCCCAGAGTGAATAATCATGACATGAACACAACCTTGTGATCTCCCCTGCACCCTACCCCTACTCAGGCTCTGTAAGTCTGGGCTTCCTGAAAGCAGAGAGGGGTGCAAGGATTTGAGTGCACATGGTTCATCAAGAAGTGCTCTTCAGGAAAATCTGTGAGGGAAGGAGTGAAGTGTGAGAGGGACTTAACCAAGGTCACCTCTTAGGAAAAGTTGGGCCATGACTTTATCAATAGGAAAAGGCTTTAGAGCACATACTGCCCCTCCATGTTTTCCTCTTTGAAGTTGGGTGCCTATTTATAAATAAAGCGGAAAGGTTTCTTTCTTGGTAGGATGGCTCCTTTCAGGTGAAAGCATGTTTCTATGTAGCTGGGAGAAATAAGAAGCCAATATTTCCAGAAACTGAGGGATAAGTGAGCCAGGATCTGGGTGGGACACCACAAAGTCCTATCCAGAGGTTAATAGGTAGAATTATTCCTGGAAGTGGTATTGGTCTTCACAACATGGTGATCTCTGGGTAGCTGAAGCTGGCTTCTTTTAAGGAAAGTAGAAGCTCCAGACATCTTAAGTTTAGGTCCTGTATTGATAGTGTTACTTTCAATACACTCTATTAATCAAAGAAAGTTACAAGACTAGCCTTGATTTAAGATAAGTTGCATCCATATCAGAGCTAGGAGGGAGAAATAACTGCAACTCTTTACTGTTCTATCTGAAATATTACGTATGGCCTTTATTGCAAATGTTTGGTAGTAACTTTTTTTTTTTCCGGTAAAAAAAGTAACCACACAATTCATTGAATTGTCCCACAAAGCTTTACCCAAAAGATAATGTTAGCTTCCTTTCCCAGCTGTGAATCTTGGTCAAACCCCAACAGTTGAATCAAAGTCCTCCCTCCCTCCATAGGGCTGGGTAGGATGGTTCCTCAAGGGCCTGTATGCAAAAGAGGCATGATAATTTGATTCTCATCCCTCCCCAAGATTCCTCAACATACTGTACAGTTTCTTATAACTTTTAGTTTCCTTTTGGGACAAAGAGACTTCACTCCTACCCCTAATCATCTTTTTCCTTAAGAAAGCTCATATCAGGGTAAAGAGGTGGAGGTATCGGGGGTGAGTCAGTAAGCAAATACTTTCAGATTTGAATGGCATGGAGGCTGTATGTGGCTAGAACAAATGAACATTCATTTAACCCATGAAAACTCTCTATCAGGAAGGAAGATCATTACTGTTTCTATTTCAGCTTTGGGGATCCTTTTCTTCAACAATCACATCATGTTACTTTCTGGTTGGGTTTTGGGGCATACTTTTTGACTAATTCAGGCTCAATTCATATAGCAGGGATATCTTTTAAAAGAAGTGCACCTTAATTGGAGTCTTTCTCATGAAATTTGCATAATAACATCTCTTATATTTTCTCCATTTTAGTATAAGAGTGAAGGAAGTTTTCTAAAGCAGTGAAGTTGACCACAGTATTTATGTAGATAGCTTGACTCAATTTCTCATTTTCCAGTAGGTAACCTTTGTTAGCATTGTAATCCTAATATGAGCCAGTAAGATCCAACTATCAGTCAATGTCTCACTGTTGTTTCCCACAGGAGTTTGTCTGTCCTAGGGAAATCTCCCCGACAAGGTCAACGCTCCTTTGTAATAGCTAGGACAATCTGAAAAAAAAATTCTGAGAACTTTTCATTTTGCCTATGAATAGATCTAAGATTAGCATGTGGACTGCAGGAGGGATGGAGATGCATGTTGACCTGTTTCCATTATTTCTTAACAAACATTATATTCCCTGGCCTCTTGTCTCTAGGCTCACCAACCAATGTTCTAATGATTCACAAGGGGTGAACTGTAGCTGCCATGAAAAGAGTTGCTCAGGTTTCCCATTGTAAGAAGCATGATCGACTAATAATCCCAGCTGCTGCTTCTGTGAATCAACCACTACATTCAGGCTGTTGCCGCACTTCCAGGACTGCTCCAGGTAATGCCTGATCATTGTTGTGGTACTAAAACAGACCCATTGGGGTGAAGAGAAATCTTCTTTTTATGGGCACCCTTGGCTCAAAGTCTCCCCATCAGCCTGCACAAACCTTTCTCCGCATTGTTCTACAGCCATACACTCTTCTACCCAAGTCTCCTTCCTCCCCTTTCTTTTCCCACAGATGTTAACTTGCATTGCATTCTGAAGGCTCTCCACACCTATTCATACTCTGTCCCCTAATAATTCTCTTGCACATTTAATACAGTCTTGGAAAAAATTTCTCAGACCCAAACTAAAGTTATGAGATAGAGCTTTAAAAAGGCTTTTTTTTTAAATTTTTTTAAAAATTTATTTATTTTTTAATATAATGTAGAATGAAAGTAAAGAAACCAAAATCAGTTATTTTGGAGGTGTTGAGTGGAGAATCAAAGCCAACGAATCCATGAATCTCAGTGCCTTAACAAAATCAAAGTGTTCTTTTGCTCTTAAGTATGTTCATTCTGTCCAATATGGGACTTCTTGGTTGGGTGATAGGTTCCAAGTGTTGATCCAGAAATCGGATCTCTTCTCTCTTTTTACTTCTTCATATTATTTAGTGGAACCACATGACATTTCTATTTTAGTAAGTCAAACAATTGCCACTATCATTGTGTCTACCAAGGTAGCCTTGGTATTCATATCTAGTCCTAAGGATGATAAACATGGAGAATTACAGATACGAGATTTTCATGTGTTAAGCCTGTCAGTAGCTCACATAATTTCTGTCTTTGTTTATTGGCCTGTTACCCAATTATAACTGCAAGAGAAGCTGGGAAATATAGTCTGTCTCATTGTGCAGGAAGGATAAATAGGTTTGGTTGATCAGGCATCAGTGATGGTCACAATCTGGTAACAAACACCATTTCATCCTGCTTCCCACTCCCAGTTGTTATACCTAAGTCCTCTCCATCATTCCCAGATACAGAACTTTCAAATCTAGTGACCTATAAACTAAAGAGTTAAGTTATGTGTCCTTTTCCACCTTTATCCGTATTAATCCAACATGGAATATTAAACCAGAGACAGTGTAATTGAAATAAAAACTTTTATTTCTTGTATTCCCTGGCGAAATGGTTTTATCTCAACTTAGTGGCTGCTATCTTGAGGCTACTAGAAATAATGGCATTAGGTAAGAAGGGCATGCTCATATATATGTCACAGGGTGAATATTAATAAGACTTTATCACTCAAAGCTCCTTGAGCCTTATTCCATACTTTTGAAATATAGAGGCAATCAGTATTTCCAACATTTCAAAGCCCTAAATTACTATTTCTATTCACTTTTATATCTTCAAACAAATAGACTGATTCTTTTCTGAGTTTATATTTTCTTGTACCCCTTGCTAAAAGCAGAGAGTAAAAGCTAAAACACATTATTATTGTGAATCTCTGCAGCCCTTTCACCTACATTTAGGCTTAAGGGTCTGCCTTCCATAAGCATTTATTTTGATAAACATTTTTGTTCTACTGCGTAAAGTCCTTCCCTATATTTCCATCTATCGATATCTTTTAAATTATTCTCCTAGTGTAACTTGGTAAAGTCTTTTAAACAGGGACCAAGAGATTTGCTAGAAATTTCAATATATCTTCTGTCTTGAAAATTTCCCTGTAAAACTATGGTTTACCATCACCTTTTCTGAATACCTGACTTATTCCCATGTCAGTGATCACTGGAAGCATACCGAGGAGGCCACAACTTTATAAAAGGGAATTTGGCTTCCAATCCTTGAAGTTTGAGAATTGTATGCAGGTAGTGTCCCTCAGATAGCTGAGAGAAGCCAAAGCATCTCTATTCAGGATCCTGCATGACGTCAGAAAGTGTTGGCATCCTGCTTTGTGCTGGTCTCAGCCTATTGACAGTGATGCCTGGGGGATAGAAATCCCTGGGGCCATTCACCTGAGGCCCCTGCTTCCTTCCTCAGAAAAAAATGTTATGGCTGGACTGGCCTTGTTGTTCCTATTGTGAATGCAAACTGCCCTTAGCAATAAGCAACAAACCTTATTAAACTAATACACTTGTATTTGTATAATTGTTTCATCAACTTAAGAGAAATGGAGGATAAAAAGTGGTTTTCTTTCTTTTTTCTCATATATATATATTTCACATCTTGCCTATACCAGAGTATAATGTAGTATATATATTATCTTCTTCAGTCATTGGCCAGGTAAGAAAATTCGTGTGAAATAATCATAACTTCCCTGTCTTCTCAAATGGGCCAGGACTCCCCTGCAGGTCTCTGACCTCATGGGGTCTCCCAGTGTAGAGCAAAGAGAGAAGGGCCTCTGGCCCCCACTGACAGGTGGTGCTGCCTCAGAAGACTCCCTGACTTTTGGGCCTCTGGGCACAGATTGCTTCCTTTGAACTGCATTATCTGCTTTTTTTTTTTTTTTTAATGTACCAAAAACAGATTTATATTTCCATTGTGGGGTTTGGGAATAAGTAAGTAATGGGTACACAGGAAAAAAGTCAAACCCAAAATGTAAGGCAATTATCAAGTGCAAGAAAAACAAGAAGTTGTACAAGAAAGGAGAAGTAACTTACAATACATTTCTCAGCTCTGAATAGCATGTACAAAGAAAGAATAACACAGACACTGAATTCTGATTCAATGAAAATATGTGGAAGGAAAATGTGTGTGTGTGTGTGTGTGTGTGTGTGTGTGTGTGTGTCTGTGTGTCTGTGTGTGTGTATGAGTGAGGGGCTATGTGTGAGGGAACAAACTCTCAATCCCCATAGCAGGAAGTAAGGCCTCTGAAACTCCTGGCCCTTTGGATTATCATTGATATGAAACCTTAAATCTTACAAGTAAACTATGGAGTGGTATCTTCAAATAATATATAGTCAAAAGCAAAGTCAATGAAATTTAAATAGCCAAAAAATAATACTGCCACTCTTGTATGTTAAATTTCATGCAAGGTAAAGGCCTTAATTGTCACCACAATTAAAAAATAATGTCTTTTTAAAAAATAAGTCTTTTTTATTGATAAATGCAACACGTAGATTTTTGTGTTATGGAAGAGGACACATTAAGACCCAAGTTAAAAGTTACCCCTTTATCACTGTATACAGGTTACTGCCTACCCTGTTCAGTCTTTGATTTGAACAAATTATAAAGCAGACATTAAAAAAAAAAGTTAAAATCTGGATTTCACCTTGAAATATTATAACTTTCTTGTTTACATATTTTAATAATTTTTGATAGTAGGTATCTCTATGTCCCCTTTACACATAAAACTCCAGAGTCATTTATTTTGTTTGAGCACAATTAAGAGGGAAAACTTTACAATTCAAATAGGAATTAAATACATTGCTTAGCATCATTACTCAGAAAGAGTTTAGTCTTTAAATTAAAGAAAAAAAATCATAAACTATCTCTAGAAATTTTAAATTAGAATAATAATGATGTTAAGGAAGGTGCACCCAACTGGAATAAATTTCTTTTTGGAAAGTGGAAAGGTGAAAATCTGAGTTATCGCTGGAGGAAAAACAACACTGCTGGAGAAATAGCTGTATTTTAGAAAGCATGAGTCTAAGAGACAGTGAAATGAAATTATACTATGCATTTTTATTTCCAGTTTTATACTGGGTATTAAAAACATAAAGTAGAAAGTTGTTCTAACATACTACTTATTGTTTCCTGTGGAGGGTCGGGGTCCTTTTTATTTAATACCTCAGGTAGAACTATATGAATTTCCAATCTGAATTCAGAAGTATGAAAAAAAGATTAATATTTCTTAGTATTGGAATCAACTTTACTCCCAGTTTGGTTAGCAAGTGTTAAGGAAGGATAAAAATAAATGAATTGCTCCTCTTATTAAATCCCTGAAGACACTAGATACATAATAAATCGATTATTTCTTATTATTTCTTATGTATCATCTTACTTCTGCCACTTGAGACACTATTTTAATGTGGTGTGAAAGTGACCTAGATTATTAAATTACACAATTTAAATTATTCTAGGTTTTCTTTTTTACTTAATATCTTTAGTGGAGTATAATTTCTTTACATTGTTATGTTAGTTTCTGCTGTATAACAAAGTGAATCAGCTGTACGTATACATATATCCCCATATCCCCTCCCTCTTGCGTCTCCCTCCCACACTCCCTATCCCACCTCTCTAGGTGGCCACAAAGCACCGAGCTGATCTCCCTGTGCTATGCGGCTGCTTCCCACTAGCTATATATTTTATGTTTGGAAGTGTATATATGTCCATGCCACTCTCTCACTTTGTTCCAGCTTACCCTTCCCCCTCCCCATGTCCTCAAGTCCATTCTCTACGTCTGTGTCTTTATTCCTGTCCTGACCCTAGGTACGTCAGAACCATTTTATTTTCTTTGAGATTCCATATATATGTGTTAGCAAAGGGTATTTGTTTTTCTCTTTCTGACTTACTTCACTCTGTATGACAGACTCTAGGTCCATCCACCTCACTACAAATAACTCAATTTTGTTTCTTTTTATGGCTGAGTAATATTCCATTTTATATATGTGCCACATCTTCTTTATCCATTCATCTGTCAATGGACACTTAGGTTGTTCCTGTGTCCTGGCTACTGTAAATAGTGCTGCAATGAACATTGTGGTATATGACTCTTTTTAAATTATGGTTTTCTCAGGGTATATGCCCAGTAGTGGGATTGCTGGGTCATATGGTAGTTCTACTTTTAGTTTTTAAGGAACCTCCATATTGTTCTCTATGGTGGCTGTATCAATTTACATTCCCACCAACAGTGCAGGAAGATTCCCTTTTCTTCACACCCTCCCCAGCATTTACTGTTTGTAGATTTTTTGGTGATGGCCATTCTGACTGGTGTGAGGTGATACCTCATCAAAGTTTTGATTTGCATTTCTCTAATGGTTAGTGATGCTGAGCATCCTTTCATGTGTTTGTTGGCAATCAGTATGTCTTCTTTGGAGAAATATCTGTTTAGGTCTTCTGCCCATTTCTGGATTGGGTTGTTTGTTCTTTTGATATTGAGCTGCATGAGCTGCTTGTATATTTTGGAGATTAATCCTTTGTCAGTTGCTTCATTTGCAAATATTTTCTCCCATTCTGAGGGTTGTCTTTTTGTCTTGTTTATGGTTTCCTTTGCTGTGCAAAAGTTTTGAAGTTTCATTAGGTTCCATTTGTTTATTTTTGTTTTTATTTCCATTTCTCTAGGAGTTGGGTCAAAAAGGATCTTGCTGTGATTTATGTCATAGAGTGTTCTGCCTATGTTTTCCTCTAAGTGTTTTATAGTGTCTGGCCTTACATTTAGGTCTCCAATTCATTTTGAGTTTATTTTTGTGTATGGTGTTAGGGAGTGTTCTAATTTCATCCTTCTACATGTAGGTGTCCAGTTTTCCCAGCACAACTTACTGAAGAGGCTATCTTCTCTCCATTGTATATTCTTGCCTCCTTTATCAAAGATAAGGTGACCATATGTACATGGGTTTATCTCTGGGTTTTCTATCCTGTTCCATTGATCTATATTTCTGTTTTTGTGCCAGTACCATATTGTCTTGATTACTGTAACTTTGTAGTATAGTCTGAAGTCAGGGAGGCTGATTCCTCCAGCTCCAATTTTCATTCTCAAGATTGCTTTGGCTTTTTGGGGTCTTTTGTGTTTCCATACAAATTGTGAATGCTTTTGTTCTAGTTTTGTGAAAAATGCTATTGGTAGTTTGATAGGGATTGCACTGAATCTGTAGATTGCTTTGGGTAGTATTGTCATTTTCACAGTGTTGATTCTTCCAATCCAAGAACATGGTACATCTCTCCAACTGTTTGTATCATCTTTAATTTCTTTCATCAGTGTCTTAGAGTTTTCTGCATATGGGTCTTTTGTCTCCTTAGGTAGGTTTATTTCTAGGTATTTTATTCTTTTTGTTGCAATGGTAAATTGGAGTGTTTCTTTAATTTCTCTTTCAGATTTTTCATCATTATTGTATAGGAATGCAGGAGATTTCTGTGCATTACTTTCATATCCTGCTGCTTTACCAAATTCATTGATTGGCTCTAGTAGTTTTCTGGTGGCATCTTTAGGATGCTCTTTTTATAGTATCATGTCATCTGCAAACAGTCACAGCTTTACTTCTTCTTTTCCAATTTGGATTCCTTTTATTTCTTTTTCATCTCTGATTGCTATGGCTAAGAGTATGCTGAATAATAGTGGTGAGAGTGGGCAACCTTGTCTTGTTCCTGTTCTTAGTGGAAATGGGTTCAGTGTTTCACCATTGAGAATGATGTTGGCTGTGGGTTTGTCATATATGGCCTTTATTATGTTGAGGCAAGTTCCCTCTATGCCCACTTTCTGGAGAGTTTTTATCATAAATGGGTGTCGAATTTTTTCAAAAGCTTTTTCTGCATCGATTGAGATTATCATATGGTTCTTCTCCTTCAGTTTGTTAATATGATTTATCACATTTATTTGCATATAATGAAGAATCCTTGCATTCCTGGGATAAACTCAACTTGATCATGATGTATGATCCTATTAATGTGCTTTTGGATTCTGTTTGCTAGTATTTTGTTGAGGATTTTTGCACCTATTTTCATTAGTGATATTGGCCTGTAGTTTTCTTTTTTTGCAACTTCTTTGTCTAGTTTTGGTATCAGGGTGATGGTGGCCTCATAGAATGAGTTTGATGGTGTTCCTCCCTCTGATATACTTTGGAAAAGTTTGAGAAGAATAGATGTTAGCTCGTCTCTAAATGTTTGATAGAATTCACCTGTGAAGCCATCTGGTCCTGGGCTTTATTTGTTGGAAGATTTTTAATCACAGTTTCAATTTCAGTGTTTGTGATTGGTCTGTTTATATTTTCTATTTCTTCCTGGTTCAGTCTTGGGAGGTTGTGCTTTTCTACGCATTTGTCCATTTCTTCCAGGTTGTGTATTTTATTGGCATATAGTTGCTTTAGTAATCTCTCATGATCCTTTGTCTTTCTACAGTGTCAGTTGTTATTTCTGCTTTTTCATTTCTAATTCTGTTGATTTGAGTCTTCTCCCTTTTATTCTTGATGAGTCTGGCTAATGGTTTATCAATTTTGTTTATCTTCTCTAAGATCAGTTTTTATTTTTATTGATCATTGTTATTGTTTCCCTCATTTCTTTTTCATTTTTCTGATCTGATATTTATGATTTCTTTCCTTCTGCTAACTCTGAGGTTTTTTATTCTTCTTTCTGTAATTCTTTAGTTTAAAGTTAGGTTGTTTGTTTGAGATGTTTCTAGTTTCTTGAGGTAGGATTATATTGCTATAAACTTCTCTCTTAGAACTGCTTTTGCTGAATCCCATAGTTTTTGGATCATCATGTTTTCATTGTCATTTGTTTCTAGGTATTTTTTGATTTCCTGTTTGGTTTCTTCAGTGATATCTTGGTTATTTAGTATCGTATTGTTTAGCCTCCACGTGTTTGCATTTTTTTACAGTTTTTTTCCTGTAACTGATATCTAGTCTCATAACATTGTGGTCAGGAAAGATACTTGATATGATTTCAGTTTTCTTAAATTTACCGAAGCTTGATTTTTGACCCAAGAAATGATCTATCCTGGAGAATGTTCCATGAGCACTTGAGAAGAAAGTGTATTTGGTTGTTTTTGGATAAACTGTCCTATAAATATAAATTAAGTCCATCTTATTTAATGTGCCTTTTAAAGCTTGTGTTTCCTTATTTATTTTCATTTTGGTTGATCTGTCCATTGGTGAAAGTGGGGTGTTAAAGTCCCCTACTATTATCGTGTTACTGTCGATTTCCCCTTTTATGGTTGTTAGCATTTGCCTTTTGTTTTGAGGTGCTCCTATGTTGGGTGCATAACTATTTACAATTGTTATATCTTCTTCTTGTATTGATCCCTTGATCATTATGTAGTGTCCTTCTTTGTCTCTTGTAATTCATTATTTTAAAGTCTATTTTGTGTGATATGAGAATTGGTACTCCAACTTTCTTTTGATTTCCATTTGCATGTAATATCTTTTTCACCCCCTTACTTTCAATCTGTATGTGTCCCTAGGTCTGAAGTGGGTCTCTTGCAGACATCATGTGCACAGGTCTTGTTTCTGTATTCATTCAGCCAGTCTATGTCTTTTGGTTGGAGTGTTTGATCTATTTACATTTAATGTAATTGTCAATATGTATGTTCCTATCACCTTTTTATTAATTCTATTGGGTTTGTTTTTGTAGGTCTTTTCCTTCTCTTGTGTTTCCTGACTAGAGAAGTTTCTCTAACATTTGTTGTAAAGTTGATTTGCTGGTGCTGAATTCTCATAGCTTTTGCTTGTCTGTAAAGGTTTTAATTTCTCCATCAAATCTGAGTAAGATCCTTGCCAGGTAGAGTATTTTGGTTGTAGGTTTTTCCCTTTCACTACTTTAAATATGTCCTGCCACTTCCTTATTTTTTGCAGAGTTTCTGCTGAAAGATCAGCTGTTAACCTTATGTGGATTCCTGTGTGTGTTATTTGTTGCTTTGCCCTTGCTGCTTTTAATATTTTTTCTTTGTATTAATTTTTGGTAGTTTGATTAATATGTGCCTTGGCGTGTTTCTTCTTGGATTTATGCTATATGGGACTCTCTGCACTTCCTGGACTTGATTGACTATTTCCTTTCCCATATTAGGGAAGTTTTCAACTGTAATGTCTTCGAATATACCTCAGTCCCTTTCTTTTTCTCTTCTTCTTCTGGGACCCCTATAATTCGAATGTTAGTTCATTTAATATTATTCCAGAGGTCTCTGAGACTGTTCTCTATTCTTTTCATTCCTTTTTGTTTATTCTGCTCTGTGGTAGTTATTTCCACTATTTTATCTTCCAAGTCACTTTTCTATTCTTCTGCCTCAGTTATTATTCTGAGAATTTTTAATTTCATTTATTGTGTTTCCATCATTGTTTGTTTGCTCTTTAGTTCTTCTATGTCCTTGTTAAATGTTTCTTAAATTTTCTCCGTTTGATTTCCAAGATTTTGAATCATGTTTACTCTCATTATTCCGAATTCTTTTTCAGGTGGATTGCCTGTTTCCTCTTCATTTTTTTGGTCTGGTGGGTTTTTACCTTGCTCCTTCATCTGCTGTGTGTTTCTCTGTCTTCTCTTTTGCTTATCTTACTGTGTTTGGGGTCTCCTTTTTGAAGCCTGCAGGTTTGTAGTTCCTGTTGTTTTTGGTGTCTGTCCCCAGTGGCTAAGGTTGGTCCAGTGGTTTGTGTAGGCTTCCTGGTGGAGAGAACTAGTGTTCTAGTAGATGAGGCTGCATCTTCTCTTTCTGGTGGGCAGGACTGAGTCTGGTGGTGTGTTTTGGGGTGTCTGCAAACTTATTATAATTTTAGGCAGCCTCTCTGCTAATGGGTGGGGCTGTGTTCCTGTCTTGCTATTGTTTGGCATGGGGCATCCAGCACTGGAGCTTGCTGGTTGTTGAATGGAGCTGGGTCTTAGCGTTGAGACAGAGATCTCTGGGAGAGCTCTCACCGATTGATATTATGTGGAGCTGGGAGGTCTCTGGTGGCACAATGTGCTGAACTCAGCTCTCCCACCTCAGAAGCTCAGGCCTGACACCCGCCCAGAGCACGAAGACCCTGTCAGCCACACAGTTCAGAAGCATAGGGAGAAAAAATACAAAAAGAAAGAACAACAAAATAACATAACATAAAGTAAAAGTTATTAAAATAAAAATATATATTATCAAAATAAATTTAAAAGGGAATAAAAAAAGAAAGAGAGCAACCATACTAATAAACAAATCCACCAATGATAACAAGCGCTAAAAACTAAACTAAGATAAACATATAAATCAGAAACTAGTCAGTTGCATACAGACAACCCCAAGTCTACAGTTGCTCCCAAAGTCCACAACCTCAATTTTGGGATGATTCATTGTCTATTCATGTATTCTACAGATGCAGTGTACATCAAATTGATTGTGGAGATTTAATCTGCTGCTCCTGAGGCTACACAGAGAGATTTCCCTTTCTCTTCTTTGTTCACACAGCTGCTGAGGTTCAGCTTTGGATTTGGCCCTGCCTCTGCATGTTGCTTCCCCTCTGATGTCTGTTTTTTGCCCAGACAGGAGAGGGTTAAAGGAGAGGCTGATTAAGGGGCTCCTCTTGCTCACTCAGTCTGGGGTTAGGGAGGGGTATGGAATACAGGGCAAGCCTGTGGCGGCAGAGGCCAGCGTGACATTGCAACAGCCTGAGGCACACCATGTGTTCTCCTGGGAAAATTGTCCCTGGGTCACAGGACCCTGGTGGTGGGGGGCTGCACAGGCTCCTGGGGTGGAGGGGGGTGTGGATAGTGACCTGTGCTTTCACAAAGACTTCTTGGTGGCTACAGCAGCATTCTTAACATCTCATGCCCATCTCTGGGGTATGCACTGATAGCCACAGCTCGCGCCCATCTCTGGAGCTCATTTAGGTGGTGATCTGAATCCCCTCTCCTTGCGCACCCTGAAAGAATGGTTTCTTGTCTCTTAGCCTGGGCCAGAGTTTTTCCCAGACTCCCTCCTGGCTAGTTGTGGATCACTAGCCCCCTTCAGGCTGTGTTCACGCAACCAACCCCAGTCCTCTCCCTGGGATCTCAACTCCAAAGCCAGAGCCTCAGCTCCCAGCCACCAACCACCCTTGTGGGTGAGCAGACAAGCCCCTCAGGTTGGTGAGTGCTGGTCAGCACCAATCCTCGGTGCAGGAATTTCTCTGCTTTGCCCTCTGCACCCATGGTGCTGTGCTCTCCTCTGTGGCTCCAAAGCTTCACCCCCACCCACACCTCATCTCCACCAGTGAAGGGGCTTCCTAATATGTGGAAAATTTCCCTCCTTCACAGCTCCCTCCCAGAGGTGCAGGTCCAGTCCCTCTTCCCTTGTCTCTGTTTTTTCTTTTTTCTTTTGCCCTACCCATGTACGTGGGGAGTTTCTTGCCTTTTGGGAAGTCTGAGGTCTTCTGCCAGCATCCAGTAGGTTTTCTGTAGGAGTTGTTCCACATGTAGATGTATTTTTGATGTATTTGTGGGGAGGAAGGTGATCTCCACATCTTACTCCTCTGCCATCTTGAAGGTCCTCTCCTATTCAAGGTTTTTAAGACCTGTGACATTATATTGATTTTCCTATGTTGAGTTGGGAAAAAAATCACTGGTTAATTAGAGAGTTTTGAGAACCATAATACATTGTTCTTTGGTATCATTTTGATTTCAGGTTTAGATATTGCGTTCTGGGTCAGAATAATAATAATTTCACTGGAATGACATAGAAAAATTAAAGGCTATAAAGTCAAAGAGCACCAACTTTTAAATTTTTAAAATACACCAGTCTTGTTTTAGCTCTGCTAAAATAAGCTGATTAGGAAAATATATTAAAATAGAGGATGCTTTTTTCACAGTTAATGACAAAAATATGGACAAATGCTGTATGTACTGAGAGAGGGAGTGGGCAGATTAGCGTCCCTGACACTCTGTCTATTGTATGGTTAATATTTTCAATAAAATCATGAAATATAAAAATATTTGGAAAGAGCTTTTGCTGTAAATGTCAGCATAATGGGTCAGCAGAAGTATAATTTTCATGAAGGCAAAGTGCTGCAGAACTCCAAGTTGACAGCTGTCAACACTATGAAAGACCAAAGATCTCTTTATCTATATAATAGCCTCTCCTGTCTGACTTTAGTTCCAAATTGTGCACAGGCGATAGAAACTTATATTCCTCTTAATCAGCATAGTGAGTTTTCTCTAGAAATAACATGTTTGGATAAGGACAAATAAGAGACACTTGTTCTTGAAAACTGAACAACACAGAGGATGGTATCATATATATATTAACATTTCTTAGATTTAATATTGAACATAACAGTATCCAATGTGCCATTAGTGACAAGGACATGTGGCAAATTGAGGTTTTGATGCTCTTCTCACATGTACTAAATAGGTTTTAAAAAATCTCCAGTATGATAATTATTGGTGTTGCAAGCATTGGTTATGACAAATCTTTTCTTCTGAGTTTAGATTCACAGATGAAAATAATCCTCAGCTTGCAGTTTTAATTCTTAATACCTAGATCATTGACATCTAACTGATTAATTCATTTGCAGTTTTATTTGTTTTAGATTTCTTACTCTTAATTTATGTTAGAGTACAAAATATCAGACTGAACAGTTAAGTTATTGCCCTTTTATAGGTCTAAACACCTGATCAGAAATTCTCTACTATTCAAATTAATACAGCTTAAAATCAGGATGAAATGATGATGTTTGCATACTTCAATATTGGTACTCTATGTGTTTAAAATAAAATGTTTGATTTCTTATGGAATATCTACATTCCATTAAAACCTTTGGAGTGGTCAAAAAACTGAGTGTTTGACAAGTAATATAAAATGTATAGAAAAATATATTTTTTCAAAATATTCCATAGAAATATTTTAATATTAATATTTGGTCAGTCTGTTTGAAAAGGATTCTTCCACACTCACATGAATCCAAACAATTATGGAATGACTTCTGTGGACAAGTCATTCTTCTTGTGTATATTCCTTGTGTTTTCTTATAACATAATCCAATAATTATGTACAGTTAGAGCAATTTTTGGTATGGAATTGCATATAGTTCACTCTGCATGCATGTATATATGCTCTTTTCATATTTTTAATAATCAATGAAATGCTGCTGAAATTCGGAAATGAAATATAATTTACAAGACTTTAAAGAATAGTATAATGACTCAAAATGACTATTCTAACAATGCTACCTGTTAGATTTATGCTGCTAATAAGATTTTTTTTTTAATTTAGGACATTTTTATCAATATTTTTCTTTCTTAAATCTCTTTCTTTTCTATATTTATCAGCATGTTGATATACATACAAATGTATATCAACATCTGTATTTGTATCTACCTACGTGTCTATATATTTAGCTATTATATGTGGAAGATCTATGTACCATTAACTATGACAATAATTCATACTGATAAATCAATGCACTCATCTTTGTAGGATTATAATGTTATTCAGTCACATGCTTTATCTCCTTATCTTTTCCTTTTTGATATTTTGTTGTCATATTTCCTTACAATGTTTTAACTATAAACATAAGGGAAAGGAAAAGAAGTATTTAATTTATCAGTGACAGTATACCTCTTTATTAGGTAGAGCAATGTCATAATTTGAAGTATGGAGAACAGTATTTTATCACTCTATTTAATTTCTGGAAATATTGAAAATATTTGAAAATATTTTAAATTTTATTTAATTAGCTTAATACTCCATATTCTCTTGTTAAGTGTCACATAGCAGAGTATCAATTTTCAGATTGTTAGGATATTTCCCCCCCAGGTCTTTCCCATAATTTCTCACTTTTTTACTGAGAAGCTAATGGAGACACCTGTGTTACTTGATATTTTTTTCGCCTGAGATTTGTATTTTCTAATGGCATTGGAAATGCCACTTATGTTTTAATTAGAGAAGCTATTGCAATCACAGCATTTAGCATTGAAATATACTTGAAATTTACTGACAACTGGATATTGAGATGCATGTCCTCTGCCTGTTAGTGCTAAGCACTCCTCTTAATTATTAGTTTTCCATTTTGCTTATTTGTCTTAACTTTCTCTTTGTTATCCAAGTCAAATTTTAGGTACTAAATTCATTATCTACACTTTCACTTGAAGACAGTCATATCTGTTTTGTAAGATAAGGCTTCCTACACAGTGCTGGTCCTCTTCTAGCAATCTAAAGGGAGAAGAGGACACAAGTTTACCAAATTATGTCTAAAAACATGTGGGAGGTGGGCTGACCCAATGCAGGCTTAAAATGTTAGAGCATTCCTTTCCCTAATGTGACCCAGTTACGCTCTTGACCTTGGAAAAGACTGGTCCCAATTTCACATTTGGAGACTAGAATAGGATTTCCAATAAGAGAGCTTTAATTTCTTCTAGAAGTAGATGTGCTGCCAACGATAGTATCATATCAGAAACTGGCTGTGGTGGGCGTGATAATCTATATTTAGTAATGAAAGAAGAGAGAAGATATGAAATTACATGTCCTACTCTTAGGTATATGATTAAATGTTTGAAAGTGTCTCCTCTTCTTCTAATCACTTATCTGAACAAGAACTAGCTTTGTCTCTGGGTTTATTTATTGAAAACTGAGATAGATTTCAATTCTATCAAAATAATTTCTTTTATGTATATGGCTGTTAAAGGTATCTATTCAAATGATAATAACAATTTTCCTCCAACATGCTAATGAAGTGACGTATCGACTTTGAATAGACTCTTCAGGATAATAAAATATAGAATGATATTCTAAAGACTGAATTAATACTTTAAAGTTTGATTTTTGTTGTTTTACCATGAAAACAAGTGTGATTCACAGTGGACAAGTGTCTCCATGTAACTCTTTGTGTGATTCATCCCTTTTACTCTGCAAGATATTGGCTAAAATTTTCTTCTGACTTGCTTTCTAGTTTACTTATTCTCTTTAGTTTTTCTACTCTACTTTTAAACCTATCTATTTCTCAAGCTTCTAATTTTAATCCTTCCATTAATCACTTCCAGAGTTCCCATTTTATTCTGTACGGGATCACATTTTCCACTGAAATTTTTGTTATTTAACTTCTTGAAAGTATTAAGCCCTGTTACTTTATTTTTTAAAGCTTTAAAAAAATTAATTCATTTAATTTTATTTATTTTTGGACTGCGTTGGGTCTTTGTTGCTGCGCATGGGCTTTCTTTAGTTGCAGCAAGCGGGGGTTACTTTTCGTTGTGGTGCGCAGGCTTCTCATTGCTGTGGCTTCTCTTGTTGCAGAGCACGGGCTCTAGGCAGGAGGGCTTCAGTAGTGTGGCTCGTGGGCTCTAGAGCACAGGCTCAGTAGTTGTGGCGCAAGGGCTTAGTTGCTCCACTGCATGTGAAATCTTCCCGGACCAGGGCTTGAACCCATGTGCCCTGCATTGGCAGGTGGATTCTTAACCACTGCACCACCAGGGAAGCCCAGCCCTGTTACTTTAAAGTCCTTTCCTGAGAACTCCAGTATTTGGACTTCCTCTTAGTCTGTTTACATTGTCTCTTTTCCCCTTATCATTTCTCAGCCAATCTAGTCTTTCAAGTGTCCATTATTTTTTCCCTATGTATTGAGCATTGTGATAAAAAATTTTTAAAAGTGATACGATGATTTGTATGATGTGTCCATTTTGAAGTAAAGGTTTACCATTGCTTTAGGTAGGCAGTTACATAGAGGCAGATCCCCTAATCCAATCTAAGATTAGGCAGGTCCAGGAGGACTAATTTATTTTTGCTTTCTCTTTACTTTTAGTATATAGTCCTTTGCTATTTCTAAATAACATCATGAAATACAGACTAGCTCACCATTCTAAATTTATCCCCTTGTCCCTGTGAGACTGCCAAAACCTTGAGGTGAGAAAGTGATATCTAATTCTGGGTTTACCCTAATGGACTCCTCTCCTCTTCTCTCTGAGATCTTCAAATCTTTTATGACTTGCAAGCTTATCAATGTCTTTAAACAAGTGTGCATATGTGTGTGTACACATTTGCACATGTATGTGTATATTTTGTATTTCGTCCACCTTTTCTACTTTTTCTCTTTCAGAAGTTTAGTTTGTAATAAACTAGTCTGCATATCTAGGAAGACTTTCCTTATGAGAAATTAAGTTGTATTAAAGACAGTATGCCTGGAATTGTGCATAAACCTCAGAGAATTGATATGCAGTTACATGATATTTTATCTATAATATCCTCTATATTGTTCAGCTTACCGAAGCCAGGCTATTTTTCTTCACATTGAGGATATGAGCAGAGGCTGTTTTCTCCTTGTCTCAGATAATGGAACAGAGTTTCTGAAATCATGCAACAAATTCTTATATATAATGTATGTGAGAGAGAAAAAATAGTTTTCTTATCTATCATGTGATTTCACAATTATTATTACTTAAGATTATATTAAATTTGGGAATAACCCTATTCGATGTGAAATAAAAATACATTTCTATAAATACAGTCTATGGCTAGGTAGGAATTTGTGAAGATTTTAGGTTGAAGACTAAACTTTGTGATAGGAATTCTGGTTTTTCTACTGCTAAAGATTGGGACTCTGGTTAACTGGTCATCAGTGTACACTGATTCACAAAAGAGTTTTGCTGGGAGGAATAAATTATGGAGCTGACATTAGGAGCAGCTTTGGGAGTGGGGAAAGTCTGCTAGAATAAATATTATTGGACGATGCACAGAGATCCCTGGCCTAAATTTCTAAGAGAGTGGTTCCTGGAAAGGAGGAGCTTTGTTTTTGGAAGTTTCTGAAAATGAGCTGAGGGCAGGGGCTGAAAGAGAGTACTAGCTAAACACACAGTAGTGACGTTAGATTAGAATCCCTGCCACCTTGAATTGCAGTCTAGAAATTGAGGACCTCACATGCCCCTGGATGACTGGGCATGCCAGGAGACCCTGTGTGCTAGGAGAAATACCTGCTCCTTCTGACCTGGAGGCTTAGCAATGGACCATCCTGGGGGGGGGCGGAGTGGCTGGCTGCTCTAGGAGACATGGCTGACCCTGTTCTACAGCCTTATGTGTAAACATTTCCTCAATACATTGAGGCCCTAGTATGTCCCAAAGGATCAGCTGGAGCTTCCACTTGTGAGGTGCCTTGGGCTAAGCAAGCTGAGGATCTCTATGAAAATCCACATTCAATTACACATGGGTGAATTCATAAGGAAAATGCTAGGCTATAGGAAGAAGCCTACATGGGCAGTACATAGATATACACACTGCGTATTAGTATCACCTATGACTATTTCTGCATGTGATCCAGTATTTATTAATATGAAACTAAAAAGAGACAAAATGGACAAATTGATGATTGTAGTAATGCTAAAATATATGTTTCTATTTTGTCATTAATAAAACAATTTATTTAGGTTATTTACCAATAAGTACCACTGTATCTAATTTATTGTCACCAATAGAGAGGTGTTCTGGAATAAAATAAGAATAATTTATAAAGCTACAGCTAACTATGCAGTAACAAATGATTTAGGTTTAATAAAAATCAAATTTAATTATTTTATCAGCACTGGTAATAGAAAGAAACAAATGCACTCCAGTGAGCGCATATAGCAATTTTAAAAGCTACTCAATTGATATAAAACCAGGTTTTCCATTTGTATCTTTTAAATCCTGAAAAACATCATTAAAATACATTAGAAATAATATGGATTAGCCAAAATTCGTTCGGGTTTTCTGTGACGTCTTATGGAAAAACCCAAACGAACTTTTTTGCCAGCCCAATATTTTTTGATGGCTTCATTTAATACATATTTATTTAGTGAGCACCTATTACATATTCTAGGCACAGAGGATATAGTAGTGAATAAAACAGATAAAATACCTGCCTAAATGAAGCTTATGAAGCTTACATTCTGGTGTGGGGAAATTGTAAACACACACACAAGCTTTATAGAATTAACACTCATTTTTTGAAAACACTCAGTAGGTAACATGAAGTTATATGTCCATTTAAATAAAGCAAGGGTAGACAAGGAAAGCAGAATAGAAGGGGTGTACTATAATTGACAAGGAGATTAGCTTAGTTATGTTGCCTGGATTCTTTAAATTCATGGTCATGAACCTCAAAGAGTCGGCGTCATACTACACAACAAACGTGCCTCTTTTCTTCATGGTCTCATATTCTATGGCTATTTCATACCCTCCCCTTTTTTCACAAAGCTGCAACATCTTTTTTCCCCATCCTCACGCTTATTTGTTCTTCTACTATTGCTTCTTCACTAAGTAAATTAAAGTTATCAGAAAATAAACTTTGTAGACTCAAATGATCCCCCTCCAGGTGCATCCACATCCACATATGACATCCTCCTGCTTGATACTACAAATATATGTTTTCCAATCCAGTAGCCACTAGCCACATGTGGCCGTGGAGTGTGTGAAATGAGGCTAGTCCAAACTGAGAAGTACTGTTAGTGCAAAATCCACATCGGATTTCAAACAGTGTGTGAAAGATTTAATGCAGAATATCACATTTAATTTGTTATACTGATCAAATGTTGAAATAATAGTTTGGATATATTGGGTTAAATAAGATTAAAGTGAATTTCATCTGCCTCTTTTTGCTTTTTTCAAATGTGGTTATTAGGAAATCTGAAGCCCCCTGTGCTGCTCACAGCATAATTCTGTTAGGCAGACCTGCTCTAGAAGAACTTGGATTTCTGTCTTAGCCGATCACTCCCCTTTCATAGAGAACACGTATATACGTGAGAGCGTGTCTCCCATCTCTTCATTACATCGCCAGTTTGTTTCCCTCCTTGTTCTGTATCATTTTCAGTAGTACTCTCCTGTCTTTAAAAAGATGTTCACAAAACTCCTTTTCCCCTGCCAATTAGTGTCCCATTTCTCGGGTCTCCTTTTCAGGAAAACTTTTCCAGAGTATCCTATAGGCTGAGTCTCCGTCTTCTTTTCCCACGCTCTATCCACCCCCGCACCCCCCACACCTTCCCAACGACAGCAACAAACATCAAGGACAACCAACTGCTTTTCTGATGGTCATGATTAACTTTCTTATGATAAAAATCCAGTGGTTAATTCCAAGCACGCATCTTTCTTAACCAGGCATCATCATTGGCAGAGCTAGTTCCCTCTCTTTCTTGACGGAGTTCATTCACTAGTTTCCAGAACACTCCAGTCACATGACTTCCCTCCATCCTCTTACGTTACTCCTTCTCAGTCTATTTCTGGACAATTCTTTTTCCTCTCAGCACTTACGTATGATGTGTAATGACTTCGTCTTCTCTTTACACTTATTTTCTTGGTGGTCTTATGCAGCCCCGGGAACTTTCAGCTTTTATCCCACGCCAGACCTCTGTAGGAATTCCAGAAGAAACTCTGTGAGAGCCTATTAGCTTTTCCTTTTTATGCTTCTAATTAGCTTATCAAATTTGGCATTTTCAAACCTGATATTCTGACCCCCTCAACTCCAAACCTGCTCCAGTTGCTGTTTTTCTCATCTCAGCTGATGGCAACTCTCCCGCTGTTCAGACTAAAAAATTTATCAGGAGGCATGTTTTTGTTTTACATCTTTATTGGAGTATAATTGCTTTACAATGCTGTGTTAGTTTCTGCTTTATAACAAAGTGAATCAGTTATATATCTACATATGTTCCCATATCTCTTCCTTCTTGCGTCTCCCTCCCTCCCACCCTCTCTATCCCACCCCTCCAGGCGGTCACAAAGCACCGAGCTGATCTCCCTGTGCTATGCGGCTGCTTCCCACTAGCTATTTACCTTTCATTTGGTAGTGTTTATATGTCCATGCCTCTCTCTTGCTTTGTCATAGCTTACCCTTCCCCCTCCTCATATCCTCAAGTCCATTCTCTAGTAGGTCTGTGTCTTTATTCCTGTCTTACCCCTAGGTTCTTCATGACTTTTTTTTTCTTAAATTCCATATATATGTGTTAGCATACGGTATTTGTCTTTCTCTTTCTGACTTACTTCACTCTGTATGACAGACTCTAGGTCTATCCACCTCATTACAAATAGCTCAATATCGTTTCTTTTTATGGCTGAGTAATATTCCATTGTATATATGTACCACATCTTCTTTATCCATTCATCTGTTGATGGACACTTAGGTTGTTTCCATCTCCAGGCTATTGTAAATAGAGCTGCAATGAACATTTTGGTACATGACTCTTTGTGAATGATGGTTTTCTCAGGGTATATGCCCAGTAGTGGGATTGCTGGGTCATATGGTAGTTCTATTTGTAGTTTTTAAAGATACCTCCATACTGTTCTCCACAGTGGCTGTATCAATTTACATTCTCACCAACAGTGTAAGAGGGTTCCCTTTTCTCCACACCCTCTCCAGCATTTATTGTTTCTAGATTTTTTAATGATGGCCATTCTGACTGGTGTGAGATGATACCTCATTGTAGTTTTGATTTGCATTTCTCTAATGATTGGTGATGTTGAGCATTCTTTCATGTGTTTGTTGGCAGTCTGTATATCTCCTTTGGAGAAATGTTTATTTAGGTCTTCTGCCCATTTTTGGATTGGGTTTTTTGCTTTTTTGTTATTGAGCTGCATGAGCTGCTTATAAATTTTGGAGATTAATCCTTTGTCAGTTGCTTCATTTGCAAATATTTTCTCCCATTCTGAGGGTTGTCTTTTGTTCTTGTTTATGGTTTCCTTTGCTGTGCAAAAGCTTTTAAGTTTCATTAGGTCCCATCTGTTTATTTTTGTTTTTATTTCCATTTCTCTAGGAGGTGGGTCAAAAAGGATCTTGCTGTGATTTATGTCATAGAGTGTTCTGCCTATGTTTTCCTCTAAGAATTTGATAGTTTCTGGCCTTACATTTAGGTCTTTAATCCATTTTGAGCTTATTTTAAGGAGGAATTTTTTAAGTCCTCTTTCTCACTCCTCACATTCTATCCGGCAGCAAATCTTGTTGTCTCCAATTTCAAACCAAAATAAACATCCCAGCCACTTCTCATCACCTCCCCTGCCATCACTGGGAAGGTACCATTCTCCTGTCTGCCCCCGGCCCTCAAATAGCCTCTGAACTGTACTCTCTGGTCCTACTCTTGCTCATTGCTGTGTGTTTTCAACAGGGAAGCTGGAGTCATTCTTTTTGAACACGAATTAGATTGTGTTGTTCTCTTTATTTGAAGCCCTGCAGTGGTTCTCCATCACACTGAAATAAAATCCAATGAGCTTGCAATGATATGCCTGCAAAACCCTACCTAATCCTCTTCCCCCCCACCCCCAACAAACCCTTTCCCATCATTTCTCTCTGTACTAATTTTCTACTAACGATTCTTCTTCCAAAGTCTGCTGAAGCCACACTGGTCTCTTTTCCATTCCTTGAAAAGAAACCAGGCACATCTCTGCTTTAAAAGTTGGCACTGGTTGTTTGCTCTGCTTGAAAAGTCTGTCCTCCAGGTTATAATGTAGGATAGTGCTTTTACCTACTTCATGTCTTTGTTCAAATGCCATCTTCTGGATGAGGCCACTGGGCAAATAAGAGTCCCCATGCCTATGTCCACACTTTTCTAATCAACTATTCTCTCACTAAGATATGGAAAACTTGATCTTTCAAAATTTCAATATGTACATTAAAGCATTTAGGTTAAGCAATCAGTTTATCGCCCACTCCTCTGCCACCAGTGACAAGATTTCTCTTTGCTTGACTACCAACTTTCTCCTAGAAAGCTAGAATATATAATGAATATTTTCAGTCATGAAGTTTCTTTGAACTTGTCAGGGAATAACTTGAGAAGTAGGAGAAAATGAGAAAGAAAAATTGGGGATTTCATTGATAGTGGCATGTGAAGAGAAAATGAAGATTGATTACACTATAGGAAAGCTTCTATTGGATTTTGTATTTTCTTCTAAGCCTGAAATGCCCAAAGCAAATTCTGTGCTTCCCTGGTGGATGTCACACTAGATGTGGAGTTACAGGCGCACTTGGACACAGAGACCCTGGTTGAAATCAGCAAGGTTTTTATTTTCCTGTTATTTTAAAAGGAAAGTGCATGTTGATGAATACACAGTATCTCTAACAGTATAGCATTTTGCTATTTAAAAAAAAATGAGTTTTATTCCCAGTAAGTTACAGAAGTCACTTAAAAAAAAATGAGAAGAAAAGAAAGCCTGAATCAGGAAGTTTTGTTCACTTCATTAGCAAAAGTAACCTTTAAAGCATCTTGTGTTTCATTAGCAGAGATGTCCAGAACCTGTAAATAACACTCACAACTTGCTTTTTCCCTTTCTTTTTACCCCTTTGGTGTTAATTAAAATGTGCTGTCTCTCGTAGCTCATATTGTGTGTTTTTTTTTAAGTCATATTCTATCTCTTTCTAAGTCTATAGTTTAAAGTGAAAATAAGTATCATGCAGTGGTTTTCTTGAACCAATGCCAAGGTGAGAGTAACTTTTATATAATACCTTTAAATTCAACTGCACTAGACATATTGCGATCTTCAGGGACCCAAAATATTTTATCAGATGAAAGACTGAATCAAAAGGCATGTTTTCAAAATTATCTAAATCTAAATATAGTAAAGTGACTTTTTTGGGGGGATTATTTATTTTTTAAAAAGTTTGCTATATCAGCTCTTCCTATACTAGAATGATTTTTAAAAACCATAAAATGGTTTCTTAGAACTAGCTTCTTCTACATGATTTGACCATGCCTATTATCTGAACTTTATCTGAACTTTTATCAGATATCTGAACTTCAGTTATCTGAACTTTTTCAGATGATGCTTTCACCACCTTCAGAATATACAAATCTCATTTGTATATTCTGCATATATTTTCTATATTAAAAAAACATGTTTTATAGATCAGTGCAAATGTTGAGAGTAAGATTTGAGACACACTGGCCAGTGTATGTCTTTTATTGGATTGTTAAATGGAGGAGGGCTTTACCATAATTTGTATTAGCGTGTCTATTTTAGCTAATGGCTGTAGCATCTTTGGCATGGGTCATCTTTACATCAGAATGTTGCTGTTACACATATTGTAATTAAAATTAATTGTAGTCCGAAAATAATTTTATTTTAAAATAATATTTTACATCAGGAATTTCTTTGAAGTGTGAAACCAAAAATAATTTCTTTAACTACATTTCTTTCAGTCTAAATGGAGATGTTTGTTATTGAGTAGAAAAGGGCGTACATTTGCCTATGTTTCCCCAAGTTCTCAGAATAAAATAAATAGTAGAAGCTTCTTCTACATCATCAAAAAATATCAGCAGACATTTATTATTCTGTACTTTTATTACAATCATTCTGTTAGCAAGATGCAGGTACTCTGTGGCTAAGAATAGACAGTTTCAAAAGATAAAATGAGAAAACTTGTATTTGTAGGAAAGATTCTCAGCAGTGTCGACTTATATAGCTCTCAGGATGGGCATGAGGTACCACCAAGTTTCTCACATCCCTTATAATATCTTCCTACAAATGTTATAGATTAATACAGATTTGACATACAGCCATATATTAGATATTTAATAAGAAATTAAATGGCTTTAATGATAGAAATCTATACAGTTTTATCTTTTTATACTGATTTTTTAAAAATAGAAAGTCAATAATTTAGTGTGATTTAGAAATTACAGAAGGGTATATAATTCAAGGTTTATTAATTTCATCCCCCATATTTCACCTTTTGTGACAATACAGTGTACTTTATTATGTTATTTTATGTAAATATATGTTATGGTGGGATAATTTATGTGGTTTCATAACATTGAGATCTTATTTATCACAGTTTTGAGTCTAGGTTTTTGTCTTTGTTTTGTCTTTTGTTTATCAAATTCTTTCTGATCCTGACTTTATAGCACATTTTCTTATTTTCTCCTATAATTCAAAGTTTACCCTCCTACATTTAACCCTTTAATTAATCTTGGGTGTACTTTTTGTCTGATGCACAATATAGATTTTCTTTAACATACATCATCTAATTTATGTTTTCCAATATTATACTGTAAACATTTTCAAGTTAAAAAATTGAAAGAATTTATTGACCATCTTGATTCTACAATTAATATCTTACTATATTATTTTGTCAGACACTCAATTTATTGATTCTTCTATCTAGCTACCAATGTATTTTCTTTTTGAATGAATTTCAAAGTATATTGCAGACATCAATAAAATTTCCCCTGAATACTTCGGCATGCATATTATTAACTAGAGCTAAATATATGACTATGTATAGATTTTGTGTAAAAACCATGTGCAATGAAATGTACAAATACTGAATGTACTTATGAGTTATAGTTCTTTTAATGTTCCTGACTGATACTTACATCTCTAGGTCTGATTATGCTGCTAGCTTTACCTTTTGAAAACAGGTTGTTTTTCTCTTGCTTTTTTCCATGTTCCATGATTTTTGGTTGAAAACCAGACACTATTTGCAAAAGAATACTGAGGAAAGTGATAATAACACCCAGATTTTTTTCCCCTGAGTTCCTGCTTCATCTCTAATCTTCATCAGTTCCTGAACACTTGTACCAACATAGAAATCTTGGTCATATTCTTGCTGCTTCCCCAGCAGGAGGCTGCTCTTGATCACTACTCTGGGATAGGTCCTTGACTGGTGGTGGTGGTGGACCGAGTTCTACTGTGTGGTCTTAGAACTCTACACCTGGGCCTCAAGAATGGGATTTTCTTAGCATGCCCTCCTCCGCCCCTCTGTATGGCATATAGATTACACCTTGTACCTTTGGAAAGTGAGAGAGTTTTCTGCCACTCCTTCAGAAGCAAAAGACTTTTGTTCTGCATTAGCTCAAGATGCTGTGCCCAAGACATTTCATACCTTTTACTCCCAGAAAGAAAGATTTTGTCTCTACCTTCCATCAGAAGCAGTGAATTTTGTCCCTATTGTTATTTATTGAAAATAACCATATGGGTTTTACGTATGACTAAAGAGAATTTTTAAAAACACTTAACAGAGATTATTATAATCTTTAAGTTTCTTAAGAACACATTTAAATATTGTATTACATTTATAATTTACCACATTGGCTTTTAAATTATGAAAAATATATCATTGAATTAAAGATAATTTGTAATGTTCTGTGTTCAGAGTCCAAAATTGCTTTAAAATATTTCTTTCAACAGTGTCTTCTGGTATCAAAACTTCCCATACTAATTGTGATTTTTGAGTACAGTTAGCCCTCCATATCTTTGGGTTCTGCATCTACAGATTCAACCAAACCCAGATCAAAAATATTCAGAAAGAAGTTTCAGAAAATTTCAAAAAGCAAAACTTGAATTCATCACACACCAGCAACTAATTACATAGCACTTACATTATATTTATAGCTGTTTACATAGCATTTACACCATGTTAGGCATTATAAATATTCTAGAGGTTAAAGTATATGGGAGGATGTGTAGAGGTTACACACAAATACTATGCCATTTTATGTAAGAGACATCCACTGATTTTGGTATCTGTGGGAGGAGGTCTTAGAACAAATCCCTCACAGATACTGAGAGACGACTATAGTATTAAGAAAATATTTGGAGTGATGACTTACTCTCACAGACAAGGCTTTTGGGTGGTTGTTTTAGCTGCCAAATCTAGCAGATGATAGTTGTCCATTGCTTTCAGTCTTCAAATTAAAAAAAAAAAGAATTTATCTCACTCGCTGACGTATACAGGCATACATACCTCAGAGATACTGCAGGTCTGGTTCCAGACCACTGCAATAAAGCAAATATCGAAACAAAGGGAGTCACAAAATTTTTGGTTTTCAGGGCATATAAAACTATGATTACACTATACTGTAGTCTGTTAAGTGTGCAATAGCATTTTGTCTAAAAATAGTACATATCTTAATTTCATATTATTTCATTGCTAAAAGATGCTAATCATTATCTGAGACTTCAGCGAGTCATAGTAATAACATCAAAGATCACTGATCACAGACCACCATAACAAATACAATAATAATGAAAAAGTTTGAAAACTGAGAGAATCCCTAAAATATGACACAGAGACAAGAAGTGCACAAATGTTGGAAAAATGGCACCAATAGACTTTCTTGACACAGGGTTGCCACAAACCTTCAGTTTGTAAAAAACGCAACATCTGCAAAAGCAAAAAGAGAAGTGCAATAAAACGAAATATGCCTGTATAGGATAAATGCACACACAGGCAGACAGATAGACACACACACACAGGTGTTTCTTTCAAGAAACAATTCTAGGTAATTTTAAAGGTGTAAACTGATCCAGCCAAACTGATAAAGCTGGTATGCATCTTTCTTTTCCATGTACATGTGGATAAGTTATGGATATTAGTAACATGTCAAGTGAGTCATGACATTATGAAATATAATAGTACTTGACTGTCTGAAATACGATCCTTATTGGCTCATTTTAACACTTTCTTCATTAATTGGTATTTGTCAAGTTCTTCCCAAATTCTACAGCAATGAAGCCTCCTCTTTTAGTCTAGTCAGCATCAGGGAATAGGAAATAGTAGATTTCCCATTCTACTTCTAGTACTGCTGCCAAGACTCAGAAGCTAAGGTTTTTTTACGCTAAACATCAGGAACCCTTTCTTTGACATTCCAGATGGATGGTAAAAAAAAAAGGTAGAAAAGATAGGGAAAGCCTTTTTCAAAGATGTTGCAGTTGAAACTTTAGAGACAGATTGGCTGTAGTTCAAGCTGTAGTCCATCTTATTAAAAATGGCCCATTTTAAAAATAAATACTTTTTTTCAGAGCAGTTTTAGGTTCAACAAAATTGAGGGGAAGGTCAAGGTTTTCCATATATTTCCCCCCTCATACACACACACACACACACACACACACACACACACACAGCCTGCCCCATTATCAACAACCATCAGAATGGTACATTTGTTACAATCGACAAACCTACATTGACACATCATAATCACCCAAAGTCCGTAGTTTACTTTGAGATTCACTCTTGGTTTTGTCTATAATTCCTTTTGAATAACATGGCATTAGTTACACTTTTCCTTGTTTTATTTGTGTTGTGTGTTCATAATGGCAAGCTGAGGCCAGAAACAGCCTCCAGCTTGACAGTGTGGGTCTCAGCCAGGTGACTGACAAGTGGTGAACACCTGGACAGGCTTCTGAGAGTCAGGAGACCCCAGTGGGGAGGGGTCTCTTGTCCTATTTCAAGTTGCTGTCAGGCACGCAGCCATCCCTGAACACTGAAAGGCTCTCAGGATTATTAGCTGCCAGGTCCCATCTGAGTCACATGAAAGGAGAGCTCAATTTAAAGCAGTGTCCGGAAGCTAAACTAAGAGCCAGTTTACCAGGAAGCTAAAGTGTTCTCAGTCACATTCCAGCTCTTTCCATAAGACTGGCCACTCAGATTACTGACATCTCTGTGGAGCAGTCTCCTGTCAGTATCAGCTGGGAGAATCTCTCATATGTTGGGAGTTTCGCTTATTTAATTCATATGCCATTACGAATCCCATAATACTGAGAAGAGACCATTTATTTCCAAAAGTTTCAAAACCATGTTTAAAAATGCAGACTTGCCAATATTTCATGTCATTTAGAAGAAATAATTCCTCAATATTAATCACAATGGAGTTTTCACATCTGAGATCATCTAAAACCTCAGTGCCACCCAGCTGTTTCTGGTCTCTCAGGCACCTTACCCATCTTTCTGAACATTAATTTGTTCCAAAATCGTTGTTTGTTCTAATGACATTGTTAAAAGGTTAAAATAAACCAAAATAATTTCAGTCATAAATGCATAAAACAGAACAAAACAAACAATAACTTCAAATCTTGTAAAGCATCCACTATTTGTAAAGCAACTACTAATGCTAGTAGGTGTTTGTTACTACAAACAGGTACAATTTGGGGAAAAAAAGTAATACAAGAGATGTATCAGGTTCCTCATGTGCTTTCTATAAAAAGAAATATTTTATTCAAACTTCTAAAATACATACACTGGAAGTCGTTGGATGTATTATTTTATTGTTGGATGTTAACTTTCATGTGGATATTATGCATTTATTTCCTACTAGACATAACTGATGTGTAACTGTCTCAGTAAAGACAAGTTATGTCTCACTTATTTCCACAAAGTAGCTAGAATTTCACTAATTAAACTCTCAGCTTAATTGTCAGATATAGTTACAACTATAAAAAGAAGTAAAATCTATAAATATCATATGCAAAAGGAGATTTATATTTTCTCTTCGTAAAGTTAGCTAAGCCATTTTTTTTTTCCGTTGTGGAGCACAGGCTCCGGACGCACAGGCTCAGCGGCCATGGCTCACGGGCCCAGCCGCTCCGCGGCATGTGGGATCTTCCCCGACCGGGACACGAACCCGTGTCCCCTGCATCGGCAGGCGGACTCTCAACCACTGTGCCACCAGGGAAGCCCCTAGCTAAGCCATTTTTTGGGGATGTGTTACGTCTGCTTCCAGAGATGTGTCCAGATTAGGAAGCTCCAAAATAAAACCTTACCTTGTCAGGTTTAATGCGAGAGCCAGGTATTTACTTCATATAGTACATATGTATACTTTATATGTATTTACTTTAAGCAGTATATATTCACTGCTTAAAGTTACCCAAGTATAGTGACCAGTCAGCTTCATAACTAGCGAGGTGACAGGATGACGTTACCCGTGAAAGTTAGGCTGTTAGGATTCTCCACACGATAACATTATGAGTTGAAGCTGTAAAATATCTGTTTGGTTTGGACAAGAAATTTCTCTCCTTTTGGGAAGCTGAGATTTCAAAGTCTTTTCCATGACTGTGTCACTGGAAATTGACTGAATTCTAGGGTAAAAACATTTTGAGTTGAGACAATACTAACAGAAAAATTTTCAATTAATTTTTTCAGGATAACCTAGATTTCCAAATCAAGTTAGCTTTTTGTGTGTGATGGGCTGAAAAATTGAAGAAATAATGGGTTAAATTGTTTTTTGTTGATATATGTTGTCTAGAGCTCTACTAAATTAGTACTTTCAGGGACTTCCCTGGTGGAGCAGTGGTTAAGACTCTGTGCTCTCAGTGCAGGGGGCCCAGTTTCGATCCCTGGTCAGGGAACTAGATCCCATATGCATGGCCCCACTAAGAGTTCGCATGCCACAACTAAGACCCAGCATAACCAAATAAATAAATAAATAAATTAGTACTTACAGTAAATTTTTAAAATTAAGTCAAATGTTATGTGTAATGAGAAGATTCTTATAATTCCAAGTATTACAGTTTTTTCACTTGCAACAATTTCTTTAAATGGTGCCTTTAGTGTTAATTGTCACTACTTGGTGACAAGCAGTGTTAATTTGTCAACAGCTTTTCCCTTCTTTTGCTCTAGGGTATTGGTTCCAACGGACAAGAACTGTGCAAAATAATTATTCCCATATCCCCCAAATAATTATTTCTAGATCAGGGCTAGTTTTTGCCCTAAATGTCATCAGATAGAAACTTCTTCATCTTTCTTTTTGTTTTTTACTAGGTAATTCTTTAAAAAATTTTCCACTGACTAGTTAAACATATTCATATGGTGTGTGTGTGTATGTACTAAGAAAATATAAAAAAAATAAGTTAGTGAATAATTAAGTAATTATACCCAGGTAAGGAAAAATGATAAAAGCCTCAACATTTACTTCTTTAGCTGCTTGCCTATTATAGCACATCCAATTAGTTCTATCTATTCTTTGTCTAATTGTAAGGCATTAGGTTTTAATCCAATACCCAAAGGAGTTGAAAAATGTAATCCTTGATGGCTATCAGCCAGGGATCATCCTTAGCTTCTTGAGGCCACCTGTGTTCCCCCCACCCCCAGTCCCTGACCCATCTGCAAAACAGCAATGTAGTCTACTCCTCATATTTTGAAATTCTCTGCCTTTTCTTTGTTTCTCTGACTTCTTCTACTGCCAGCTGGAGAAAGCTCTACACTTTTTTTTGTTGTTGTTTTTTGTTTTAATTGAAGTATAGTTGACTTACAAAATTGTATTAGTTTCAGGTGTATAGCAGTGATTCAATATGTTTATAAATTATACTCCATTTAAAGTTATTAAAAAATAATAACACCCCCCCTTCCCTCTCTCCACTGTACCGCTAGTTTTTTCTCTACACCTACATGTCTAGGAGTGGAATTACAGGCTTAGAGAATTTGCCAATCTTCGTTTTTACTGTTTTTAAAGTGATCGTACTAATTTTCACTACCATTGCCAAGTATTTGAGAGTTCCCTTTGTTCCTAATAGTACTAACTTTAAAAATTTTGCCTATCAGTGAGTTAAAATATCTTATGTGCTCTTAATTTTCAGTTTCTTGATTATTAATGCAACTGAGTATCACTTCACATTTTATTAGCTATTTATGAATCTTCTTCTGTAAAAGACCTGTTCATGTATGTTTCCCCTTTTTACCCTGTTTCAGCGCTTGTTGATTACTCATTGGTTTGCAGCAGCCCTATAAATATGTTTTTTTTCTGGTAATATCTTCAATATATACTTCCCTCTGGTATGTGGCTTTTTATTTTCTTTGTGGTGTCTTCTGATGAACAAAAACTCATTAACAAAATAAAATTTATCAATGTTTAAAAAAAAATATAATCCCGAACTTTACTTGAAAGGTAACAACACAAAATTGTCTAAATTGTAAATCTAAATTACTTTAAAGTGTAGGAGGGCACACTGTACTTTGAGCTTTGTGTTGAAAAGGGAATAAAATTATAAAACGTGAAAATTAATGAATTACATAAAGCAAACGCATGATTTGATTTAGGGTTTCTTTTATACTTTTTTTTCAACTGGTTTGAAAATTTGTCATCCATACCCTAATTTTTACATGCTCTCTCTTTCTTTTAACATTTAGAGCTTTGTACCAGAATTTACTTCCTTCTTTATTAAATATGTAATTAGATATACATATATATATTTGTGTTGGAGGTATTCTGACAAACTTTCATTCTTCTAAAAATTGTTATTGTATTTAAAAAAAATACAGTTCTAGATGGACATTAATTTCTCCTCAGAAGTTTGGTGATAATGTTCAATATTTTTTTGAAAATAAGAGTTACCATTTAGAACTCAGACGTTTAATTGTAATTCACTTTTTGACTTGTATTTCCAAACTATCAAGTATTCCCTCTACCCTTTTACTTTTTCGAAGTGTCAACTAAATTTATTTAGGTTGTCTTTTATTTAATTTTTATTTGTGTATTTTTAGGATTTTATTGTAGTTTTAAAATCTGTGGATTCCAAATTATCAGTTCTAGAAATTTCTCAGATATTCTTCTCTCGTTTGTCTTCTCCTGACATTCTCAAGAGAAGTTCTTTGTCTTCCATTCTTAAACTCAATCACATATTTTCCATTTCTTTCATTGTCTGTGCTATTTTCTGGATAATTTTTTCAGTTCTTTTTCTTCCTTAGTAAATTTCTCTTCAGCTTTTTCTCATAGTCATTATCATATCCACTGAATTTTAAAATTTCAGGTATTATAAGTTGTCTCTCTCTATTTTTTTTTTTTTTTTTTTTGTGGTACGCGGGCCTCTCACTGCCGCGGCCTCTCCAGTTGTGGAGCACAGGCTCCGGACACACAGGCCCAGCAGCCACGGCCCACAGGCCCAGCCGCTCTGCGGCACGCGGGATCCCCCGGACCGGGGCACGAACCCGTGCCCCCTGCATCAGCAGACGGACCCCCAACCACTGCGCCACCAGGGAAGCCCTCTCTATATTTTTATAAAGATTCTTTTATTCAGATAGTTTTGTTCATGTTTATAATAGCTAGTTCCATATAATAGCTAGTTCCACACATGTATTTTCAGTTTCCTTTTTATTTCTTTAAATGTGTTACAGATGCTTATTTATTTATATTTTGAACTTAATACTCTTAATAAGACTTTCTATTTCTAATAGTTCTCTTTTGCCTTTTTCTGTGGACTCTTGATAGTGTGCTTTATTTCTTCCCGTGTCTTGTGATTTCATATAGTGTGTTCATTTCATCTTTAAATTATTTGAGGGATGATTTCAGGCACTTTCCTCCAAAGAGTTTTATTTACTTCTCCAGTATATTACACCTGGATTTCATTAAAAACATTCTTCATTTTCTGTTTTTTATTTACGTTTTCGTTTAATGGTTCATTTGGGACCAAATCCTCATGAAAGTTGGCTTGTGGTCATCAGTATTCAGAAGAGACACCTCCTCCATCCAGTACCTAGGCCAGATCAGACAGAATGTCTTGTGGGTTTTGAGTGTCTGTCGTGTGCCAGTGTGTTTTAAGATGGTGGTGGTGTGTGTGTGGGAATTGGGGACTTACACTTCATGCATAACTGAGTGCTGGGTTCTGGCATCATAAGGAGACTTTGATCTGGTATCTCTGACTGAGATGTTCTAGAAGTGTCTGATCATTGATGTGCTTAAAAAGAACAGGCTTAGCAAATTCTCTCAGGGCAACAGTCAGCTTTATCTTGTTTCCTTTTTTTTGAGTCACACTCCTTCACTATATATTTATGTTTTACCTTTGATAATTTTGCTTATTTACAGCTCCATCATTCCATAAAAATACTTAAAATTATATATATAATTATATAACATATATACTGTATGATATGTACATGATATATAATAGATTATATATAAATACAATAAAAATGCAGGGATGTATATAATGTTATATATAGTGTACACAATATATAATATACAATGTATAATACTTATATAACATATCTTCTACATTATATAATATAAATAAAATATATTGTATATAAAATATAACATAATATTTAGTATATTACATAATTTTATGCATTACATAGTGTATGTTTTACATAAATAATATAGCTATTATAAATACTATAATATTAAATATAATTATTATATTTGTTATATATAAATTGATATATAAATTAAATATAATATTAAACTGCATTTAGGGATGAGTTTTCTTTTTTAACCACAGACAATAATGTAATTTGTGCAGATATGAAAAGAAACTCATGGATCACGTAATGTGTGATATAGTAAACCCTAGAGTCGTCTATTATATTGGGTTACAAAATTTTATCTCTTCTTTTTTATTTCAGAGCCTTCTGCACCAACTTTGAGATTCTAAGGAGAAACCAGAATGACAAAGCTCTTAGCAATGTGGCCTGGTCAATTTCCTTTTATAGTAGTTTTCTTAGAAATAAATAGATATATTTTTCATCAGTGCTTTCAATTTTTTAAAAAAATAATTAATTAATTAATATTTTGCCTACATTGGGCCTTCATTGATGCATGTGGGCTTTCTCTAGTTGCAGAGAGCGGGGGCTACTCTTTGTTGCAGTGCATGGGCTTCTCATTGTGGTGTCTTTTCATTGTGGAGCATGGGCTCTAGGGGCATGTGCTTCAGTGGTTGCGGTGTGTGGGCTCAGTAGTTGTGGCTTGCAGGCTTAGTTGCTCTGTGGCATGTGGGATGTTCCCAGACCAGGGCTCAAAGCTGTGTCCCCTGCATTGGTAGGCAAATTCTTAACCACGGTACCACCAGAAAAGTCGCCAGTGTTTTCAATTTTTAAGTTAAGGAATATTGACTAGCTATAGCTATAAATTTTAAGTGTGTATAATCTTAATAAAAAAGTAGAGTATTATAAATGTAGAAAGAGTAGAATCCATCTAAAACCATTAGCTCAAGGCTTTATTAAAACATTGCAAAATAAGAACAGCTCTAAGATGGGGTTCTGTGGAGGGAATGAGTATAAGAATTTTATAGGATAGATTAAGATAATGTTCAGTTTTTTTTCTGAAAACTGTTTACTGTTTAAATTCTTGTAAAGTATGGAGACTCTTGGGTTGCCAAAGACACAGAACAAGATGTAATGGGTAGCAAGACTGGAGCCAGGGTTTATCAGTCCTGGTTGGACAAGCTGGGTTTAGGCAGATGGGTGGAGAAGAAGAGCTGTAGGCTGTCTTACTATGGGGTCTTACCTGGGAGTCTTACTAGGGTCAATGGAAAATGATTAGTTCTTCGTTCATTCTTCTTTCATAATATTATGAATTCATACGGTATGAATCTTATAATAAGAAAACAAATACTGCTGAATTTTAGACAACAATGAATGTTTAAAACTGGACATGGGTGTGTAAATAGATATTAACATCTTTGACAGTTGGGATAAAAATCTATTTTGTCTGTGTAATTTTGAACTTTGTCATGACAAGTAATGAATATCCCACCTTTTTATGGAAAAATGAACTGTTTGCTGTTCGAAAATACTCACTGGGGAGAAGAGAAAAAGATCCAAATTAATAGTATGCAATTATTCAAATTATTTAAGGACAAGGGAATACAGAAGAATAAAAATTTGGAGTTGAGTTTTCAAAAAATGATTAATTACTCTTTCAAAAGGTAATTTAATATGTTTGAAATTGCATTATTATAAAACAATTTCTATAAGTATATTTTCAAGTTAAAGCATGAAGTATCTCTGAGGCAAATTTTACCACTAGCTTGTCTGTAATGTCACTTAAGAATTTTGAGTGCCTGTGCAGTTAAAGAGGTCTGAAGACCATAATTTAGAAGATTGAAGCTGTAGACATTATATCAAGTATAATTAATAAATTTGGGAGTTTTATTGGATGATTAATCTTTTTGTTTTATTCTATGAGTTAATAAATATTTCTGTCTCCTTTGTTATAAACCTGTATGGAATTAATTTCAGATTGTGCTTATATGTGTATATAATTTATTACATGTGACCAAAATAGGCTAAGAGAATTTTTGAAGAGATGGAGCGCCTCAAATCTGATAAAAAACAGAAACTAAAAAATAAAAGCTGCAATGATATGCTCTTGAAATTTAATATTGTTTTATAGTGCCCATAGTCTTTCAAACTATTTAATTCCTTATTTTTCAAAACTTTCACTTATTACTTTAAAATTTATGCTTTCAGCACAGAGAACTATATTCAGTATCTCATGATAAGCCATAATGGAAAAGAATATTATAAAAGGAAGGTATTGATACATATATACATAACTGAATCACTTTGCTGTATAGCAGAAATTAACACAACATTGTAAATCAACTCTACTTCAATAAAAAATAAAGTAAAATTTGTGCTTTCATCTAATCACTTAATATAGAATGATCTGGAAAAATGGTTGTTAAAATATATTTTTTCATAGACATTTTAGTGCTCAGAATTTTAAAATAAATAAATTTATTCATTTGTCTAAATATATACTTTTGTCCAAATTGTACTTTCTTCAAAGGAAATTAACTTTTGAAAGACAATTAAATTAAAATTACTAATGGCCTTTATTTGTGTGTGAGGGAGGAGTGGTGAGGTAGGTGTGAGTATTTCTCTTTCTCTCTCAATGTGAACTTTAATAAGTCTTGAATATACACCAGGGAATTAATTTCATATAAAACATCTACCATTGTATTCATAAAATTTACTCTGGTCGTTCACATAAAATACCATTTTATCTGTAGAAAATGCAAGCTCTGAGTGTGTTTCAAGGCTGTACATGTTGTTTCTAGCAGCACTTTGTAGAGTCACCATGGTCAGTCCCCCCAGTTGTTAGCAAGTTCCTTCAGAACTGGAGAGGACCATATGGACATATCCCCTACATGACATTTATGACACTGAAAATATAGTGGCATAACAATCTAAATTTTTGAATATTTAAACAATATATCTATTTGCACTCTAACTGATTTTGAAGATTTTGACATGGCTTTATGGGGCATCATGTAAATGTGTGTGTGTGTGTGTGTGTGTGTGCGCGCGTGTGTGTGTGTGTGTGTATGCGTGTGTGTGTGTGTGTGTGTGTGTGTGTGTGTGTTTGAAAATGCCAGTTATAGAAAACATATCTTTGGGGTTGTATATTAATTATAGAAAACATATCTTTGGGGTTGTATATTTGGGTTGTTGTTTAATTCTATTCTTTCAAATCATATGTGCATGGTTGTATGGGTCTATTTGATGCTGTGGTTCTTTGAAAATGCTCCGCAGGAAGACCTGGAATGAGATATATCATCTTTAACAACTGTTAAATGGTCATGGCCTTGAAACTGAAAAATTCCAGCCTCCTCTTACACCACAGTTATCCTCTTTTAATCTGTGCACCGACTGTAAGGTGCTCTCTTCCTGCTTGATTCTGAAGAATAAATTGTTTATTTGTGAGATATTTAACCTCTTTTTAAAAACATTAAAATATAGCTTTGGGCTGACACTTGCTACCTTTCTGATCTTGAATGTGGATCAATATGATGTGATGTCAGTGACAAAAGTGTTTTTATTTCATTTTTTTAAAAATGAGGATAAAGTATTACTAGAAGACATTCCACAAACTGTGGGTAGCTGGTTTTTTTTTTTTTTTTTTTAACTCTTACAAGCAAATCCTGTATTCTAGAGAAGGAAACACTCTTGGTGAAGAGTCAGGGGCCCCCAGCCAGGTGTTAACACCCAGAGGCCATGGCAAGCCAGGTGTGGGTCCAAGACTCAGGCTGTGATGAATATCAAAGGGTGTTAATGGTTATTTGGGTCAGTTTACTTTGACAATACCTGTGCATTTTACATCTTAAGCCATGACAATTCAAAATTATTTTTTAGATTAAAAAATTGCACATTTGAAAACTATACTTGAAATTGGTATCTTGAAGTACCAACATCTTTCAGGAGGAGACAAATGACAAGGAAAGGCTATGGCAGAAATCGAATCAAGTGAGCAACCTAATTAATCTTAATAGGATAGTAAATTGACTCCTTGAATTCACTAAAGATGGTAACCAGGAATTGTTTCAACCATGGCATGTGGCATCAAGTCTGGAGCATCTTTTGAAATCTGTAGATCTTGTAACATTATTTGTTAATTAACTTATTACCCCCAGATTAGCTGCTACAGAATAGGAAAAGTGAATGAAGCTACAATGAATTCAAACAATGTTAAATACCTGACAACGTATGTCCAAGTTTCTTTTCATCATTGAGATGTTCCTGCAAAACATAATAGATATCAAATTCCACTTAAAGATGACATTTATATTAATTTGTATGAGATTAACATGTGAAAAGTCTTTTAAACCAGGTGCAATGTGTTCTGATTGCGAGTTTATATTTATAAAACATTCACAGTTTTTTTAATCCTTCGATAAAAAGTAACCAAACCCTAGGTTAATTTTTTCACTGTATTAGTAAACTAATTTACTTGGGAGATGTGTGTGGGTGTGTGTAAAAATTTGTTAGCAATAACAGAAATAGAAACAGGAGGTGAATTTAATAGAAGATTAAAATCTATATATTTGTGATTTTGGAAGGAGAGTAATCATCTCTTTAAGAATCAAGAACCGTCATGCAGAAAGATTCAATGAATATGTTAGCCTGCGACAGGTTGATCTGGAAAGAGAGATGATAAAGGATAGGAAAGTAAAAAGAAATAAAGAAGAGAGAGAAAAGGAGCAAGGGCGGAAGGACAGGATGGAGAGTGGGGTTAAAAGAAACAGGTGAGAGGGGATAAGAAAGTCCTTGCTAAGAGCAAGGATTTGGGCTTGGGTTTCCCAACTTCATACACCATGCATTTCATCTGAAAAATGGGAATATTGATAATTAACTGATATTTCATAATTGTTAGATTTTATTGAGACAATATAGTAAGTGCTATGCAAATATTATTAACAGTATTATGCTCTATATCTTTGCTGTTGGGAAGATTACATGAGTTAACATGTATCAGACACTTAGGTAGGGTCACTACTGCTGTATATCATCTTTGTATAAAGTAGAGGAAGATGCCCATCTCAGGTCCCTTAGTTGGGAAACCAGGTATAAGGCTTGGCTGCAAAGTAGCAGCTGCATTATAGTGACCAGTTACTACTCACATGGCAAATTTCCGATGGGTCCAACCTGTACAATCTCATAGGCTGGCCTTGGGCTTTGAGCAGTGCCCAGCACAGAGTAAGTGCCAGCTGTTTAGGTACTTATAACCCTATACGAAGATCACCCCTAGATAAGGGGGGAAGTTTCAGCACTTTTCACTTACCAACAAATAAGGATGCATCCCCCTACTCAAGTAGCAAAGGTTTTTCAGCATCTTCAGCCTTTTTGTCCCGGACCACTCCCCACTCTTCTCCTGAAGTCCTTGACAGCCAAGGCCTCTTGTTCTTTTGTCCTCTTGTCCATTTCTGTACCAAAATTTACTCTTTCTCCCCTCCCCTCCCACCTCGCCTTCTCTTTTTTTTTCTTCTCTTCCATTCCCCTCACTTTCCTTCCTTTCCTTTCCCTTCTGATCTAACTCAGCATCCTAACTGCCAATTAATTACAATTCAAGAGCTTGATTGGATGCTGAAAAGCTAATGTGTCTGCAACATTTTTTCCTATAACATCTCCCTACTGATGTTCACATGTAATTTTTTAAATTAAAATTAGAAAAAATATTCAATCATATATTATTTTGGAAATTCTTTTGAAAGAGAAGAAAGACATTTTTCAATATCTGCTGCCATATACATTTCTGTTTAAGAAGAGCATATTGACCACACTGCATATATGACCTACTAGCTACAAAACGGTTTCCCAAATGTGCCATTAAAATATTAGGGACATTTTTTTTAAGAGTTCATAGGATTTCCCTCTTCAAATACCAATACACAATTTTTAAAAGCTGTCAACAGAAACAAATTGAAATGTAGATCAGAATACCTCCAATGATATCTATTTTAATAATGTCAATATTTATTAGAAAAAAAATATTTCCCTTGACAATGTTATTTTACTCCAGCAGCAACAAAAATGCTGTCATATCAGAAAGATGGTAGTACTTTTTTTTATACTAAAGAGTGCCTCTAGCACAATTCTTAAAAGTTTTCTAGGAGACATTCAAGATGGCGGAGGAATAAGACATGGAGATCACCTTCCTCCCCACAACTACATCAGAAATACATCTACACGTGGAACAACTCCTACAGAACACATACTGAACGCTGACAAAAGACCTCAGACCTCCAAAAAGGCAAGAAATTCCCCACGTACCTGGGTAGGGCAAAAGAAAAAAGAATAAACAGAGACAAAAGAATAGGGACAGGACCCGCACCAGTTGGAGGGAGCCGTGAAGGATGAAAGGTTTCTACACACTAGAAGCCCCTTCACGGGTGGAGACTGCGGGTGGTGGAGGGGGGGGAGCTTCAGCGCTGCAGAGGAGAGCACAGCAACAGGGTTGGGGAGGACAAAGCAGAGAGATTCCCGCACAGAGGATCGGTGCCGACCGGCACTCACCAGCCCGAGAGGCTTCCCTGCTCACCCGCCGGGGTGGGCGGGGGCTGGGAGCTGAGGCTCGGGCTTCGGTCGGAGTGCAGGGAGAGGACTGGGGTTGGCAGCGTGAACACAGCCTGCGGGGGGTTAGTGCACCACAGCTAGCCAGGAGGGAGTCCGGGAAAAAGTCTGGAACTGCCTAAGAGTCAAGAGACCATTGTTTCAGGTGCACGAGGAGAGAGGATTCAGAGCACCGCCTAAACGAGCTCCAGAGACGGACGCGAGCCACGGCTATCATCGCGGACCCCAGAGATGGGCATGAGATGCTAAGGCTGTTGCTGCTGCCACCAAGAAGCCTGTGTACAAGCACAGGTCACAGTCCACACCTCCCCTCCGAGGAGGCTGTGCAGCCCGTCACTGCCAGGGTCCCAGGATCCAGGGACAACTTCACCAGGAGAACTCACGGCACGCCTCAGGCTGGTGCAATGTCACACCAGCCTCTTCTGCCACTGCAGGCTCACCCTGCACTCTGTATCCTTCCCTCCCCCTGACCTGAGTGAGCCAGAGTCCCTGAATCAGCTGCTCTTTAACCCCGTCCTGTCTGGGCAGGAACAGATGCCCTTGGGTGACCTACATGCAGAGGTGGGGC
Organism: Aethalodelphis obliquidens; assembly: GCF_003676395.1. Lineage (NCBI taxonomy): Eukaryota > Metazoa > Chordata > Mammalia > Artiodactyla > Delphinidae > Aethalodelphis > Aethalodelphis obliquidens. Next base: position 10,419,413 of record NW_020837973.1, read on the forward strand.
AAATCCAAAGCTGAACCCCAGGAGCTGTGTGAACAAAGAACAGAAAGGGAAATCTCTCCCAGCAACCTCAGGAGCAGGGGATGAAATCTCCACAGTCAACTTGATGTACCCTGCATCTGTGGAATACCTGAATAGAAAACAAATCATGCCAAAATTGAGGTGGTGGACTTTTGAAGCAATGATATATATATATTTTTTCCTTTTCTCTTTTTGTGAGTGTGTATGTATATGCTTCTTTGTGTGATTTTGTCTGTATAGCTTTGCTTTTACCATTTGTCCTAGTGTTCTGTGTGTTTTGCTTTGTTTTTTTTTTAGTATAGTTTTCAGCACTTGGTATCATTGGTGTATTTGTTTTTTGGTTTGGTTGCTCTCTTCTTTCTTTCTTCTTTTTCTCTTATTTATTTTCTTTTTTCCTTTTATTTTATTACTTTTCAATTTTTTATTTTTAATAACTATTTTTTATTTTAATAACTTTTATTTTATTTTATTTTTCTCTTTCTTTCTTTCTTTTATTCTACCTTTTCTTCAGAGCCGTGTGTCTGACAGGGTCTTGGTGCTCCAGCCGAGTGTCAGGCTTGTGCCTCTGAGGTGGGAGAGCACAGTTCAGGACATTGGTCCACCAGAGACCTCCCAGCTCCACATAATATCAGACAGCGAAAGCTCTCCCAGGGATCTCCTTCTCAATGTTAAGACCCAGCTCCACTCAACGATGAGCAAGCTACAGTGCTGGACAACCTATGCCAAACAACTAGCAAGACAGGAACACAACCCCATCCATTAGCAGAGAGGCTGCCTAAAATTATAATAAGGTCACAGACATCCAAAAACCCACCACCGGATGTTGACCTGCCCACCAGAAACACAAGATCCAGTCTCATCCACCAAAACACAGGCACTAGTCCCCTCCACCAGGAAGCCTACACAACCCACTGAACAAACCTTAGCCACTGGAGGCAGACACCAAAAACAACAGGAACTATGAACCTTCAGCCTGTGAAAAGGAGACCCCAAACACAGTAAGTTAAGTAACATGAGAAGACAGAGAAACACAGAAGATGAAGGAGCAAGGTAAAAACCCACCAGTCCAAAGAAATGAAGAGGAAATAGGCAGTCTACCTGAAAAAGAATTCAGAGTAATGATAGTTAAGATGATCCAAAATCTTGGAAACAGAATGGAGAAAATACAAGAAACATTTAACAAGGACCTAGAAGAACTAAAGAGCAAATAAACAATGATGAACAACAAAATAAATGAAATTAAAAATTCTCTAGAAGGAATCAATAGGAAAATAACTGAGGCAGAAAAACGGATAAGTGACCTGGAAGATAAAATAGTGGAAATAACTACCACACAGCAGAATAAAGAAAAAAGAATGAAAAGAATTGAGGACAGTCTCAGAGACCTCTGGGACAATATTAAATGCACCAACATTCGAATTATAGGGGTCCCAGAGGAATAAGAGAAAAAGAAAGGGACTGAGAAAATATTTGAAGAGATTATAGTTGAAAACTTCCCTAATATGGGAAAGGAAATAGTCAATCAAGTCCAAGAAGTGCAGAGAGTCCAATATATCATAAATCCAAGGAGTAACATGCCAAGACACATATTAATCAAACTATCAAAAATTAAATACAAAGAAAAAATATTAAAAGCAGCAAGGGAAAAGGAACAAATCACATACAAGGGAATCCCCATAAGGTTAACAGCTGATCTTTCAGCAGAAACTCTGCAAACCAGAAGGGAATGGCAGGGCATATTTAAAGTGATGAAAGGGAAAATCCTACAACCAGGATTACTCTACCCAACAAGGATCTCATTCAGATTCGAAGGAGAAATTAAAACTTTACAGACAAGCAAAAGCTAAGAGAATTCAGCACCAACAAACCAGATTTACAACAAATGCTAAAAGAAGTTCTCTAAGCAGGAAAAACAAGGGAAGGAAAAGACCTACAATAACAAACCAAAAACAATTAAGAAAATGGTAATAGGAACATACATATCGATAACTACCTTAAATGTAAATGCTCCAAACAAAAGACATAGACTGGCTGAATGGATACAAAAACAAGACCAATATACATGCTGTCTACAAGAGACCCACTTCAGACCTAGGGACACATACAGACTGAAAGTGAGGGGATGGAAAAAGATATTCCATGCAAATGGAAATCAAAAGAAAGCTGGAGCAGCAATTCTTGTATCAGACAGTAATACAGATCAATGGAACAGGATAGGAAGCCCAGAGATAAACCCACGCACATATGGTCACCTTATTTTTGATAAAGGAGGCAAGAATATACAATGGAGAAAAGATAGCCTCTTCAATAATTGGTGCTGGGAAAACTGGACAGCTACATGTAAAAGAATGAGCTTAGAACACTCCCTAACACCATATACAAAAATAAACTCAAAATGGATTAAAGACCTAAATATAAGGCCAGATGCTTTAAAACTCTTTGATGAAAGCATAGGCAGAACACTCTATGACATAAATCACAGCAAGGTCCTTTTTGATCCTCTAGGAGTAGAGAAGTGGAAATAAAAACAAAAATAATAATAAATAAATGGGACCTAATGAAACTTAAAAGCTTTTGCACAGCAAAGGAAACCAAAAACAAGATGAAAAGACAACTGTCAGAATGGGAGAAAATATTTGCAAATGAAGCAACTGACAAAGGATTAATCTCCAAAATTTACAAGCAGCTCATGCAACTCAGTATCAAAAAAAACAAGCAACTCAATCCAAGAATGGGCAGAAGACCTAAATAGACATTTTTCCAAAGAAGATACACAGATTGCTAACAAACACATGAATGAATGCTTAACATCACTAATCATTAGAGAAATGCAAGTCAAAACTACAGTAAGATATCACCTTAAACCAGTCAGAATGGCCAACATCAAAAAAGCTACAAACAATAAATCCTGGAGAGGGTGTGGAGAAAAGGGAACCCTCTTGCACTGTTGGTGGGAATGTGAACTGATACAACCACGATGGAGGTATCTTAAAAAACTAAAAATAGAACTACCATATGACCCAGCAATCCCACTACTGGGCATATACCCTGAGAAAACCATAATTCAAAAAGAGTCATGTACCAAAATGTTCATTGCAGCTCTATTTACAATAGTCTGGAGACGGAAACAACCTAAGTGTCCATCATCGGATGAATGGATAAAGATGTGGCACATATATACAATGGAATATTACTCAGCCATTAAAAGAAATGATATTGAGCTATTTGTAATGAGGTGGATAGACCTAGAGTCTGTCATACAGAGTGAAGTAAGTCAGAAAGAGAAAAACAAATACTATATGCTAACACATATATATGAAATCTCAAAGAAAATAAAATGGTTCTGATGTACCTAGGGGCAGGACAGGAAAAAAGACATAGACGTAGAGAATGGACTTGAGGACACGGGGTGGGGGGAGGGTAAGCTGGGACAAAATCAGAGAGTGGCATGGACATATATACACTACCAAATGTAAAATAGATAGCTAGTGGGAAGCAGCTGCATAGAACAGGGAGATCAGCTCAGTGCTTTGTGACCACCTAGGGGGGTGGGATATGGAGGGTGGGACGGAGACGCAAGAGGGAGGGGATATGGGGATACATGTATATGTATAGCTGATTCACTTTGTTATAAAGCAGAAACTAACACACCATTGTAAAGCAATTATACTCCAATAAAGATGTTAAAAAATTTTTTCTAGTGTTGCCAAGCTCAGATTTTATATAATTCACTTGTGTCCTGATTAAGATACATATGAAGGAATAGAGAGCAAGGTAAGACTTTGGAATATATACTCAGTGAGGCATTTATCTGAACATAAAAACTATTGTTAGAAAGATAAAGAGTGACCTTCTCTGTGAAAATAAACAAAAAATTGCTGCTAACTTGGTTCTTTTGTTATTATGTGCCAAGCATTGCATATAATAAAATTGTTTTATGAAAAATTTGGAAGCCAAGTATAACTAACTTCTAGAGGTGAGTTCCATTTGCTTCTGTCATGCACCTCTTAGGGACACTAGCATTGTGAGGCTACCTAACCCCAATTTAAGGGACTGAGATTTGAGTTTGGGAGAGAACTGGTTCATCCTTATTTCTGGGGTGCAGTGTTTCAGGGCCGCCACCTAAAGTGCAGGTTGTTTAGGAGGGCTCCAATGTAGATGGGTTTGAATTTCAACTTAGAGCTTTCTCATCCTTCAAGACTGTCACATATGCTGCTCATACACATAGGGTCTCAGCTACCTATTTCAGAATTGAAAATCACTTCTCTTTCGATTTCCATTTGCCAGATGTTGTCCTGGAGATGCTTCATCGCCTTGGTTCCAATGCTGTTTATACTTTACCTCTGGTGCTGAGCAAAGGGTTGTTCTAAAATGTCTAGTTCATTTTACTGGGGAAGGATGGTCCACAGTTTTTTGTAGTCAATAATTTTAAGTAATTTTCTGTTTCCTAAGCAGAATACATTTCTCTTGGAATTTTAAAGCTTGTAAATAAGGGTCAGGCAAGTCACAGCTACCCACATCACATGGTCAAAGAAAACTAAACTACTGGTGAAATTTTTATTCATTATCCTTGGACAGCAAACATTCTGATAGTAATGACAAAAATTAGAGTGATATTAAACTATGAGGAGAAATAACCAGCAGTCCAGATTGTTTCATGACAAAAAAAAACATAGCCATTGGGAGAAAATATTTATTAATTCATACATTTGTTCATTTACTCAGCAGCTTTTTTTGAGGGACTCACCTCTGCTGTATTAGGTATTGAGATGGGCATTGGGATTCAGCAGATAACAAGGGTAATATGGACCCTTGCTTCTTAGGTGGCTTAAAACCCCAGCATGTAGAGAAATGTGTATTTCATTTTCATGAGTAGTAAAGAGGCAGCAGTGATGAAGCTTCAAATTTTAAATTTAAATAGGCCTTAGAGATCATCTAGTCAAATTTCCTCATTTAATGAACAGGAAAAAGGGAACGAGCTTCATTCATTGTCCCAAGGTCTCATAGGTTGTTAGTGAATGAACATAGAGCACATTTCTTTCTTCCAACTCTCAAAAGGGTTGTTTTTGTTATATCACTGTGGCCTCTTTAATCAACTGAGTACATTGGACCCCTTTTATGAATACATTTTAGACATTGAAAATAGTGACGTGGCCTCTGAATTCATAGATCTAATGACTTGAAATGCCATTTTTGTTCATGTAACTTCAAAAACTAACAATACTTTAAAAAAATTTAGACTAAGTTGGTCCACTATGTTCAGTATAGTGTAGCTATACACAAAGTTGAAAACAATTTTATCAGACATGAATAAGCACCTGAATCGTAATATATATTAAATATTACCTTTTAATCTACAACAGTTTTTTCCGAAAGTTATTTTCTGGACCACTCGGTTCTGCTAGCACTTTCCCATTTTTCTCACTGCTTTAGTTATTAAAATAAAATGTTAGTTTTATATTTATTTCCATAATGAATTAGCAATTTATGATATTAAAAGAAAATTAAGTAATTACTATAAACAGCATAAAATTAAGAAGTAATACATGTGTGTAATATTAGTTGTAAATCTATGATACTTTTCTCAACATTTGTTTACAGAATCACAAAGTTCTATTAATACCTTCCGAGCTAAATTCTTATTGTTTTTGCTTTTCTAAAAAGTAAACATTAAAACATTTTTATGATCATTTTACAGTATATAAGTGAAACAAAATAGAAGTACCTTATCTATATTATCAAAAGCCATTGTTTATTCTAATAATATTTGCAAAAGTTTAATATGTCAAACTGAATGCTGAACCAGTTTTCCAATCCTTGTTTGCTGTGAAGAAAGTCCCAGTATTTTTACAGAAATTAACAACTCATAAATCAGAGAAGAAAAATACATAAAGTCTTACATTGAAGAGAAATGTTAAATTGTTGGAACAGTAATAGCTCTAGCTATTCAGCAGTAGAATTATCTTCCTAGTACATATTTAAGTGAGGAGTTCTAATGATGTGTGCATTTTGTTTCGTGGAAACGTTCACAGTTTGCTAAAACACAGAAAATATAATGGTCCATCCTCATTTCTATTAAGAGAATGTAAAGTTGCAATATTTGGCCTGCATTCATATTCCAAAGAGCATAGTTTAAAAGGTAAGTGCTCAAAGTTAACTGGAAGAATTGAAAAAAAAGTTTAAATTTAACTAGCTTTTGTACCAGGGCGATAGCTGCTAAGGACATTTTAAATAGTGAGAGAGGTAAATGTTCTTTGTACTGCAATCCTTAGTGAAATCTGAAGAAGTGGACTTACAATAATAATTACAATAATAAAATGAAGTGGAGTTACAATAATAATTACAATAATAGAATGAAAGCAAGGGCTGTGCTTTCCAGAATAAAATATACAGGCAGAGCAAAATGTAATAAATAGAAACTAGGATTTTAGCTCAAAATATAAAATTTATGTGAGCAGAGATAACAAATTATTTATACTTTGGCTTTGTATACATCAATAAATAATCCATTCTTTGGTCATATCCTCATGACCACTTATTTTGGGAAAAAATGGGTCTTTTCTGGTGATTTAATTATTGAAACAATAAAGGAAAATATTACAATGTCATCATGTTTGACAAAAAAATTTGAACAATGCATTATTGAGAATTCTCATTTTCTAAACCTCTTACTAGCCACTTGAGACTTCTCGCATCTTCATCTCTTTCTGTTTGTTCTCTTTTGGCAGATCCAGGAAACTCTGAACAATTTTTAGAGAAACTTTTTTTCTGTACACACATCAAAGTGGCAACTTTTTAATGATCCGTAAGTTAGAGAAAGCCAGATAGTTTCTTTGGCCTTTGTGAAACTATTAGAAGAAAGCAGGGGATATTTTATTTCTTTTCTTAATTGCCTTCCCAAGTTCCCAAGGTAAGCAAAAGAAATTATATACCAAAAAAAAAAAAAAAAGAGAGAGAGAGAATTGTCAAAAGCTGTTTGCTGTGGTAGAGATGTTTTTCACTTTCTAAAATGTATTTATAAAAGTATTATACCACATATGGCTTCACGTAACAAGGAATAGAGCAATGAAAAAAATTTAAATACATTAATTTAAGTGAAAGATAGTATGGTAGAGCAGGAAAAGCATGAGAATTTTCTTGAAGGAGTGATTCTTAGCTTTTGAGGTGTTTGGTTTTCTTCTTTTCAAAGGAAGCATTGTAAAGTCAGTTAAGCTAGTTTATGTAAAGCTTCTGCTAGTTTCCTTTGTGGATTTTTCGACAAAGTCACACCATTTTGACTGATTTACTTCCTTAACTATCTACTAATTTCTTGCCACTAAAAGGAATGTGTGGGTATGTGTTTTAAGCAGAGCTAAGAATAATCGAGATAAGATAACATATTTTCCATTTCAGGAAAAGGGATGATGTATTTTCTATTAAAATTTTCTCCTAGGCCTTAAATTTTTTCTAGCTGTGAAGAGGTAGAAGGATGCAGAATAAAGAGAATTGGTGGAGTTTTGAGCTTAAAATTTGGATGTAGCGCTTACTATGTAGGTGATCCAGGACAATTAGATTCTCTAAAACTTATCTTTCTCACCTCTATGTAAGTATGCTAAGCCATGAGAATTATGGAGTCCAGTTCCTGGTGCATAGATACATGGGCTTCCAATTGAGGGTAGCAACAATTACTGACAAAATAGATTGCTAATAAGTATATTATTAATATTTTTTGACCTTTGGTGCTACATAACAAACCACAAAACTTAAGGGATCAAAACAACCATGAGCCTAGGGTTCTGCTGACCTGGGTCAGTCTTGTTGGTCTTGCTCATGGTCTATAACTATGTGGTAAGTTACTTGGGGACCAACCAGTTAGAAGGGTGTCATCTGGGAAAACTTAATTTTTGCTCCACAGGATTTTTTATCAGCAAGCTAGTCCAGTCTTGCTATCATGGTGGAGGGTAGAATTCTAAGCAACTGAGGTGATGTGCAAAGGACCTTGTGGTCCTAGGCAATGGATCATCACAAAGTTACTTTCATCGCCTTCTCTTGGCCAGAAGAAGACAAAGGCCAGCCAGAGCTTAAACTGCGGGGGCAAATGGATCACTTATTGTTGTGAGAATGGGCAAAACCATAATGAAATGATAAAAAGGTGCCAGGAAAATTTTCACTTGGGTCCTTAATGCATTTAGTCTTCTACTGTTTGAATGCTAAATTAAGTTAAAATCTACCAGTGTTTTATCTGAAGGCAGACACTTTTCAATAAAGATACTGAGAATGAACTAGATTCCATATCAAAAATATTCCATATCACAAGGAATTATTAAAAAATAGATGAAAAAGAAAATAAAATAATGGAAATGAAGTTCTTTGTGGGACAAAATACATTTTCGTAGATACTTTTTTTTTTTTTTTCTGCTGTACGTGGGCCTCTCACTGTTGTGGCCTCTCCCGTTGCGGAGCACAGGCTCCAGACGCGCAGGCTCAGTGGCCATGGCTCACGGACCCAGCCGCTCCGCGGCATGTGGGATCTTCCCGGACCGGGGCACGAACCCGTGTTCCCTGCACCCTGCATCGGCAGGCGGACTCTCAACCACTGCGCCACCAGGGAAGCCCAGTAGATACTTTTAAATATTTAAATCATAATTTGATAAACATTTTAGGTAGTATCAATGGCGTCAAGAGAAAAGCAAATTGAAATTAAAACTACTCAGTAGTTTCTTTCAATAATTTGTTCTTCTGGCTCAAGACTAAATATGCAGGGGTGGCTATGATTTAGCTTTCTTAAAATTATGTATCACCCAGTTTTTCTTGTTCTACCATAGTTATTGGGTTCTATTTTTTCTAATATGTATCAGCTTAACATTTAAGAAACAGAGATCATTATAAATATTTCTCAACTATAAGACCAGTACACTATTTTTGAACAGAATAAAGAAACGTTTTATGTATATATATATATATATATATATATATATATAGAATTGGCCTAATGAGAAGCCACATGAATGGCCACATGAGAAGCTGATGATGTAGAGGCACCAAATAGGACTGACTGAAGATGGCTGGTTGAGAAGTCTATTAGTAGTTGTTAGACTAATCTTACTGTAGGTCTGCACTCAAAGTTCTGGTGATTGGTCTGCTGTCATTGTTGGTCAACAGGGGGTAGAGTCAGGAATAAGAGATGGACATGGTGTGGCGGAGAGAAAGAACAAGGTGGAACCTGCTGGCAACACAGGGATCTGCCCCCACACAACCACACAGCAATGGCATTTGGATAGGGTCCATGACTGTTTCACATCCTCATTCTAAACCTCATGCAAATCCTCTTTTAACCAACTCCAACCTGGAATCTTACAGATGATGGGATTCTGGGAAACATACTTCCAAATCAACTAAGTCCATTTGTCAACATTACCTCTGTTCCTAATTCCCTTAATTGTTTTTCCTTTTTACATTTAAAAAATAAATAAGTAAATAAATAAAACATTAAAATTGATTTGTTTTGGCATACAGTTCTATGAATTTTACCACAAGTATAGATTTGTGTAACTACCACCAAAGAGGAAAGAGGATATTTTCATCACTCCAGAAAACTTCTTCACAGATACATAATCCCCTAGCCACATACTTGCCCAAACATGAACCTCTGACAAAAACTAAAACCACACTGAGACTGGATTCTTTCCCTCAGCATAATGCCTTTGAGATCCATCCAACTTATATGGGACTATCACTATTTGCTTCATTTTATTGCTGATTCATATTCCATTGTGTATCCATGTACTAGTCGAAGCATATTTTGGTTGTTCCAAATATGGGCTATTATGAATAGACCCACTGTATACATTTGTGTATAGGTTTTTGTTTGAATATAACTTCTTTTCTAGGGTAAATACCTAGAAGTAGATCGTTGTACCATATGATAGGTGTATACAGAACACTGTAAGAAATTGCTAGTGTTTTTCTAAAGGGTTGTACCATTTTGCATTCCCAGCAGCATTGTGTGAGGGCTTCAGCTGCCCTGCAGTTTCACCAGCTTTGGATTACTGGAATTTTTATTTTAGCTAATAAAATAAGTATACTTCTAATAAGTATACAGTGACATCCCATTAAAGTTGTAATTTGCAGTTCCCTAATGATGTTGCTGTTCTTTTCATGTGCCTATTTATTATCTGTATATCCTACTAAAGTTATTCTTCAACTCTTTTGTCCATCTTTGGATTGGATTATTTCCTTTTACTTGAATTTTGAGCATTATTTATACATTCTGCATATAAGTCCTTTGTAGGTAAATGCTTTGCAAACATTTATCCAAGTCCAAGATTTATTTGTCTTTACATTCTATTAACAGTGTCTTTTGAAATGAAATTTAAAAATTCAATGAAATCCAGTAGATCTTTTTTTATAGTTTTTATTTTTATGGATTGTGCTCTTAGTGTTAGGTGTAAAAACTTTTTGTCTAAGCACAGGTCAGGAAGATTATCTCCTCTATTTTATTTTCCTCTAAAATTTTTATAATTTTAGATTTTACATTTGGATCTATGACCTAATTTTTATATATTTATATAAACATATCTCAGTATATTTGACAACACATTTCCTCAGCTTTTGTTTATCTGAGAAAGTTCTTATTTCTTTTCCTGAAGAATATTTTCTATAGATATAAAATCTGGTTCTCAGATTTTTTCAACCCTTGGAAGATTTCAGGGCAGTATCTTCTTTCTTGTATGGTTTCTAATGAGAAGTCTGTTGTAATTCTTGTTCTTATTTATCTGTTAAGCGTCCTCTTCCCTCCCATCTCTGGCTGCCTTCAAGGTTTTCTGCATGTAAATTTGTCTTCAGTACTTTAACTATAATATACCTGGAGGTAGTTTTTTGTTTATTTGTTTTGTTTTAGTATTTATTCTGTTTTGTATGATCTGTGCTGTTTGGATCTGTGGTTTGTTGTCTGTAAAAATTTTTGCAAAGATTTTGGTAATTTTTTTATTTAAATAGTTTTCCTTCTAGAATCTCTCTTTCTTCTCCTTTTGGCATTGCAAAGATGTTAATGTTCCATTTTATTTTATCCTACATTTCTTGGCTGTCTTATTTTGTGTTTTTGACTTTTTTTTCTCTTTACATTTCAATGTGAGTAACTTTGACCAATCTTCAAGTTCACTGCATCAAACCTCTGCATGAGCTTGTTGAAAGTATTATAAATTTTTGCCACTCTCTTTTAATTTCTACCATTTCCTTTTGGTTATTTTCTATGGTTTCTGTCTTCTAATGATAATATTCATATAGTCCTGCAAGTTGTCTGCCTTTAACTATTTTAAATTCCCTGGCAGATAGATAGTTTTAGTGCTCACATCATATCTGAATATGGCTCTGATCATTATTTTGTCTTCTTATATTGTACATTTCTTGCCTTTTAGCATGTTTGCAATTTTTCTTTTTTGAAAACTGAGTATGTTTCTCAGAGGTGTAGATACCTTAGTAGATAGGACTTTACTGTGGGAGTTTTTGTTAATCTACCTAGTGCTTGAGCTGAGTTTGTTGTTGGTATGGAAACCACAGCTTTCAAACTTCTCTAGTTAATCTTGTTTCCAGACGCCCTTCCAGTTTTGGGGCTTCCCTTTTCTCCATGAAAGTCTACTTTTTGCAGGTCTCCTGGCTATAATCTACTGTTATTAGTGGACATTTATAAACATGGTTATAGGATGTAGGAAGGGCATTCTTTAATCTCCTACTTAAGTCTTAGTCTTCAGAATACACAGTGGAGCTGTATCATGAGGGTCTGACCCTCACAAGTGCTCCTGCTTGCCTTCAGGGCTAAGACTTTCCACTGGCACCCTAATCCCATTCTGGGTTGCAGCAGCAATAACTATTCCTCCAGTATTCCCAGTGCCTGTCCTTTAGGTCCTCTTTTCTGTCGATTATGGCTTTTTTGCATCCTTCAGTAAGACTGGAGGCTGGGGCTGTACTGAGTTCATGTCCCCTAATTGCAATGCAGTTTCACCATTATATTTGTTGATTTTCTTTCCCTTGCAGGTTGGACCTTTTGTTTGATAAGGGAAAGGTTTCTATGTATTCATTCATCCTCTACATGGCCTATAGGCACTTCCTGCACCATGGACAGTGGGCACTTTCTGTAGGGCCAAGTTTTGAGAGGTTTCTGGGGTTCCTGTAGGAAAGATATGCAAAAATGTCCCTATGTCCCAATGCTTCTCATTCTCTTGCTGGCCCATATTCAGCCTCCAGCAATTTGTCAGAATTTCCAATTTAATCCTCTTATTGGCTTATGTGGAGTCCTGTGGCTTCTGCCCAGGAAATAAATTCTTGGATCCTGTATCTCCCTGCAGGTGCCTGAATGATGGTGATTGGTCCCAAGACCTCAGGGTTTATGAAAAGTCATTAATTTTTGGTTTGTTCATGTTTTTACTATTGTTTTAGTGGAATGATGGCTTTCTATCTCTTTACTTATTTAAACTGTAACTGGAAGTTTGAAAGATTTTTATTTTTTAATTTATAATCTCACTTGCTAGGTAAGTTCTTTGATATGTTATTTACTATAATTCATAAAACAGACAAGATCTATGCCTTCATGCAGCATAAGGAAAAGAAAAAAATAGATTGAAGAAATTAATAGATCCTTGCTTACAAACATATAACATGGTACATATATTAAAGATACATCAGTTCCTTTTGTGCATTTCAAATGTTGGAATATTTTGGAGTCCTGTAAATTTTTGAATAACAGAAAATAGATGTGAATTTTTGCAGCACTGATCTCTTAAATACAAAGTTCTAAAAAAAAAGTATAGCTGAGATAAGAATTCTTCAGGAAAATATTAGATTGTTGATACCAACATAGGCAGACAATTTTTTTAGCAGTAGTCAGCATTTTTGTAACACCCTATCATCAAAGAAAATAATTGCATTCTAATTTTCCTTTAAAATTCACTAAATAAGGGACATCCCTGGTGGCGCAGTTGTTGAGACGGGGATGCAGGGGACACGGGTTCATGCCCCAATGTAGGGGACATGGGTTCGTGTCCCGGTCCGGGAAGATCCCACATGCTGTGGAGCAGCTAGACCCGTGTGCGATGGCCACTGAGCCTGTGCATCCGGAGCCTGTTGCTCTGCAACGGGGGAGGCCACAGCAGTGAGAGGCCCGCATACTGCAAAAAAAAAAAAAAAAAATTTCACTAAACAACATTTTCTTTACAAGTTTGGGCAACTTTTCAAAACCCATTGACGACTCAGAGACTAGCAGCTCACTAATTTTCACTGTTCTATTTTGGTATATTTTGGTTATCATTTAATTCTTAATAATTCCAGAAACTACTATCTTTTCTTTACATAGATTAAAATTTACCAAGGGAAAGGATTTCCTAAATGGTTTTGTTTTTTCCCAACAATATCTTTTACAGAGATTTATAAGTTCAAATGTTGAGTTCTTAGCAATCTGAGTCACATTATGTACCATAGATTTCTGCCACCATAACTTTATTAACATAATTTAGTACTGTCAATAATCTACTCCTGCCAGAGGACAGGAATTGCTTTACTAAAAGAACACATCACATGCACTCACAAATGAATCTTATTGAAGAAGAAAACATAATACTTTTCCATGAGGAAAAAACAATACTTAATTTCCTTAACATCAAGTAGAATAAAACACTGCTGAAAAACTAACTACTGTAAAATGCATGATAATTCTTTGCCTTGGGTGATATTATGGGCTGAATTGTGCTCTCCCATCTCATTCATATGTTGAAGTATTAATCCCTAATACCTCATAATATGACTGTATTTGGAGTTCTGGCCTTTAAAATGGTAATTAAAGTTACATAAGATCATTAGGGTGGGTCCCAATCCAATGTGATTTGCCTTCTTATGAAAAGAGATTAGAGGGGCTTCCCTGGTGGCGCGGTGGTTGAGAGTCCGCCTGCCGATGCAGGGGATACGGGTTCGTGCCCCAGTCTGGGAAGATCCCACATGCCGCGGAGCAGCTGGGCCCGTGAGCCATGGCCACTGAGCCTGCGCGTCCGGAGCCTGTGCTCCGCAGCGGGAGAGGCCACAACAGTGAGAGGCCCGCGTACCACAAAAAAAAACAAAAACAAACAAACAAAAAAAGAGATTAGGACACAAACACATACAGTGGAAAGACCATGTGAAGACAGAGAAAAGATGGCCATCTACAAGCCATGTAGAGCGGTCCCAAAATAAACCCAACCCCACCTATGTCTTAATCTTGGATTTTTAGCCTCCCAGAACTGTGAGAAAATAAATTTCTGTTATTTAAGCCACCAAATCTATAGTACTCTGTTATGACAGCCTTAGTAAACTAACACAGATGATTGCAGATAACTAGTTTTGAAATTATAATACAGAATATGAATGAGGTCCATCTAAATCCCACTGGAAACAATCATCAGTCCCATTAATTTTATGAAGATAATTAAGAACAAATCAAAGAATAGGAATAATAAGATATCCTTACAAATACAGAAATAGGAAATCTGAATGGAACTAAGGAAATCATAGCCTGTTGATGAGTGAAGTTCAAAAGCTATCATCTTTTTCTTTCACTTTCAAAATTTGTATATTCTTGGTGTTGACATTAGGGTACTAAATCGGTTTGATTGATTATTCCTTATGAGGGAGACTATAGTCTATTTAGAAAAGCAGTGGAGATAAGTGTGTGGACAAGGAGATTTCACAATTCTCCTCTGTGTTGACATGTTTAGATGTTGCTACCAAATGATGTTATACTATTTCACTGGAATCTAGATATGGTCCCCAGTTTCCTTCTGAACATAGCGTTCCATACTGCCAATAGCTATTGGTAAGATTCACTTAATTCAGTCACTAAGGAGATGATTATTTGAAGAATACCACGTGTCAGGCAATGCTATAGGCACCAAGGGAAGTAGCAGGTGGAAAGGAGTCAAGTAGGTGGCCTGCAAAATCCATTCATTTATCTTTGCCATGCAGATGCTCAGAGAGAAGGCAGCTGGCAGCTTAATGTCATTATAAACACACTGATAACTGATCTTATGGTTAATAGACCAACAGTATTTTCTAGGAGGAGTATCTTTATGTAAAAATATTTCTAATGAGTTGTTTCTGGTTTAGCATTGCTACAGCAAACCAACATAGGACCTATGGGGCATGGATCCCTGAGAAATTTCCTGGAAGTTCTAACCAAGCATAAAATGGAGATTTTTTAACCTAAAATGCTGTGTGATGTGTCCCAGGTCATACCCTGGGACAGAGAGCACATGTCCAACAGAAAAATCCTGGAGAACCACATTTGTGTCCCTGATATCTAAACTTTGCCTGCATTTCTTGATTCTGTATCTTTGAAATGATGAATGTTCTTTGAGACTGGTACAGCTTCCAATGTGTGAGTCTGATTTGATAGACCTATGCATAGTGTTAGCTCAATGATGTACAAAACAATAACACTTACACTGATGGATCATGTACTTTGGTGGATGAAGATGAAGCAAATCAGTCATCTGAATAACAATGTGGGGCTAGTGAACAGGTGACCTTCATGGCCATGCACATGAAATGTGTAACAATTAGAGTTATTTCTTATGTATAAATCTGCAAATCTGAATGCAGTCTTTTTGAGCTACCATTATAATTACAGTTCCTCAATTTCTCATCTGAAGACCTTGGCGCAAGGCATGGCTTGGAACTCAGACATTTTTCAGATTTTTAGAAAGTAGTTTTGAAGGTAATATCTTCATGCTCAAAAATTTTAATATTTATTAAATAAAATGTATGAATACACATGAAAACTACCACAATGCAGATTATAATATGTTGCTTCCCATCAGTACAGAGTATGCAACCAATTGAGCTAAAGAACAACTCAGTTTTCAGAGGATTTGGGCTTATACCATTATAGGTAAGGATTTGTACAACTGCATTATCCTTATTATTAGCTCTCTATATTTTAAAATGAATAATTTTTCAAAGAATTTTTTTATTTTTTGTTTTAAATTAAACTGATTGTTTTCCCTGCCTGATATGGATCTGTCATCTAGGGATTTCTTGTATTATCTTCCGCATTTAATTAAGTGCATTGATTCATTGAGTCCATGGCTTCTTCTATTTTTTTTTTCAAATTTGCTCTAACAAATTTATCTTCAAAATGGATATGTGGGAATATATTTAGATGCGCTGGTAAAATAAAAAAAATGTTTAAGTTTTATAGACCTAAATCATAATTTGGGTAAAAAAATTCTAGCATCAAAATAATTTTTCCTCAGAATTTTGAAGATATTTTTCAATTGAACTTTGAACCTAGTGTTGCTGATGGGTTCAGTGCTGACAATCAAGATTTTATTTCATTGCCAATAACCTAATTCTTCTTTTGGAAGCCCTTAGTATCTTCTCCTTAACTTTTATTTTTTTGAAATTTCAACATGACTTTTCAAGGTGATAGCTCTTTTTTTATTTATCTTGTTTGTTACCTGTCAGGGCACTTAACTACAAATACTTTTACCTAGATATAAGATTTGGGAATTTTTTTTGTTACTCCTTTTATTACCAAACCCAACTTGGGTCTGGTTGCTGTGCATGGTAATGCCAATCTACTGACACTGGATAGTGGTGAAGAAAAGTGCAATGTTTATTGCAGACACCAAGCAAGGAGTCCAGGTAGCTTGTATTTAAAAGACCCGAACTCCCCATAGGCTTTCAGGGAAACGTTTTTAAAGACAGTGTGAGGGAGGGGGGCTGTGTGATCAGCTAGTGGACATTCTTCTGATTAGTTGGTGGTGAGGTAATTGGGAGTCAACATGATCAACCTTCTGGCTCCAACTACTCTGGGGTCTACATGCCTGTGGGCAGCATACAGTTAACTTCTTTCACCTGGTGGGGGTTTCAGTATCTGCAAAACAGCTCAAAGGACATGGCTCAGAATATTATCTGTAGCCCTTGGGGAGGAACTAAAGATCATTAACTTTGTTCAATGGCTAAACTATTTTAATTTTGTCTTATTTGACTATTTTCCATTTTTTCTGCATTTTATCTCTCCTCTGATTAAATTTATTCTTTGGAACTCAGGGAAGACCTAGGAGGATAGAGTTTTTATACAGACAAGAGGCAGAAAGAGGACATTGGGGAGTGTCTCTTCCGGGAAGTCTCCATAGAATCCTGCTTGGTTACACTTTGATGTCATTCTTCATCTATGTTTTCTGTTCCCTCTTTTTAATAAAGAGATTTTGTCATCCTAGTTTAATCTTATGTATTTCTTAAAGTTTCACACATCATTTTCATTTTTGTATTTTTGGGAAATTATTTTATGGGAAATTATTTAATTCTAACATTTTTTGTTTAATTGCAGGTTTGCGGGTTTTTAAAAAACTTGGCTTTATTTTCAAATGACTTCTTTATATAACCCTATTATTTTAAAAAAATTGAGTGCTTCTTAGGAGTCAAGTATTATTTTGAGATATAAGTGACATATAACATTGTGTAAGTTTAATGTGTACAACCTGTTGATTTGATACATTTATACATTGTAGTATGATTACTGCCATAGCATTAGTTAACAATCTATCACATCACATAATTACCACTTCTTTTTTGTGGCCAGAACATTTAAGATCTAGGCTCTAAGCAAATTTGAAGTATATGAGACAGTATTATTAAACACAATGTTGTTTAATAGATCTCCAGAACCTATCTTCTACCTTCAAGTTTATACACTTTGACTGACATCTCTCCAATTCTTTCATCCTCTGCCCTTGGTAACCACCATTCTATTCTCAGTTTCTACAAGTCTGGCTATTTTAGATTTCTCGTATAAGTGATATCATACAATAATTTTCTTTCTCTGTTTGACTTATCTCACTTAGCATAATGCTCTCCAAGTCCATTCATGTTGATGTAAATGGCAGGATTTCCTTCTTTCTCGTGGCTGAATAATATTCCTTTGTGTGTCTGTATATCCTTTGTGTGTGTATGTATATCTATATCTCACATCTTCTTTATCCATTCATTTTTTGACAGAAACTTCAGTTGTTTCCATACCTTGACCATTGTGAATAATGCTACAATAAACATGAGAGTGCAGATATCTTTTTGATACAATTTTTAGTTCCTTAGAATATATACCCAGAAATGGGATTGCTGGATCATACAGTAGTTCTATTTTTAATTCTTTGAGGAACTTCTAAACTGTTTTCCATAGTTGCTGTACCAATTTACATTCCCACCAGCAGTGCTCAAGTGTTCCCTTTCTCCATATCTTTGCCAATACTTGTTATCATTGTCTTTCTCATAACAGCCATTCTAACAAGTATGAGGCAGTATCTCATTGTGGTTTTGACTTGCATTTCCCCAGTGATTAGCTATATTGAGCATTCTTCCATGTACCTATTGGCTATTTGGATGTCTTCTTCAGAAAAACATCTATTCAGTTCCTCTGCCCATTTTTTTAATCAATTTTTTTCTTGCTATTGAATTATATGAGTTTATATATTTTGTATATCAACCCTTTATCAGGTATATGGTATGCAAGTATTGTCCCATTCCATATGTTGCCTTTTCATTTTGTTGACTGTTTTTTTGTGCATAAGCTTTAACCTATTATTTTTTGAGGATAAAATATCTTCTCATATATCTCTTAGAATATAAATTAAACTACAGAAGGTCCCTGACTTCCAATAGTTTAACTTAGGGTTTTTGACTTTACGATGGTGCAAAAGTAATACACATTCAATAGAAACCATACTGAGAATTTTGAATTTTGATTGTCTCCTGGGTTAGTGATGTGTGGCTCAGTTCTCTCTGGTGAAGCTGGACAGCAACAGTGACCTGCAGTTCCCGATCAGCCACACCATTCCGAGGTGATACACTTACAACCATTCTGCCCCCTTACAACTATTCTGTTTTCATTTAGTACAGTATTCAATAAATTATATGAGATAATAAACACTTTATTATAAAATAGGCTTTGTGTTAGATGATGTTGCCCAACTGTAAGTGTTCTGAGCACCCTTAAGGTAGGCTAGGCTAAGTTATGATGTTTAGTAGGTTAGGTGTGTTAAATGCATTTTGATGTAAAATATTTTTAATTTACAATGGGTTTATTGGGATGTAACCCCATTGTAAGTTGAAGACCAGTAATTTGAAAGTTTGCTCCTGTTTCCTGAATTATTACTGTTTCCTTCAGCATTGATTATGCTGTTTATTAATCTTGGGTTTTTTCCTTCCATGCAGTGCATTTTATTACAATGTTTTATGGATTTGCTTCTTGTTTACGGCTGGTAAAGCCAGTATCTGCTCCCAGTCAACTCTTGCAATACTCAGGTTCTCATGCACAACATTTGGTTTGTTATATCCTGTCAAGATTCTTCAACTGATGGCTGATCACCCTTTATAAATGAGTACAAGTAAAAGACTCACTACAGTACAAACAAGGGAAAAAGCCATGGTCCCCTATGCTGCAGTGTCTCCTGGAGCCACAATTGCAAATCATGACCTTCTTCTTCTACAGTCCATCTTACATGCCTCAAACCAAGGCCAGCACTTCCACTGGCCCATGGCTCTGCTCAGTGGGATAACCCCAATCTCCATGTGAATCCTCTTTACATTGCCCTTGTCAGGCTGAAGTTTTCAATTGTAGTAATTAAATAATTGTAAAATTCCCCCATTTACAATTATTACCAGAAATGCAATATCCAGGAAATCCTTGAGTTCTAGACACACTCCTCCTTGGTCTCTTTATCAGTAGCACCTCTGTCACCTTACGATAATCATGCTCTGATATCTCTGCAAGGATAATTAATTCTCTATGTGCTTGGCTTACAAACATGAGGAATCAAAAATGACCAGGCAGTAATTGTAGCTTTACAATGAGAAGAACCACCGTTGAATTTCCTCATACAAGCATCCCTCGCTTAGGGACAGAAGTTGCTAGCAGGCCAAAATTGCAGGCACCGGAAGGACAAATTCTCCTAGTGTATTACTAGAATTAATGATGAGAGAAACCATTCTTACTTTCACACCTTGGTCTCCATGCTTATATATTCTGTCTATTGCACCATAGCATTACACAGTTGCTAGTGGAAAAATATATACAATTACTTAAAAGAGAGTCCTATAATCCAATAGAATATTCCCTGAAGCTGATTCCTTAACTAAGCTTTTAAAAGACTCTTTCAATGCTTTATAAGAATAGCAACTTCTGAAAAATGTAAAGAATTGCAATTTTTCAGTGAATGTGACTCATAAGACTTCAGCTCTCTGATCTTGATCATTTTGGGTAATATGGGTCAATCAACATCCTTGTTGTCTGCCCATCTATCTCATTCTTAGGAATATCATGGTCTGTCATATTTCAGAGCATTCACTTGAGAATAGGACTTTTTGTGGTCTTCAGAGAAGCAGGGGCCTGATATCTACCAGCAAAGTGGATGGGACGTTTCAAAAGTTAGGGGCTCTGGGGTTTCAAGCATATCCAGGGATTTAATTCCTCATCAAAACCAGAATTTTAGTGAAGGAGAGTATTATTTTTCTACTGCTGCAAACAAGATACCACAAATTTATGAACTGAAAACAACACCCATTTATTAACTCTATACGTCAGAAATCTGGGCAGGCCTAACTGCATTCTCTGCTCAGGTTTTCACAATATTAAAATCAAGGTGTCAACTAGGCTGTGCTGTCATCTGAAGATAACTTTCCTCTTTCAGGCACATGTGGTTGTGACAGAATTCAGTTCCTTGACGTTGTGACTTGAGGTATTGATTCCTTGCTGGATGGCAGCTGGTAACAGAGCTCAGCTCAAAGAGGCTTGTCACATTTCTTGAAGAATGTGGACATTTCATCTTCAAGGACAGTAATGGCTAACCTCCCTTGTGTTGAATACTTCTCTTGCTTTAAGTATCTTTTACTGGGAAGAATTGTCTCATTGAGGGATCACCTGATTAGGCCAGGCTTACTAAGAATAATCTCTTTTTTTAAGCTCAACTTGCTTAGAACATTAAAAACATTTGCAAGATGTTTTATAGCAATACCTAATTTAGTGTTTGATTGAATACCTGGAAGAATGTGTATGCCTACCAAGAATGGAAATCTTGGGTGTCATCTCAAAATTCTGTCTACCACAAAGAGACTTGCCAGAGGTGTGAATTCAACTTTCTTTGTAATTTATTTTCCTCAAAATGCAATCTTGAAATTGATTTCCACCATAGTCACTCTCCTAGATATAAGAAATGGGGTTCTTTCAATACTGTTCATAATAACTATACTGGGTTGAATAGTGCCTCGCCAAAGTTCATGTCCACTTGGGACCTCAGAATGTGACCTAATTTGGAAATAGGGTCTTTGAAGGTATAATTAGTTAAGATGAAATCATATTGGATTAAAGTGGATCCTAATTCAATGACTTGCATCCTTATATGAAGAGAAAACCAGAGAATATAGGAAAATGCAATGCAAGATCTTTCTTGAGTTTTCAAAGGGAGTATGGCCTTGCCGAGATGTTGATTTCAGACTTAAAGCATCTAGAACTATGAGAGAATTAACTTCTATTGTTTTAAGCCATTTAGTTTGTGGCACTTAAGAAAGTATTACTTAGGAAAGTAATACAGAGGTTTTCTGGCTGTCATAACATGCCCTGAGTTTATAGTTGTTTGATCAACACAGTTACTTTCTTCCATTAGCACTTCAAAGGCAGTAAGCAGCAACAAACCAATATAACTTTCCTCATAGTTAGCACTGCCTTTATGGAGATACTGCATAAACTGGCACACCCTCTTCTACCTATACTTCATCCCACTTCAGTGTTTGAGAATCATGTTAATTGCATGCTATGTAAACCAGGGGATATAACCCCCTCCTGGAAATCCAGGGAAGAGTTGATGTTTCAGCTTGCATCCAAAGACTGTCTGGAGGCATAATCCCTTCTTCCTCTGGGGATTTCAGTCTTTTCCTCTTAAGGCCATCGACTGATTTGATGAGGCCCACCCACATTATGGGGTTAATCTGCTTTGCTCAAACTCCATTGATTTAAATGTTAATTTCATCTAAAATATTTCATAGAGACAGCTGGAACGTTATTTGACAAAATATCTGGGTATCATGGCTTAGCCCTGTTGACATGTAAAATGAACGATCACAACCAACTGTAAGGTTTTTTTTTTGCTACATACTAGCAATTCATCCAATTCCAGAAACACATCTTTCTAGGTACCACCTGTATTGCTGAAATAATAATAAGAATAAATATTTTATGCTGTTCACACTTAATAATCACTTTATTAAAAGTTTCATAAAGGATTTTAACATTTCTTTTTAACTTTTAAGCTGTATGTGATGAATCAGGAAATAAAAAAAAAGTAGTACAGTAAAATATTATTAATCTTGGAAGAGCCCTTACAGCTCTTTATTTTAGTCTTTATTTTATAGATGAGGAAATTCTGATAAAGAAAAACATAACTAATAACCAGTTATTAAAAGCTTTACATAATTTTTCTTCTAGTGAAACATTTTTTCTAATCTGACAATGAACATAATCAGTAACAGTGATCCATTATGAGGTAAAATGGCTAGATGTGCTTTGTTTTACACTTGTGTTATGTTTATTATGATTCTTATTACTGCTGTTATGGGGTGTGGAATATAATCATGTATGGGTCATAAGAGATGTGTTAAACATTTCCTGACTGATTCTAACAATTTCCTTAGAGGACTTTTCCTCTTGTTTCAGTTTCTTCCATCCTTTGAAAATCACTGATATATTACAGTTTTCATAAATATCATAAATCATAATTGATGGAAACTTTTTTGTTTCTGTCACATTAACTAAATCTGACTACTATATATCTATTTTAGTTGATTTTCATAACACCAAATATTCAACAAAATTTACTGAGCCCTTAATTCATATTTACATAAAGAGGGATATTGATTATTTAAAGGATTGACCCTGTCAAAAAGTAAAGAGCAAAAAAGACATTATTACTTATAATGATAATAATAATAATAACAAAATAATTATTGTTTAAATACTAATTCTTATACTAATACTAATAATTATAAGTAAAAAACATAAAAAATATAAGTTGCATATGGGAAAAATGATCAAATTCAACAGTAAACAAATAATTTCAAAGTAAATCCATAAAGTTAAACATGTTTCTCCTATCAGAACTGTAGAAGAAATCCTTAATGTGCAAATGATAGCTTGAATTCATTTTTCCTATATAACAGGTTATTATACAGTCAATTGAAATTAATATTTTATTTACGTTGTTTAGAATTTCACAAAGACAATTTATTTCAGCATACTCATCACAGTAACTGTATTCATATGTGCTTATTTAAAAATTTTATTTATGCCTTAATGAAATCCTGTGCATAGATTATTTTAATGATTATAAGATGCATATATGCCAAGCTTTATTATTTATGTATATTGGTTTTGATGGCAGCATTCAGTTTGGAGCATCAAACAGTTCTTTTATTTTGAATGAACTATAATGACTAGTATGTTGAGAAGAAAATGAAAGCATATCATACATTGGTTTAAAGACGTCTATGTTATACATGTTACATGGCAGAGAAAGTAAAAGAATGGTTTTAAGCCAGCATCAGATGTGTTATTGAATGTTTTTAAGCAATAAATGTTATATCTTAATGAAACCCTAAGAGATGAAGTTACCAGAAATAATTGCCTGTGAAATATTGATAAGGGGATAAGGATCTAAACTTTATTTCAGGCAAGATTAGCATCTTAATTCACATTTTAAAAATTAGCCAAAAACCTGAATTAATTAAGGAAATGATTCCTTTTTTCATTTGAGAGGATTATCAAAAGGGAAATATTATTAATACATTTGAAAGAGATTTGGAGATGAAAATAAACAAAGTGGAGTTTATTCCAGGAATGGAAAGCTAGTTCAATATTCAGAGATCAATCAGTATAATCCACCATATTAGCAGTTAAAAGAAGAAACAACACTGTATGAATTTATGGAGAAAACGCATTTGACAAAATCTAATATGCACTTTAACACTCTGAATAAACAAGTATTTGAAGGGAACTTCTTTAACTTGATAAAAAGGGCATCTACAAAAGACCCCACACTTAACATCATACTTAATGGTGAAATGCTGAGTGCCATCCTTCCAAGACTGAGAAAAAGGCAATGATGCCCATTCTCATCATTCCTTTTCAAGAAGGTCAGTGAGATAAGGAAGGATAAGAAAATAAAATGCATACATATTGGAAAGAAAGGGCTAAAACTGTCCCTAAATGCATACGACAGTACTGTTTGTGTAGAAAATACCAAGGTATCTACAGAATCTTCTAGAACAAATAAGTGATTTTTGCAAGGTTGTAAGATGGAAGATCAACATATAAAAAAATCACTCCATCTATATGTTTTCATTGAACATTTTAAAACTAAAAATAAAAACAATATGATTTACAATTGTTTCAAATAAATCTAACAAAACATGTACAAGATCTTACATGTTGAAAACTATAAAATGCTGATGAAAGAAATCAGAAGACCTGAATATATGGAATACTAAGGAATGCTTAGTTTAACTCATTTCTTGTCAAATCCCAGACGAATTTTTGTACATAGAGTTAATTCTAAATTCATATGAAAAGGAAAAATAACTAGAACAATTGAAATAATTTTAAACAGAAAGAAAAAATTTGGGGAGATCACAACAGTATATGCTACTGTGGTAAAAAAAATGTGTGATTTTGCATAGGGATACGGAGGCACATGGATCAATGGAATGAGAAACAAATCCCCAATAGTAGGCACAACTGAATTTTAAAATAGATATAAAGAAAAATGTGGTCTTTTTTCAAATGTATGGTTGACACAATTGCTCATACATAGGCAAAATAATTCATGACATAAGCCTCATGTCTTACACAAAAGTCACTGGAAATTGGTTATTAGTATTAATTTTTTTTTTTTTTTTTTGGTGGTATGCAGACCTCTCACTGTTGTGACCTCTCCCGTTGCGGAGCACAGGCTCCAGACGCACAGGCCCAGCGGCCATGGCTCACGGGCCCAGCCGCTCTGCGGCATGTGGGATCTTTCCAGACCAGGGCATGAACCTATGTCCCCTGCATCGGCAGGCGGACTTTCAATCACTGTGTCACCAGGGAAGCCCTAGTATTAATTTTCAATCTAGAACTTTAATAGTTTTAGAAGAAACTGTAAGAGAAAATCTATGTGACCTATGATTAAGTTTGTAAATCCATAAAAGAAAAACATTGATAAATTAGACTACCTAGGAAAAAGACACTATTAAGCCCCATAATGGGAGAAAATAATGACCAATCACATATTCAGCAAAGGATTTGTATTCGGAATATTAAAATGGTTCTCTAAGAAAACAAATAATCCAATTAGAAAATTGAATACACATAACCAGAGAGGATATGTTGGTGGGCAAATTAGTATATGAAAAGGTATTCAAAACTGTTAGTCATTAGGGGAATGAAATTGAAGCAAAAATTAGGTATCACCACACACCTACCAGAATGGGTAACATAAATAAATAATAAAGTTACTCTACCAAGTACAAGCGAGGCTGTGAAGTGATGAAATCTCTCACACATTGCTGGTGGAAATATAAATGTGTAGTCAGTCTGAAGAAGATGGCTTCTTATAAAACTAAACATAGAGTTATCATACATCCCAGCAATCTCACTTCAGCATATTTACCCTAGAGAAATGAAAACTTATAGTCAGAGAAAAACCCGAATACATATGTTCATATCAGCTTTATTTGTGATAGCCCCAAACTATCAACTTCTTAATATCCTTCAAGGATGAAAGAACAAAGGAACTGTGATTCATTTATACAATAGTATACCACTATTCAGCAATGCAAAGGAGTAATTGATTGATGCACACAATAATTTGGATGACTTTCAAAGGCACTATGCTGAATGAGAAGAGTCCATCTCTACAAGCTATACAGTAGATTGTTCCACTTGTATAACATTCCTGAAAAGATAAATAGTGTTGCCAGGGTTTAAACATGGAGAGATGATGTGACTGTAATGGGTTAACACAAAGGAGTTCTTTGGGCTGATGTAATATTGTCTATCCTGATTGTGCTGGTAGCTGCAAGAATCTGTCCCTGATATAAAATATGATAGAATTACACACACGAACACATCAATGAGGACAGGTAAAAAATCAGCCAATGTCAATTTCCTGGATTTCATAATTGTACTGTGGTTGTGTAAGATATTACCATCTGGTGAAGCTGGGTAAAGGGAACCTGAGAATTTTCTCCTCTATTTCTGTGACTTTTAAGTGAGTCTTAAATTATTTCAAAATGAAAAAAAAATAAACAGTGCATTCAAACGTAATACATACGTATACTGTGGCAGGAAGAATGGGGGGTAAAAAAGAAATGGAGAATGAATAACTGTGTATGTTCCAAAAATTTCTATATTTTGCCCAAAATGGTACAATATTGTAATATAGCTGTTTTTTTAAAAAATTTTTCTTGAACTAATTTTGAGGCCCTGATCAGAGGACCATCAGGTTCCTCTTCTTGAGCAGCTGATTAAACCCACACTCCAGCAATAGCCATTAAATGGGTTCTCATATGCAGGCCATTAGGTTCCTCTCCTAACTGCTGCGGGACCAGGTACCAGACAGCTAGAGATAGACCCTATCCCAGGCAGCCCATACAATTATTCAGATCAGCCAAGTGTTATGGCTGAACTGTGCCCCTGCAAAATTCATATGTTGAAGTTCTAACCCCCAGTGCCTCAGAAAGTCACTATATCTGGAGATAAGTTCTTTAAAAAGATAATTAAGTTAAAATGAAGTTGTTAATGTGAGCTGTAAACCGATATGGCTATGGTCTTTATAAAAAGAGGAAATTAGGACACATATTCATATAGAAGGAAGACAATGTGAAGACACTGGGAGGAGAGGACAACAATGACCACCTTAGGAGAGAGGCCTCAGGAGAAATAAACCCTGCTAACACCTTGATCTCAGACTTCTACCTTCCAGAATTGTGAGAAAATAAATTTTCTTATTTAATCCATGCAACCTGTGGTACTCTGTCAATCCATAGGGAGACCACAAAACCTAGCTAACCCAATTCCACCTGCCATACATGAGCTTCCCCTACACTGGGGGTTTCTTGTAGACACCATATATTTGGACTTTTGCTTGTTTTAATCTACTCTGATAATGTCTTTCTTTTAATTTGTGCCTTTAGACTATTTTCCTTTAAAATGATTATCGATTTAGTTGGATTAACATACCATGTTTGTAAATGTTTTCTATTCATTCCATTTGTTCTTTGTTTCTTTTTATTCTTCATCTTATTCTGTCCTCTCTGGTTTCACCTGAGCATTTTATATAATTCCATTTTATCTTCTTTCTTAGCATGTTAAAGCATACTTTTTTATTTTAATATTTTTGTGGTTGCTCTGGAATTTCCAATATACATTTTTACCTAATAGAAATCCATCGTCAAATAACTATAGTTGCCTCACGTGCAATACAGTACCTTAGAACAATCCCAGTTCCTCCTATTTACACCTTATAATATTGTTGCCATTCTTTTCACTTATTTGTATGCAATAATTATCCAATATTTTTGACTTGTATCACTTTAAATAGACAACAGTTATTTTTAAATTAGTTAAGAGTAAATTAAAAAAATCAAGGTTTTATTTCACATTAATTTATTCCTTCTACACCCTCTTCCATTACATGGATCTGAGTTTTTTAAAAGAAAAGTTGCAATTGGACATTTGTTAAAAAGAACAAGAAAAAAAAAACAGCAAGGAAGAATTTAGTTAAGACTAATGCAATAGGGGAGAGAGGTAGTGATCAACTTAGCTAAAACAATAGGGGGGTTTTTAAATGTTGGGGTGAGCTAGGGGGGATGTTGGGAAGGGTGTTTGGCCAGTGTGATTAGGCACCTGTGTGTGCTGACTGCTGCTTCTCAGTCTCCTACCCACCCATTGAGACTGGGCGACCGGGGCACCATCTTTCTTCGTGGCTGCATTTCAAAGGGGGTCCTACTCCCAGGTCTTTAAGAAAGATGTTCCTCCTTTGCAGAAATTTTATAGCTTAAGGGGTCAGAGGAAGAATTTACAATTTCAAGTTTTCTAAAGTAAATTTTCTAAGAAACGGTAAGCCAGGAGCCTATCCTCAGATAGATACCTATCTAAATTTAGTCAAGTTGAGGGGAAATTGAAGGCTGTCTCAGTCAGGTTCCAACTGTATCATATTACTTTTTCTTGAAGATTTTTTTTAACATTTCTTGCAGGTCTGCTGGAGATGGGGGTCCTTCAATTTTTGTTCATTTGAAAAACTATTTCTTCTTCAATTTTGAAACATAATTTCACTGGATATAAATTCTAGGGTTTTTTTTTTAACACTTTAAATATTTCACTATACTTTCTTTTAAAACACTTTCTATGAGTTTTCAGTTTTTTAAATAAAAATTGTATATATTTAAAGTGAGCAATGTGATATATATATAGAAATAATTACCGTAGTCAGGCTAATTAACATATCCATAGCCTCACCATAGTTACCATTTCTGTGTGTGTGTGTGTGTGTGTGTGTGTGTGTGTGTGTGTGTGCATGCGTGTGAGGTGAGAAAACCTAAAAATCTAATCTTTTAGTTAATTTATTTTGAGTGCATGGTTTCTGACAGGAAATCCACTGGATTTCTTATGCTCACTGCTCTATAAATATGGTGTTTTCTCCTCTCCCTCCTTTGAATTATCTCAAGCTTTTTTCTTTGTCTCCAGTGTTCTGCAATTCTAATATGACATGCTTACATGGCTTCTCCCCACACCCCACTTACCATTCTCTGAGCTTCTTGGATTCATGGTTTGGTGCCTGTCATTAATTTTGGAAATTTCTCAACTATTATTAATTCAAATATTTCTTCTACTCCATTCTCTCTCTCTTCTAGTGTAATGCATATATCATACATTTTGAAATTGTCCCATCATTCTTGGCTGTTCTGTTTCTTTTTTATTTTTTCAACATTCTGTTTTTTCTACATTCTGATTTTCCTTTTCATCTCATACTGAAAATTTTCTATGCATTTGTATGCATTTGCCAAAGTACAATGACTGTACACTCAAGATGTATGCATTTCATTTTATGTAAATTTTACATAAAGACAAAAATTCCTAATAAATATTGAATTCTAGTTAATAATAGGCATATTAGTTTTTAATGGGAAGTGATTTTTTCTGCTATTTATTGTGTAATCCATTGAAAAATTAGGATAATTGATGGATTGACAGAATGATACATAGAGATATATATATATAAAAAAGTAGAATGTTATTTGTAGAATGTACATGGTGAGTATATCAGTGATCATTACAAAACTATTGTAACTTTCCTGTGCACTTGAAATTTTCCTAATAAAATATTTAAAAATGCTCAAAATCTTGAACAGTTTCTTGAAAAGTAGGGCTATAAAGTAATGAAGAGAATGTGGACCAGAGAACACTTATCAAGCCAGCCCCTACATGGGCCGTACTTATTTTTGTGACAGATTATAGAAAAATATATTATTTGCTATTAACTTTAACACCAATATAGGGTCAGGCTAACCAAAGCCTCTTGCATTTGAAACACAATTATTTTAACTTGAGTGATAGACATTAAATCACCAGTGAGTAGGGTCTAAGATGTATTATGTCAAATATATCAATGGGATGGAAAAAAAATCAACTGACGATATTAAGAAAACAGAACCTAATTGTGTGACAATTAAGGCTAATGGCTTCACGCCAGAGAGAATGGAATGATTTAACAGCCTATTTTGTGTTCTTTATCACATTATATATGGTAACAAACCACACATTTCAAAGGGAAGTATTCTCTTTTATTTTCTCTCCTTATCTATGCCATAAAAAACTGTGTTTTAGTAATGAATATTTTCTTCTTGATAAGGTGGCTAAGGAAGGTATTGAATTAAGTTTCAAGATAGAGCAGCCTATATTTGATAAATTAATCAGTGTTTGCACTCTCACTCATGGATTTATTTTCTGACTGTTCTAACCCCGAAAAGACATGTTTTTGCTAACTCTTCTTTTGCTGCTCTTGATTCTCCAATGCTCAGGACTTCTCTGCTGTTCACACCCATCTAGCCTTGGGTGCATCTAATCACAGAGTTCCCTATGGCTGTTTTTGGTTCCCAATCTTTTTCATCAGTTTGGGCACTGCTTTGTTCTTTACTATTCTATTTACCTAGACAGCCACACTATCTGAGTGTCACAAGGTAAACAGCAATTCAAAGTTTTCACACCATCTTTTCTGCACAGCCTCTTCATCATCCTTTGAATCTCTTAAACTAGAAATCTTAGAGCCATTTTCAGTATTCCCTCTCTCTCTTGTTTTATTCTCCTACCATATATTCTTTTTTTTTCCTTCAAGTTTTCTCTGGTATGTGAACTTCTCTTCATTTATGGTCATTGTGAAGTCGATTCCATGACCCTAGGAAAAGCAACTCTTTGAATTCTTGATCTGACTCTTCAAACTCACATAATTTTGAAAATATATCCACTGAACTTCTCTAAGATGCAGGACTAGTTTACATGAAGTAGAAACAATACTGATATTAGTGAAAACAAATACTGTGTATTAATGACAATGTAGCCCATAATGTATTAGACATAAATAGTTTTAATAGCAAAATCTTCGATTGTGACCTCAAGGTAGGAACTTCTACTGGATGACAAGAATGTCTTGGTAAATGTCATACTGGTTAATGGGAATTGGTACTATTTACACATGAACCTAATCAAACTTTTCTGCAATTAAACCATACTTCTTACACTTCACCATCGAAGAAACACAGAGATGTTTTCTCATGTGATAATTCCTTGGGAAAATGTTAAAGACCAAAGAGGTAACATTTTTTTCATCTCATGTAAAAGGAAACAATCTCTGTTTAAAATTTTTAAACTAGTTATAGAAACTATGACTAATGCTGAAAAGTATTAAAAAATTAAAAGGAAATCCAATCATAGTTCCAATGTAGGTGAAAGTTATTTGTATCTTTTTCTTTGTATGTATTTGAGTTAACAAAAGGGCACATAACTGAATAATTTGATATCTTCATCCTGTCAAATTTAATATATGATAAGCATTTCCCATCCATTAACTATTCCTCATAAACAGAATTTAATGATAAATTGGGTTCTATAGTTAAGTTTATCTTGCTAATATTTTGATATTTTGAGTTGTCTTCAATTTTGCAATATATTTAAAAGGTTTATATATTAATTATGTCTTACTTCTGACAAAGTCTTAGACTAAATACAGAAAGGGACCTTATGTAACAATTATTGGAGTGGTGCATTCTTACTCAGGTCTTTATGAAAACAATACAAGCTTTTAATGACAATACACAGATCCACATCATGACATGAATAATAAACCTTAATGTTTTGGTAACAACTCTCAATTATTGCCACATCAATACACAAATGAAAATACTTAGATTTTATATATGGTAGGCAAAATAATAGACCCCTAAAGATATCACTCCCTAATTCCTGGAATCATGAATATGCTACCTTGCATGGTAAAAAAGATAGAAGTGATTAAGGATAAGCATGAAATAGCGTATTCTGGGGTATCTAAGTGGGTCCAATCCAATCAGAAAGCCCTTAAAGGTGAAAGACAAAGGCAGAAGCTTGGGTGAGAGAGAGATGCAACAGAAGGAAAAATAAAAGGGGAGAGAGATTCAAAGTGTGAGTGAGATTCAAGTGCTATTGCTGGCCTTGCAGATGGAGAAAGGTTATAAACCAAGGAATTTAATGGTTTCTAGAAGCTGGAATGACCCTCAGCTGACATCCAGCAAGAAAACAAGGACATCAGTCCTGCAATGATAGGGAATTAAATTATGTCAACAAAATAAATAAGCATAGGAATTGGATTCTCCCTTAGAGCCTCCAGAACGGAAAGAAGCCCTGTCAACAACTTGATTTTAATCTATTCAGATTTGTATTAAAATTCTGAACTGCATAACTGTTGATAACAAATTAATGTTGTGTTAAACCACTAACAAACTGATAATTTGTTATAACAGCAATATAAAACTAACATTTTACCAACTATGTTAATAATAGTAATGTAATTACAGTAATTGTAATGTGGTTCAATATTTTAAATTAGCACATGTTGTGTCCCAGTATATGTATCATACATACATTAACTCATTACATATCTGTACTCTGTGACTTAGAGTGTATTGTTACCCACATCTTAGATAGAAGGGAACTGAGGTACTAAATGTTTAAGTAACTTGCCCAAATACATTTTATTAAAGGCATCAATGTCAGGATTTGTTTTTTATTTTCTTCTTGATTTGGTTAATATTATAATTTTTTGTAAACATTTGATAACACAACATAATATATTTCAAGCTTTGAAATGTAACTATTAAACATAACAATGAGTTATTGATATGCACTATTAACTGAGGTAGATGGAGCTTTTAAAAATCAATTCAATATCTATTTCTTATTTTAATTTATTTATTTCTAAAGTCAGACTAAATTTAGCATTATTCTATTTCTTTGTATGTTCATTTCTAATTTGTTTAATTTTAAAATATATGCATGAAACTATTTGGCACATAGATTGAAACAGAAAAAAAAAAGGATTTGTTCTGGCAATATTTCTCAATTCTTTGAGTTTCTCTGAGACTTGCATCCCCAAATCACATAGCGATATATCACTAAAACATTATTTTATAGATATATCTATTAACTACTTAATACAGACTTCTTCCAAGTTAGTGAGATAAAATAGTCTTGCAAAATATTTGTCTATACATTGTGACATGTACACTTACTTGCTTTGAATTATGGTGAACAATCCCCACACAGACTCATCGGCTGAAGCCCTAATGCTCAAAACAAAAGCAAAATCACACATATTCTCCATCAGAAAAGGTCTGACCCATGATAGGCAGGTCAGGTTTTTGAGAGGGAGTGGACACAGAGGAGGAAAGGAGAGGAAGAACCAGCCTCTTTCCATGTCCCTTTGGTTTTGAGGGAATAGGATATCAGAGGGGTGTCTCCCAATATCCTCTGTCCCTAAACAGTCAGAGGATTGGAGGAAGGGGAGGAGAGTATTGGATAACTGATTCACATTGAGGAATGGGTATGCAATCTCACCACCAACATGGGGAGCTGCCATAAAACAAAGTGATGTGGCCAGGAGAAGGGGGACCTGACGATTATCTTTGCTGAAGTGTCCCTGAGTTTAGAGTGTTAGGATTAATGGGCAAGGGTGACCCATGGCAGAGGTTGGAGGTGAGGGTGCTGGATGATTGGAGGATGGAGGATGTGGCCATTGCCCAAGTGGATACTGCCAGATGGAGACAAAATTATTACAGCAGCTCACCCTTCGGACCAGGGGGGCAAGCAGTGCTCAGGGGACAGAGGGATATGGTTCTAGAGGCAAGCAGATGCCAGCAGGGCATACATAAGGACTAGAACAAAGTCAGGGTCAGGTCTGGACACAGACATTGAATCTATTTTGGGTGTGTGTGTGGAGGGCAGAGCTGGAGGACTTATTCTTTTTTCCACATAAATTGATGCTTACCTAAAGATTACATTTAAAAAATCATATGAAAGACAATGATATCATTTATATGTGGAATCTAAAAATTTATACAAGGGAATTTATTTACAAAACAGAGAACAGACTCACAGACATAGACAACAAACTTATGGTTACCAAAGGGGGAAGGAGGGGGAGAGATTAATTAGGAGTTTGGGATTGACATACACACACTACTATATATAAAATAGATAACCAACAAGGACCTACTGTATAGCACAGGGAACTCTGCTCAGTAT